>NC_072766.1:2629425-2974425 GCF_022539595.1 Amphiprion ocellaris
AATATCAAAAATAAAATTGAGTAAAATTGCAATGTAAAGTTATTTCTAAAGATATTGTAGTAAATCTGTTGACTACTTTATATTAAATACCTCAGAAAGCCTTGGAGTCTGGCCAGTCTTTTCTTCAGGAGGAAATGACATCATGTGGAGCAGGTCATGTGATCTGGAATTAACACACTTCCTGGAGAGGTGTTTTTGGAATGGGGAACTTAGTTGAAAGTGATTTCTCAGACACAGATACAATTTGTTATTTTGTGTTATAAAGTAACACAAACGACCACAGAAAAACACAAAATGACCCAGTGAGACACAAAATTATCATAAAAAGAGGCAAAACAACCAAAAACAGACTGATAGTGACCAAAAAAGACCACAGAGAGACACGAACTGACAAAGAAACACAAAATGATCAGAAAAGGCTCAAAAAATGACCACAGAAAAACAGTAAATGACTCAGTGAGACAGATAATTATCATATAAAGATACAAAATGGTGAGAGACACAAAATAACTACAAAAAGTTGCAAAATGACCACAAAAAGATCTAAAATGCCCACAAAACAGTCTGAGAATGACCAAACAAGGAACAAAATGAGCACAAAGACATAAAATTACACAAAATGACAACAGAAAAACAGTAAATGACTCAGTGAGACACATAATTATCATATAAAGACACAAAATGATGGGAGACACAAAATAACTACAAAAAGTTGCAAAGTGACCATAGAGACACACAAAACGACCACAAAGATTGAAAATGGCCACGGAAATGCAGAAAATGACCACAGAAAGACCTAAAATGCCCACAAAATGACCAAAAAGAAAGAAAATGAGCAGGTCATGTGATCTGGAATTAACACTTCCTGGAGAGGTGTTTTTGTAATGAGGAACTTGGTTGAAAGTTGAAAATTCTATTATTTTCCAGGTATTTAGCCTGTCCACTAAACTTTATCAAGATGAAGAAAGGAATTCTATTAATATCACTAAATAGGGAACAAGAACAAGCTGCTGCACCTCAAAGTCACAGTCCTTCGCAGTTTAGAAGCGCGATCAAACTTGAAAATGAAAATGATTTCTGTGAGATTCGACGATATACTTAAACTACAGCGTAGGAGAGGGAAGCCGAGGATTTCAGATGCCGATGAAACGAGCGCTTTGTGCTGTTTGTTATTAGATGAATGTTGGTGTGATTGCTCGAACATTCATCCTGCGGTTCAGTAATCATTTTCTGAGGTGAAGGAACGACTGCAGGCCCGGAGGTTTTGTGGAATGTGGTATCGCAAATGAGTTTGGAAATACTGACAACACTGGTGATTACCTATGCATGTGTGTGTTCAAAAACCCTGATTATGTACATTCTCCTTCCCTTATTTTATGTAAACGCATCCTTATATAAATCCATATTGTGTCTGCTACACAATATAAGACAGAAACCCATTAAACTGCCAACAGTCCACAACTTGTGCTCTAGAATAAGTAGCTTGAAGCAGGAACAGATAAAACTTTTCTCTGGTTATGCTGTATGTCAAGTTACTGCTGGATGCATACAATTATGATAATGAATATCTAAATCAGAGGAGTCAAATTCATTTTAGTTTAGGGGCCACATTCAGCCCAATTGGATCTCAAGTGGCCAGTAAAATCACGGCATAATAACCTACAAATAACCAGAACTCCAAATTTTTCCTTTGTTTTAGTGCAAAATGTTCACATTTAAGGAATTTTCTTTTCTACAAAACATTACGAGCAACCTGGAATTTTTAAAGAAAAATAAGTTAAATCTCAATAACACTATGCCTCAGTTTATCATTTACACATTACAACTTCCAGATTACAGTGTCTACAAAGACACACCACAGTTAGTCACAGCTATCTGGAACTGAACGATATAGTGTTTTATTTTATGATCAAAACGACAAAAGTCAAACAAAGTCAAATCTGAGTTTATGATGACTCCAAGGTTACAAACTTGGTCGTGGTTTCAAGAGCCCGAGTCTCATGATGTTTACGAATGTCCACCCTCTTCTCTTCTCTCCCAAACAGAATAATCTCAGTTTTATCTTTATCTAATTGGAGAAAATTCTCTCTCATCCAGGTGTTTATTTACTCCAGACAAATTCACAGGAAGTCGTCTGGTGACAGAGACACATAAAGTTGTGTATCGTCTGCATAACTGTGATAATTACTGTTAAATGTCAGTATATTTGACCCAAAGAGAGCATAGACAAGTTGAACAGAAAAAAACAGAAACTGGAAAATGACTGATACTGGATTTACTGGACGGAGGCCCCCAATGTGCAACCCACAGGACCCAAAGGACACCAGTGTCTATGGCCTGATGGCTGTTTGAATGATACCAGGGCACCACGCAGCATTAGGTAGGTGGTTTTAATGTTGTGGCTGATCGGTGTATATGATGACACCATTTCTAAATTACCACAATTATCTTTTATAGTGTTATATTCTGTCAAAAAAAGCTTTCTTAAAGGACAACACATAAAATGCCTCTATATCTGCAATAGGCATGAAAAATTTCACTGACTCATCCATCGGTCAGGTCTAACCATGAACTGAATCATCTTTGATCATCAAAATTGCTTTAGAAGACGTCTTTATCACATGATTTTTCCTAGCAGCAATCCACTCCCTCATGTAATGAGCCATTATGCACAAAACGGCCATCAGACGTGAGACGGGCCGGCGTCCTTTTCCTGCAGATATGCTGATTAAATCATGTATAATGCATGGGCACCACAATGATATTCAAAGTGAGCACAAAGGCAGAGTTCTCTGTGGAGGATGGAAAATGATGGAGGTGAGACCAGGGTACAACCGGCGAGGTCGCCATGGCGATACAGGAGAAGCTGGTACAGCCCTAACTGTTGACCGGTTTACACCAGCAGGACTAAACTGTGGGCCGTCTAACCTTTATTCCTCAGACTGATAAGACTTAGTGGAGAGCAGAAGACTTGGTGGGAGGGAGGGGTAATGATAAGGAGAGAGGGTGAGGAAGGGGAGGATAGTGTGAGAATGATAATAACTACATTTACATGCACACAAGAAACCCGGTTACTGTGAGAAATCAGGTTAAGGCAGGAAATGGGAGAACACGTTCACATGCACCACATTTCCTCCGTTACTGTAAATCTGAATGCAGATGATCAGTCACCATATTTCTCTCCAGCTCCTCTCTCATATGTGTGAAGCAGCGCTGCCGTATTTTAATCTTATCAGTGATAAATTCTGCTGCAGCTTGAAGAATTTTTTTTTACAATCGACTGACGTTGCAGTAAGAGCTCACAGTTTTCAACTCAAGGCTTCTGAAATCACTCTATACTATAAATCCTGTATTTATTGTCATATACTGTAAAGCTACAAATGACTTACTGTGTGACTTTACTACAAATTCAGTTTTTAGACTTGAAAAATAAAGCCAAGAGGATTCCTGGCAAATCCACTTATCAAAAACCAACAAACCCACTGCTTATTAAATTAAAGGCTCAAAAACGTTGGGACATGGTGACTCTTAAAATAGTACACATCTAGTATGAAGTCAAAATAAATTACTGCCTTACAGCATCCAAATGTCATTAAAAACTAGAGGAAACCAACATGAGAGGAATATGAATTCAGTTCCATTTAAGGGGTAAATTTATGGAACAGTTGCAGAACTGAACAAGAGTGGGGCATTTTAAAGAAATACTTTAAAATAATTCAGAGCTACGATTACAATTCTTTTCTCAATTAACTGCTAGCTTGAAAAACAGCAGAAAGCTGAGAAAAATTCTAAATCAAATTTCCTGGAGACCAAGGAAACATCAGATGTCTTCTGTAGTTACTTAAATAAATTTAATTTACTATAATGTAGGACACTAGAAAAGCATTTAATTTTAAAAGAATGCTTGACTTTTTACCTGGAAATAAAATCTACTAATTACCAATATTGTTACAAAATAATTAACTATTATTGCAGCAGTAAAACTATTTATAATTATTACATTTTTAGTATTTACCATTATTTAGGTTGCATCGATTAATCGATTATTAGTCAATTATAGATCTACGCTAACTATTTGGATGATCAATTAATCAATTTAAGTAATTTTCTAAAAAAAAATTCTTTGATTCCTGTTTAACTTTGAGTTGAGGACATCAACACCGATCAACATTTTTCACAATTTTCTGGCCGATTTATTGACCAAACAACTGAAAAAACAACCAACCATTCAGAAATGAAAATAATAATTGTTAGTTGCAGCTTTAATTGGGATATAGTGAATTTAGAGCAGTGAACAAGGGAAGGACCTACAGCAGCATTTGAACCGCTTGCGGTGCCAAAACCAAAATTTAATGAGCAAATATGAAATCTATTATGGTAGACACAGGTCTGAGATGCAGTGTTTTGTAAAATGGTTAAGTCCAAAAGGCTGTTTGAGACACATTTTTGGCTGTTTTGAATGTTTTTCTGTCTCATTATTTAAGTTAAATACATCAATGCATTGTAGGTTTCTGCTATGCTTTCAGTTACTTATAGAACTGACTTATTTATTCTAATGTTAGATGCATGGACGCACCAAACAAGCGATCTTAAGTCTGTCATGCACATGTGCTCTTGTTTGAATTCTGCTTAAATGCATATATGCCCAACAAATCAGCTTTTTAAAGCAAAAAAACACATAAAATAGAAAAATCTTGCGAACCAGGAGAGCAAGCAAACAAGTGGGGGAAGGGAGTCAAAAAATGAGAGAGAGAGAGAGAGAGAGAGAGAGAGAGAGAGAGAGAGAGAGAGAGAGAGAGAGAGAGAGAGAGAGAGAGAGAGAGAGAGAGAGAGAGAGAGAGAGAGAGAGAGAGAGAGAGAGAGAGAGAGAGAGAGAGAGAGAGAGAGAGAGAGAGAGAGAGGCAAGACAACAGGAGACACAACAACAACAATAGGGGAGAGACAGGGAGAAGGACAGAGTGTCACTAGATCAGAGAGACGTACACAAACAGAGAAGAGATGTGAAAGTGTGATTAACGAGTACAGAGAGAACGGCTGTCTTAAAGAAAGAAGAAAAAATCTCCCCGTCTGGCAATAAGGGGGAGGGGGGGGGGGTTACAATTAATCAAGTGCTTTCATTTCTGCCCTCCATTATTATTAGGACAAAGAGGGTCATCACCTCAAAGCTGCAGCTGAGTTTCAGGGGTTTTTTTCTGGCAAATTCAAATCTCCAATTTCATCTAATGATGTGCCACATCTTCCTCAGGGTTTTTCCTCCTATCACTCATCCCTTTTTCGCTCTCCGTGCCTCTCTGGGAACAATACGATCAACATGCATTATTTATTGGAAAGTACATCTGCGCTGTGTACTGTATGTGTGAGAGAATGATGTGAACGTGCGACTCGGATTCAAATGAGGGGAGGGTGTGTTTCTGCGGGCACAGGTGTACGTCTGTGTGATTTCATCACTCTGCATGCAAATTCTGACCGAGGATGGCCACGGAGTGAGAAGATGGAAGGAGAAAGAGGGAGACAGAGGACCGGAGAGGGATGGAAATGGATAGAGAGAGAGCGGGAGATGGAAGAGGAGAAAGATGGTGTGATGACAGAGCTGCAGGCGCTGTGTTTGTACATGCATCTGCAGGCAAATTAATCAAGAGATGGTCTCTTACTCCATTAAAATGCTAATGTAGGAAAATCTAGACATTTCCATATATTTGCAATATATCCCAGAGCCCAAAGAGTGTTATTATGCTAAGTGCAGGCTGTGTGCTGGATGTAGACTCTAATGCAATGACAAATCTAACCAAGATAAAGCCGAGATTAAAAGTCTGTTAAGTAGTAAATTAAAGGGCAGACAGGATGGAATGCATAAACGCTGGGCCTTCGTGAGGTTAGACAAGAGAAAATTCTGGATATTCGCTCTTAAAGGCCATGAAAAACTAGTTTCTAAAGCTTCTTCCTCTCAGTGATGGATTCTCATATGAACTATGATTACTTCTCTGCCAAAGTTGAAACCATTGATCCAGGGCTGCAGCCATCGATGAATCGAGTGATCGTCTGTTTCGGTCTCATGCACGTTACAGCATCAAAAGCGGAAATGAGCGTGCTGTGCAACAGAAATACTGTCAAAACTGAATACTGTCAAAAAATGAATACTGTTTAAGGAGGTTTTTCCTCACATTGTGATTTCATCGGCACCCCAGATTCTTCCTCGTCTGACCCACAGAAAACCGACCCAGAAATTAGTCTGATTCTTAGACCCTGTGAGCATTTACAACCCCATCTTCATTCCAGATCTGGACCAGATACGGCACCTGACCTTTGTTCTAAACCTATATAATATGATAGATATAATATAATATATATTATATATATGCATCGTGCATGTTCGTCCATGTTCCGCCTGGACAGTTGTTTCTCTTGCAATGCGCACTCACTTCTGCTTCTGATGCTGTAATGTGACAATGACAAAATTACAATCAAAATTACAATCTGTAATGACAGAGACAGATGATTACTCGATTAATCAATAGCTGCAGCCCTACATCTATTCATTATCTATACGCCGCTTACTCCTCATTAGGGTCGTGGAGGGCTGGAGTCTATCCCAGCTGACTGAGGGTGAAGGTAGGGGACACCTGGACAGGTAACATGGACATGGTCAATGTACAGGGCTACATATAGAGAAAAACAATCACACTCACATTCACACCTATGGACAATTTACAATCACCAATTAAACTCAGCATGTTTGTGGACTGTGGGAGGAAGCTGGAGAACCTGGAGGAAGCCCACACATGCACAAGGAGAACATGGAAACTCCATGCAGAAAGATTCCCAGGGATCTTCTAGTTGCAAAGCGACAGTGCTAACCGCCACTGTGCAGCCCAGAGTCAAGGTGATTCGGGAATTTTATTGAGCAAGTTCTTTGTTTAAAACAGGAAAACAGAAATAATAACAGTGAAATGCTGCATGTAATTAAACCTAACTGTACTTGACGTCTTTATATTCCAGGCTGGGAGCAAACCGGGGATCTTCTAGCTGCCAGGCGACAGTCCTAACCACTGATTCACTGTGCAGCCCCAAAGTTGGAACCGTTTTAGTTATTTTTACGAGAAAGATTTGTGATTCTTGCTGGCTACTGGTTTGAAGATGTATATGGTACGCTAATCAGAATCCAATATTCAAACTAAAATCTGATAATAGCTGATTGGTTGTCTGTTTATGGCGCCGATGTAAATGATATCTGATCTAACCACACCCACATAGTGCTGATGAAGCAGATTTGAGACGTTTACGACTGCAACACCTGTAAGAGCAGCGTCAACTGTTGCATACGTAGTCATGAAGACTTTATGGTTTAGAGAAAAAAAAAGTTTTCCAGTTGCTTGAGAGTAAAAACCACACATACGAGAAATTGTCTACAAATTCAGCGGAAAAATACTTCAGTATGAACTGTTTTTATTTAGAATTAGGTGCTCTGCAAAATGGCAGCAATTAAATCTAATTGAAAATAATTCATTTGCAATTTTCTACTCAGGACTCATAACAGCTATATACTGCCTGATGGAAACCAACCTGAGCTTTGTTGAGGAAGTAGAGACATACCGTTGTCAGGTATAAACCATCTACTTTCTCAGTGTGCTACAGAGTGGGGGCTAACATATGTTGTTTATAGTCCACATGCAGCGACTCATTTATATCCAATGGTTCCACAGTGATGTGAAATTAGCCCCATAGCTAAAAATATAAACACACAATAAAGATATTCATCATTGTAGCAGCGTCTCAGCCTACCTGAAGCAAATTCAGACTACGTAGCAATCCACACGCAACAATATAAGGATCTTATTTAGATTACTGCAGTTCATAAATATTAAATAAGAGCCATTATTCATCTCTGAGGCCAACTGAAACTCCAGTAACTGGACATTACTCTCAAAAAGACCTTCAGATGCATAAAAAAAAGAGCTTCATATTTATACACTGTTTTTAAAGATGTAAATAAATGCACACATTTTTGCTCATTTAAGGTAATGAACCCAATCCAGTATCATCACTAAAGGATGAATAAGGCACACAGTTAATATTTTGACTAACTCCTCTTGGGCACCAACTGTGGCATCTCCCTACTGCGAACGCTGGTGAGAAATCTGAATATGATGTTTTTGCAGTAACTTTTCTGTGCCCTGTCAACACATTAGCAGGCGGTACAACACCGGCACTGGAAGGGAGCCCTTTCAAACAACAGAGGAACTACAAATGTCAATGTTTTCAGCTCCTGCTCCCATCATTATTATGGGAATAATATGCTGTTATAGATATCAGCAACCTTGCAGAACATTTTTCTGACATTTTCAAATTTATTAGATAGTTTGACGATAAAGATTCAGAAAGGAAGCGTGGAGAGAGGAGGATAGGGGATGGAATTGGTTGCAGTTATATTGTGTTTTAATCAGTAGGTGAGATCTAATACTTACATTTACTTAAATAGTAATTAAATATGTATCTGACACATTGAAATAATACCCGACCTGAGCCAGGGAAAGTCCTGATTTAAAACTATTTAATTTAATCGTCAAAAACCAAAACCATTTCTGACAGATTTAATTATTACTCAAAGAATATTTTGGTAACTTGGGAATAGTAAACAGAAGATGTAAATACAGCTTTCACATACATAATCATCCCCTTTCAAACTGATATGGCAAACTTGTTAATAAAAAGCTGCTTATATACAAACCCAGCAGACCCAAAGCCAACAGAAATGATTTGCAGACACAATATTCGCTGTTCTGAAGCTTTGTTTTTGGTCTCGACCCACCTCTGAGGGAAATATCAGGCTCTTTAGGTGCTGAATACTCCAGTGCGTTCACCACATAGTCACTTACTTGGTTTGCTTGCAGTAGTAGGTAGTCTGCAGTGTGTTTATCAGGCTTTTTTGCTGCAAACAGATGCCTGCTGGGGCCAGTTTGGTTCTATAATGGCGGTAACACCGAACCACAAGAGTAAAGCTGCAGGCCAGATAGTTAAACTGTTCGCTGGAGATTCATTACTTCTGTTTTCATGATGTTACTGGATACAAAAATAATTGTGATTTTTTTCAAATCCAGCACCATCTCTCACACAAACACCTCACTCACACTCATTTCCTCACCTAAACTGGTCGGCTTGATGAGTTCGTCCAGCATGTCGTAGAAGGGCAGCCTCTGGAGCTTGACGTCTGGGTGGACCGGATGCAGCGTGGCTGAAGTGGGCAGGTGGTGCGTCAGGCCGGTCAGCTCATGTTTCCCAGGGCCGAGCAGCGAGAGGGGCAGTAAGGCAGCAGGCGATGGGGCTCCACCGTGACCAGCGTGACCCTCGTACGCCAGCTGTGTCAGGCCCGCCGGCAGCGCTGCACCCCCTCCTCCGACCACTCCAGCTGTGGCCGGGTGATGCGGCCCAGGCAGGGCCAGCTCTGAGTGGGAAACCATTTTGGCAGGGAAACGCCGTCGGTACAGCTCTTTGATCTTCATGTGCACGGCGGGGCTGCAGCCGGCTTTCAACAGATGCAGCGCCTTGGTCAGCAGCTCGTGCTTGCGTCCGTGCTTGTTGCGCCCAGCGTAGCCCAGCAGCACCTGCAGCTCCGACACCCGCAGGCTCATCACCATTTGCTATGAAACAGAGGAGGGAAAGGCAGAAGAGGAGGAGACATTGAGGTGCAAAGCCAAGACCAGCTTTTAATGACTGATTTTATTTATTTTTTTTTTTTATTCAACCAGATAAAAGACCCATTGAGATCGAGACCTCTTTCGTAAGGGTGACTGGGCCAAGACAGGCAGCAGCAAACGGCAGAATAACAACAACAAACATTAAATATTAAATACAAGCAATTACATACATAAAATACAGGAGTTATTTTTACAGTGACAATTTAAGAATACAGGCACTGTTCGAAGGATTTCCGGAAGGCTTCCAATGGAACAAACTTTGACAATTCGGGTTCAGATTGGAGGGCATTCCAAGCACAGGGGGCAGAGGAACTGAAAGCTGTTTTTCCCGTTTCAGTTTGAACACGACGAGCAGAGAGATACAAAATATCATGTGACCGTAGGGCATAACGGCTTTCAGTTCTCCGAAGAAAAGAGCATAAATAAGTAGGACCCAAGCCAAGAAGTGCCTTATAAACCAGAATCATCCAGTGCGTATATCGTCTTACATTCAAGGAAAACATGCCAGCTTTAGCGTACAATTCGCAGTGGTGGGTGAGGCGGCTACAAGCAGTGATAAACCTCAGAGCTCAGTGGTAGACCGGAGTCAAGGACTGTAGGCAGCTGGTTGAAGCACACACATACGGAACATCGCCATAATCAAGTATTGGCAAGGAAGTAGCTGACATCAGAAGCTTCGGAGCTCTGAGGGAGAAACATGATTTGTTTCTATAGTAGAAACCAAGCTTCACCTTTAATTTAGAGATCAGATTATTGACATGCACTTTGAGAGAAAGGTCCTCATCAATGGTTAATCCCAAGTACTTGTAACTGGTCTAGCTCTAGAGTTTTATGCACAATTTGAAATTGTATATTTAAAAATGTATCAGTTTGAATTTTTCTGCATTTAAAACCATTAAAACCAATTTTTCCAAAAGGTGACAAACTTTGCAAGGAATTTTTAAGAGAGAGGAGCCGCTGCTGTCTTAAAACGAAAAAAAAAAAAGAAATCCTTGTAATATGTGATCCACTCTCCAGTGCTTAAATGTCTAATGATCCTTCAGACAACCTGGACCTCCTTGATCATAATTCACTACACACCTCTTCAACACAGCTGCTTACATTCATTTTAATGCAGGTCTGTTTCAATCTTTCAGCAGCAATCCAGCAGTTTCTTCACCTAAACCCTCACTGAAAGTCATTAACAGTCACTAAACATGTTAAAAATGTTTCTGAAACAGGCGTAATATGAGTGAAGAACGCAGAAATATCAGAGAATATCTGAATCAAGCCTCGGCCAGCTGAGGTGATTCAAAGACACTAGTACAGATGCTTAGCAGCTGTGACCCTTTGGAGGTTTTCCAGCAAACATAAATTTGTTGAGACCCAGAGCAGGTTTACTTTATGGGACTCTCATATATACAGACTCTAAGGAGGAGGTTTCTATACATTTGTGAATGGGAACTGGTGTTACAGGGAATGTTGAGAAATGCCAGTAAAAAGCCAGCTAGAACCAGCCGAGGGTCAACTGAGCTTGATTAATTCCCACAAAACGAAAAGAGCAGACTTGTTGCTGTTATTTTCAATAACGGAGTGAGGATATCGCTTCTAGTGACACACTTTGGGTGTGATTGCTGTATTAAAACAATTTAAACAGTTTATGTTGTCAAAAAAAGACATGGAAAAGGTACTTTGTACTCAAGAAGCAAACGGTGCAACATGAAATTGAAAACGTCTTCATGTGTAGTCAGTTAAATGCGTCTGACAGCTGCAGATTTATGAGGCCAGAGACCATTGACTGCTTTGTGTGAATGTGATGTTACTCTCATTTCGCCATGAAACAAGGTGGAAGTTACTGTGGAAGACATTCAGTGCTGTAGTTTCACTCACGGTCAGGTATGAAAATAAAAAAGGTGGGCTAAATTTTAAATGCATAAATATTAAGATTTGCATTTTTATTCTGTCTGTATCTGGCTTGATACTGGTTCGGTCGCTCAGTAATAATAATGCCTGAGGCCATATTTTAAGACACCTCGGCTCGACACAGTTTGCCTCACAAATGTTAAAGAAACCACACATATGCACATTGCACAGGTTTCCTCCCGGCAGAGCAGCATTTTACTGCCCTGCAGTGTGTAGCATAAAGGTCACAACAGCTTAATTTCTAACCTGTGCATGAGAACAACTCCTGCTAGTGCTGCAGAAAACAATCACACTAGGAAGCAGTGCAGCGATATTTTTTTTTGTATTGGAATGAGAAAAAAACTTTAACCAACAAAGGGTTTTCTCTGGCTCAATGTGAAGCCATATCTCCCAGGGGACAGTGGGATGGAGTAAATGTGTTACCTGGTCCAGCTTCAGGTTGGCCCAGTCTACTGTAAGCGCTAGCAGCTCTTCTTCTAACCAAACCAACCGTTCAAATGTCTGAGCAGACGAACTCATAACATTCTAAAACCCTCAGTGATTGTGTTTACATGAACACCATTATACACGTTCGGGGTCATTTACATGTAGATATGCAGTTAATCATATCTCTGTGTACATGATAAATGCAAGTTTCCGGTTACTGATAGCTGCATGCTGTTTGTGCAGGTGCCTGCGATGTTTGCAACACAAACTGACAATGTAATCTGACATTTCTGTAAATATTAACCTAACCTTACAATTTCAATTTTACTCAATTGTATATATAATATTTAGAAGAATCTTTCTCTAAAAATGCCATGTGGTATTTGGTTATAGGCAGCCATGTTGATTTTAGACCTGAAAACAGCAAAAATGTCAACTATGATACTTGTCAACTATGTTATAAGAAGTCCTGCAATTATTTATTGGGGCCCCAGTAGCTCAACTGGTTGAGCGGGCGATCCATGAACAGGGGCTATATTCCCCAACACCACGGCCATGGTTCGAGTCCGAGCAGCAGGTCCTTCCCTGAGTCTTCTCCACACATTTTCTGTCTCTCCCTCTCCGCTGTCCTTTACGATAAAGGTAAAAAAAACTGCCTAATGACCATCATACACTCACACAAATGTAACTGTGTAAAATTTAAACTTGCAAAACATTGTGACATATGTGACTATTCTGAGCTCAATTTAGAAACCCTGGATTTGTCCTATCCACCTTATTAAAAGCAAAGGGAAAACAACAGAAAATAAAAATACTGTCCTCCACTTTGACCAGCGTCAGAATAAGAAGTATGCATGCTACAGTACCCCAGTTTTTCAAAAACCTAATTAAATTAAATAAAAGCCTTATCTAGGTTACTGAGATCATGCTACGTATATCTGATACGGCCTGTATAAGCAATGAAGATGCTTTAAAATTACTATAAACAAATTATAAGCTACTGAACAAAATTAGAAAACGGCAAGCAACATTTTTTAGAGACATCATAATGAAATATATCGTCATAACTGGAAAAATGAATGGGAAGAGAGGATGAGGCAGACAGAGAATAAAAATGATAGACGGACTGACATCATGGTTATGCATGGAACGGACAACAGTCACAATTCAGAAAGCGAAAGATCAGATGAAATAGAGAGAAATGAGAATGAAAAAGTTCAAATGAAACCACAGCTCATTAAATAGCATCCATCACTGGCATCCATTAACAATGCGGATAGTACATGGAAAATTGTAGCTCAGAGACGGGCATTATACATGCACTTAAAATGGACACGTGTTGTATGTGCACGTCGGAATCGGCTTTTTGTTTCTTCTAACACACAGACACACACCTACAGCGCAGACTTGGACAAACTTCCTCCCTTCATCTCCTTTAATGACAGAGCAGGGATAAAAAAGCACACAAACACACGCCCCTGAAATGACAAAGCACACAGGGCTGCTGCTGCCCAGTGTGTCAGCTTCCGTTAAGCTAATCAATTATACACACACACACACACACACACACACACACACACACACACACACACACACACACACACACACACACACACACACACACACACACACACACACACACACACACACACACACACACACACACAGACAGACAGACGTCAGTATATAAATCTACAGAGCATGCATGCTGGAGTATCGATACGAAACCTTAACCCTTGTGTCGTCCTACAGGTCAAAATTGACCCGTTTTAAAGTTTGAAAATGTGGGAAAAAAATCTATTTTCACAGTGAAACTTCTGATGTCCACATTTTCAACATTTTTGGGAAATCTTTGAACATTTTTTGGTGGGAAAAAAAAATGTTAAAAATGTTTCTTAAGAACATTCACAAAAAAACTAAACTAAAATCCAGCAAAATTCACGGGATTTTGGTTGATTTTTATGTGAATGTTCCTAAAGAAAATATTAGAAGTTTTACTGATATATATGGAATCACTTTAGATATTTTTAGGATTTTCTGGAAGATTTTTACTAATTTTTTGAAAATATTTACAAGAATTTTCTTGCCAAATGTGGGGGATTTTTTTAAAATAAAACTTTTAAGGGAAACTTTTAAGGAATTATTGGAATTTTCTTCCTGAAGGTTTTGCAAATTTTCAGAAATTTGGGGAATTTTGGGATTTTTTTCAGACAAGGAAACAATATTTTTTGGTGCCCGTAAATGAAGACAACAGGAGGGTTAAAGCCTTCAAGATCTTATTTTTGCTTGCTGTAATGAGGCACATTCTTCGTGGGTTACTCTGGGGTTTTGCATTTAATTGACATTTAAAATGCCATATATGAGTGCTGTGGGCTATTTCTGTGACCTACCATGGCAGTGACTTTTTACACTCAAAAAACAAACACTGAGAAGTACTAATACCACTTTCTCATTGCTAGAGCAGATTTCATGTAAATGACTGTATTTAACACTGATCAGTCCAACTCATCTCCTCTAATAACTGGAACAAATGTTTGCTGTAGTTCATCTGTAACGGAACTTTTATCAATAAAACGAGTGTTTTAATGTAGATATTAAATTTGCGCATCAATTCTAGCACACAAGGAAGAAATATCCCTTATCTCACACATTAGCTTTTGTTTTCCTTCCTCACAGTCTGAGCACTTTTTCATAATCTTTTTTTACTGGAAAACTGCCAAGTTCCTATGTAATTTGCAATGCTGTAGCGGATAGAACTGAAGCATATTGTACTTATTATGCAAACGTTGATGTTCTTTCATTTTTAGCATCGCTGGCCCTGGTGTGAAAGACATCTCTCACTGTAGCTCAACCTCAGGACTGTACCGTACCATTAAAACTAGCGTGCTATATTAACAGTAGCCTCGAACGGAACTGAAACCTCAAACGTGTCGCAGTTTACAGTAAAACCTGTTTCACTTATGCAAATCTAGCTTCCAGTGTCTGCAAGCATTGTGACATCTGAAGCCTTTTAAAAACATTTCATGATCAAATACTGGGCAAAACAAACACTAGCTCTGTCCTGAAACATCTTTAATTGGCTTTTATGCTTTTGTTTAGGATTTCGGGACATCATTAGAGAATAGAAGTACATGTAAATAAATAAAAAAGTTAATTAGAGACTCCTAAAAAGATTTCGTAGGATGGGAAATTAAAACAGAGAGAAACCACAGTCTTTCGGTATTTCAAGCTGAGGACATTTTTGTACTGTGTGGATTAAAACCAATCACAAAAACATGAAGTTGTTGCATTTTTACAGACATTTTTATTGTCTTGGCTTGTTATTTTTTTTGAATAAATATGTTAACAGGACAGTGACATTTTAATCTACTGTTAATATATTAATATACATGCATATATAATCATATGCTGTGACTGTTGCAGTCACCAGATCTCAAAGCAATTGAACACCGATGACTCAGTAAGACTGAAATGTTATCCAGTGTTCTCTATGACTGTCAATAAACACAAAATGAGTGAATATATTTTGGAAAAATGCTGTTCCATCCCTCAGATACAGTCCAGAGGTTTGCAAAATCCATGACAAGGTGCAATGACGCCTTTACTAGAACACTTTATACTCTTTTTCTCCTTTAATTCGTCAGTCGTGTGTGTACTGACATTATTCACTATTTGAATGCAAATAGCATAATATTAAAGTTTAATTTGGTCTCTGCTTCTGTGTCGTTGCTCAAATTCAAATGCCTAGTGCCAAAAAACATAAATTTGAAAATTAAATAAAAAAACACCCTTAACCCCTTGAAGCCTGAATTTGTTTACAATTAAATAAAAAAACATTTTTTGTTTGTTTTTGCTTTCCAGCTGATGCTAAAATAAGTGGAGATTGTTGATTTATCTATTACACATAGCACATAGAAACATATATATATAATACGAGAAACCAGTGCTTGCAAAAGGTTTCAAGGTACGTATTGAATATGCACAAACCAGCATTGGGGGAATGGATACGCTATCTCAGCTGCAGTCTGAATCAAAGTGGTATGATGCGAATTTGCAACAATTGGCGTCAAGGGGTTAAAGGACTTTCTGGTTATTTCTTAATCAGCCAGTCAGCTGTTTGGTCTATAAGAGGTCAGAGAATAGTAAAAACAGGCAATGATTTCTAATGTCCTGTGTAAAATTCAAACATATTCACCAAATACTAACATTTAAGACAACAGAACTGGTAAATCTGGGTCATTTTGGCTTGGAAATTTAAAGTTAGATTTATATTTTGTTGATCAACTGAGTGTTTTATTGCCTCAGCTGTGCTCAAAATGGTCCTAAAAGTTTGTGTTAGCTACAGGATGACCCATTTTATGCGACTGTATAGCGCCTGCATGGAAAGGACCATTTTACATGACCTGGACTCCAACCAAGCTTCACACTGCTCCAAGTGACAGAGCAGAGGCTGCTGTTTACAGACCAAACACTGCATCTTGTGTACAGCTGCCACATATGCATAACCATGCACACACACACACACACACACACACACACACACACACACACACACACACACACACACACACACACACACACACACACACACACACACACACACACACACAGTGGTGTTTCCATCACTTCAGAGGACATCACACTGATCTGCATTCACTTTCTGGAGACTCGATCACTACTTGTCTATCCACACACCCTGAAATTTAATGAATGAGCACTTGATTTTGCTCCAAAAAGACAGTCAGGTCCTCACAATGCAAGTGTGTACATGCAAATAATACAAACGTTTCACCGGTCAGACCTCAGACCTGTCCTCTATCGCTGTGCACGGTGCTCACTGTAAAAAACAGAAGGCAGACGCCCATATGTGAATGTAATTCTGCTGCCTTGGGTCTGAACCACACTGCAGTTATAAAAACACATCAGTCAAACACAGACAGCTCCTACAGCAGGAAGCTCAATCACAGGTTCAACGTGCCGGCAGCAGCTGTCCGTCTATGGATTTTCAAGATTAAGACAGATTTTTTTTTGTGCAGAATTTGAATTCAATGTTGTTTCATTCGGTCTTCCTACACTCGGACGGCACTCGGCAACACACAGTTTATTGGTTCGACCGGGGAAGTCTCTCCAGTTCCATGAAATATGCATGTAGAGGACAAGAAGGAGGAGGGACGTGAAAAAATGATGACACTAGCTGCCCACCATTTCACAAAAAACACCAAAACCCTCCCATCCACCATCTCTACAGAGCAAACACATACAAAAGAGAGGCAAATATACACAAACACTGCCTCACATAAAACACTTCCACCACACTGCGGATGTGTAACATTCCTATGGCTTCCAAAAAAACAAAAAAAAGGAGAGAAACCAAAGAGAGGAGAGAAAACAGTGGTGAGGGAGGTGTTGGTAGGGAGATACATGAACACTTCACCATCTCCTCTCTCTGCTCTGTCAATCACTCTCCTTCCCAGGACAGGTGGCGGCCATCAAACTCCTCCATCTTCGCCGGTCAACAGCGTCTGAATTGCATTTTGGCTCCCGGCGTTGTTTACAGAATGATTTATTTGACAAGTCTTTCTTTCTTTTTTTTCACCCACCCTAAAATTTACCACCAAATTTTACAATTCCACAGCACCAATTTGTGGCTCTCAACAGAAGGAGGGTTCTCTTCTTCAAACACAAACAAACCTGCCGGAGAACAACTCAAAGACTGACGGGCAAAAAAAAAAAAAAAAAAAAAAAGAACAATTTATCTGTTGTCTTCAGTCTGTCGAAAGACTTGATTATCTCTCCTGCACTCAGATACAGAAATAGTTTACTATCCAAACGCTGCACATTGTCGCATTTAAGAAGGTGACAAACATTTGGTAGTTTTGCCTGAAAATGTCTCAAAATATTCGCTGATAAGTTTCCTTTTGACACTTCATGGATTAATAGACTAATCCGTGGAGCTTTAACTGAAAATAGAAAATTAACAGCTATAAGCAAGGCGATATTTGCTTGTTAATTTGGGTAAAATCCTCTAATGAAGCAACTAACCTGAGCCCGAATTAACAGCTGAATTACTCACTGATCAAAGCCACTGATAAACAATGGTTTTGACATTACAATGTCATCATATTATTATATTAATTGGTGCCTTACAGTGAAAAACATTTTGTTATTAGCTCAAAATCTGTTCAATCCTGCAGCACAAAAGTTCGTCCATTGCTGAATCGACTGCACTGAAAGGCGCAGGTTTAAACACAGCCTGTTTGTGTGAGAATGTGCACCATTGTATTGTTTTACTCAAACAACTTGACATGTAGGTGCAAAGGGAAGCTGCAACAAAGGAAGCAGAGCGAAAGAGGGAGAGAGGATGCAACACAAAGAGACTAGCTAGTGGCAAAGGGGGACTTCTTATAGACACACTCACACACACAGTATGCAGACCAGTGTGGGCTTCTTACAGCTAAAGTGGATATTTTTGCCTTAAATTTACCCATCTGTGGCATTTACTGCAAATGCAATGTCAAGTATATTTAAATGAGACCGTTTTTAGCCAAAAACAGATGAGGATTTACTGCTGCATACACCGGAATATTTCTGTCAGAATGGAAAAGCCCCAAAGATATTCTGACCAGCACATGAGATTAAAATTGAAACTCAAAAAAAAAACCCAGAATGATGAAATTCCTTCTGGCAAGTAAAGCATGGCAAGTAAAGCAGCAACATAACAGAAAGGAGCACTTCACCAACAAATACCAGATACAACTCACTTCAAATAAGACTGACCAGAACTGGTGCAGTGGGGGAGTGATGCAGTCAAAACCACTGATGAGGTCAAATAAGAAGACAGCTGGTGTTAAAACTGCAAAATCGATGTGCGCAGAAAGACAGTAGCTTTTGGAAATGGTTATTAGTTGTACCTACATCAGGGGTGTCAAACATGCGGCCCCCAAAACCGGCCCCCAAGAGGGTCCAATCCGGCCCATGGGATGACTTTGTAAACTGTAAAAATTCCAGAGAAGACATTAACTGCAGATTGTAAATTTGTAAAACTATGAATTTAGAAGAATTTCTAGACCATGACAAGTTGTTTGGATTCATTGTTCTTTTGTTTTGTGTCTCATTTTTGTAATATTTTGTCTTGTTTTTGTCTATTTTGTCTGACTTTTGTTCTTTGTCTCATGTTTTTGTCATTTTCTTTTTGTCTCGCTTGTGTTTTTTGTCTTATTTTTGTCATTTTGTTTTTTTTGTCTCACTTGTGTTGTCCATTTTTTTGTTGCATTTTAACTCATTTATCTAATTTTTTGTCTGTTTTGTTTTGTGTCGTTTGTCTCGTTTTTGGTCTCATTTTTGTAATATTTTGTGTTTTTTGTTGCTTTTTGTCCTTTTTTTGTCATTTTGATCATAAAGTAAAACACTATAGCATTCATTTCCAGATAGCTGTGGCTAAATGTTGTGTTCCTTTGTAGACACTCTGTGATCTGGAAGTTGTAATGTGGAAATGATAAACTGAGGCTGAATGTTTTTGAAATTCATTTTTTGAAAGAACTTTCAGGTTGTTCATAATGGTTTTGTAAAAAGATAATTCCTTAAATGTCAACATTTTTAGAATGCACTTTTTTGCACTAAAGCAAAGGAAACATCTAGAGTTGCGATTATCTTTCATTATGCTCTGATTTTACTGGTCCGGCCCACTTGAGATCAAATTGGGCTGAATGTGGGACCTGGACTAGAATGGCTTTGACACCCCTACACCTACATGAACCTGATGGTTTGCGTGGGGAAAACAGGGTAAAAAACTCCAATTAAACTGCACTAAAGCTAATGGAAAGCAAGGAGTTGAGAAAATCTGGGACTGTTTTTATTAAAGTCCTGTTCTGGGTAATTGATTAAATCACGAAAATCTCTTCTCTCAAAAAGCTCCTGCCTCTCTTTCCAACCACTTCCCCATTTGCTGCAGCTTGAGCACACCGGCTCACCTACAACTCTGCTGCAACAGTGTGAAACTACTCTACACTGTATACACATTAGAACCGGAAACCGATTCTGAAGAGGAATATTGAAGCAGAAAGCTCCGACCTGCAAGTCGACAGGATTGGTTTGCTACATATGAAGCTCCTTGATCAAGTTTCAGACTCCTACACGCCGTCTAACTTGCAAAAATACATTTATTTGCAGCACTGAGGTACAAAATCTTCATCAGGCAAATGGTTTGTTACAAAGACATCCTAAAGAGGAAGTGGCTAAGGAACTAATCACAGTCCCCACACATTTTCCATAACATCATTCTTCATAAAGACTACTTTCAATTACATCCACAATGTTAGAAAACACTAGGAAATGTAATTGTTGGTGAAGTTAAAGCTACTTTGTTAAAACAAATCACTTGCCTGATGAAGTTTTGCATTGAAACATCACAAATAAATGCATTTTTGCAAGTTGAGACAGTTTGCAATAAACAATGTTTGAAACCCTGGAAGCCTGAGTAAGCCGCATCAATACCCTGCAGTTTCAAGCAGAATGGGGTTGACTGCTTATTTCACTCATAATATGTACATAAAAAACACCATATGGACATGTTAACTAGGTAGAAAAAAAACTTGATTTCAACTGGAGGGGGCTTCAAGAAAGAACAGATGGAACCACATAAAAATAAAACCCCTGTTCAACTCCAGCGGCAGAGCAAAAAACATCAAGTTTTAACTGGTACATTAATCTTTTTAGTCTTAGACGGTTTTAGGACGATGCAATTTCATCTCCGTTCAATTCTTTTGTCACGGAACACGGTTTCAGAAACAAACTAAAGACGGGGCATCATTTTAGAGAGACAGATAACTAATATTTGACTATTTAATGGACAGGAATAGGAGCTAAACCTGCTCTACTCCATGTACAGGAAACAGCTGTGTATTGTACAGGTATGACTTGTTCATTTCTAGACGTTCTCAGAGACTTCCATATGTTTATATGGATATTTTTCGATTGTATGCTATCTATCTATCTATCTATCTATCTATCTATCTATCTATCTATCTATCTATCCACCCATCCATCATTTGGTGAAAACAAAGCAAAGACAATCACAGTTTGTACTTTTGCTCAGTGACAGATACTAGTTTCTACTGGCCCATTTGTCTAACAACAAGAAAAGCAAATGAGAAGAACTAAATATTGAGTTCATCTCTATTGGAGAACGGTAGAGGTGATCACAGAGAGTAGGAGGAAGGTGTAATGAGCTGAGACTCAGCAGAACAACTAACTGGTGTTGTCTGTGATGTACAGTTCTGTTGTTTTCCGACCAAAAGAGGAGGAGGAGGAGGAAGACGTTTAGCTGCATCCTGTTGATTTGGCATTCCAACATGGATGAAGAGCTTCACAAAGTGGCCAAAAACACTGTAGCCTGTTGTCGCTGTTTAATAGCTAAGATATTTTCCTAGCATCCACTTCAAGCTTGATTTAAATCATGGAAACTACAATGTCATGTCTCCCAATATGCTCGGTACGTCAGAGATTCTGTGGTGCTTTAAAGACTTTATTAATACCAGATGCACTGCAGTTTAGTTCTTATTTCACTGTCAATCTGTCAAAATGTGAAAGAACGGCAAGACCAACAATTATATATTATTAACCCACATTTTCGGCATTTTCCCAGAAGAAGATAACAAGAATTTCTAATTCTGCAATTAACTGAATTAATGCGACACAAACTTGGATAGGCCGAGTTAAAGGGACGGATGTATTAACAAATTAAAGATGACTCACATCCTTTTGATGAAATTGGCCTATTATGAGAGAATGAGCTTCATAGCTACAGTAGCTAGCCGTAGTGACAATGCCTATAATCAGTCTGATGGGTAGACTAAAGAAAGGACTGAAGAGCCTCGAATAACGTCTCATGACAGCCCATAATCAGACGTTCCATCTTTGAACAACTAACATAACTGACTATGAGGGAAAGTGAGAAAGAGAGAAAATAACTATGATTTTTGCTCATTAAATTTAGGACGTTTAAAGACGTTTTAAGGCCATTTTGAGGAATTCAGTGCTTCAAGACTTTTCCAGACCTGCAGACACCCGGCAGATTCTTGTCAGGCTGGAGAGCGGTGTGTAGGGTAATAATGTGCTGTGTCCAGAGCTGATGAGAATGACTGATGGAGGGATGACATGGGGATGGGAAAGAGGCAAGAAAAAAAAAAGCAGCCGAGCCTCCAAACCGAATGAAATTCTCCACAGCTCCGGTGAAAACACGGCAGGGAGGGGGAGAGAAGATGGGGGAGGAAGGTGGCGAGGCTGGAGGTGGCAGCTTAGACGGACACATTAGCCGAGGAGATCCAACTGTTCTCTTCAAACTGTATTTGAGCTTTTTTAACTAGAAAAAAATGGTGCAGAGGAGATAACATCCATGATGGCAACACACTCAGCCATAGTTGGCAGATTAAAGACATTTCCTGGCATGAAAACACTGTTCGATTGTTTTGTTTTAATAATATGATATAATGTTCCTGCATAATTTTATATCATGGATATCAGATTGAACCAGATACTTTCGAAGAAAGTTAACTTTTTTGCTTCCTCTGCCCATTATTTTCTTGATGAAACTGTTTTACTTAAAAAATGCCAGCCGTCATTTTCCAGAACTCATGACATATCTTGTTTATCTTACAGGAAACAGTGGTGTATTGTACAGGTACCACTTGTTCATCATTATACGTTCTGAGACTATTCCATATGTTCGTGTAGATACTTTTCTACTGTATGCTATCTATCTATCTATCTATCTATCTATCTATCTATCTAGATAGACAGAAAACAGCAAAAATGTCAACTATGATACAAAAAGTCCCACAGTTACATAACGACCCGTATAATATTTCATCATTATGTGTAACATTTCAATTTTATATGTGCAATATGTACAACAAGCCAAAGTAATGTGCAATATTTCATTTTTCAGGAGCAATATTTCAAATCTATGTGCAATGTTTCATTATCATGTGATTTTACTTTACTACCTCATTACCAGTATTTTTCTTATTTTTCTACTCTACAGCCTTATTTTAGCTTTCCCGTTGTATTTTCAGTAAATTATCATAATTACATCTTTCTGTAATTTTCAGTGCTGTCAAACGATTAAAATGTTTAATCAGATTAATCACTGGGTCGTTGTGGATTAATTTCAACTAATCATGATTAAATGTCATTCCTTTTTAATAAATATTAATCGCATTTCATTTTGCACGAGCAAACAGACTCAAGAAAGAAAGGAGACACACACACACACACACACACACACACACATATTTTTTCAAGAATTTTGAGTCAGATATGTTAATTGTGTTAAATTTCAGATCAGATTAACCATGATGGTGGATTAATGCGCATTAACACGTTAATTTTGACAGTCTTAGTAATTTGTTTTGTGAGCAACATCTGCCAAAAGCTTTTTTTTAGGATTAATAAAGCTTTATCTTATTTTATATTGAAAAAAGCCTTGCAAATTCTCAGACTCAAGAAGCTGTAGTATTTTTCAATTTACTGTTGATTCTAATGGATCCTTTAACTGGTCAAATTCTTATTTCTACAAAGGGCAATCTTTAGTGTCAAGATGCTGTTTTGAGCTTGAGATTTAGGTTTTCTTTTACATTTCATATAAAAGTCAGCTCTGAGCAAAGGAAATAAATTGTTCAGTCCCCACTTTGAAGTTGTCAAAGAATAGAAGAAAATCAAAAGAAATCAAAGTGCAGCATACAATCCCTGTAATTTGTGGTTGTTTGATAATCTCAAACTAAGATTCTGGACTCTGTTTTCACAGAAATGTGTTAACATTATATTGTTTTAATTTGTATTTTATCAGGAAGGTTTGTAGAGGTGAGTGTGACAAAGTAACCCCAGAAAACCCAGATATTTAGAGTATTTTGAAAAGCGCTATACAAATATACATGTATTATTCTTACCAAAAGTCACCTTTGCAGTCGCAGCTAACTTTCCTCCTGTTTAATGCCCACAGGCTTGTCTATTCAGACACATTCCAACAAGGTTACTCAGATTCTGCGCTGATGATTCAACTGGGAGAGTTTCACACTCACCCAGGCCTTGGACGTTCTCCAAATGTCAGTCATCTCATAATGTCTGTGCAGAAAATTAGCAGGACCTTCACTTCCACCTGAAATAACACTTCCTATTTCTCAACTCCGTTGCAGTAACACTGTAAAAACAGAGTGCTAAACTGAAAATAGCTTATTTCCATGCTTGTGTGCGATCCGGGAGACACAGATTATTAGTCCTGTATCTGTCAGAGGTGTTATTAAAACACACGTATGCATGCGTGACCTCCCCGAACGCACAAACGATCTCCTGCATGCTAAAGTCTCTTTGATTCTCACACAAACACACACCGAATGACCCTCCCGTCCACCGCTAACACACACCTGCTGCAGCTCAGAGCGGTCGACTGCAGTGGAGCCATAATGAAAGGAAACAGGCAGCACGGAGGCCTGTTTGATGAGGAGAGACAGGTTGGAACTGGACGGTGGCCGAGCCGCCCTGAATGGGCTGTTTTATCAGTCTGGAGAAACGCCAGCCTCCACAAACTGCACACCAGCAAGCAAAGAGCTCCAGTTTCTGAGAAAGTCCTGATCGGTACAGGTTACCAGCTCCACACGCTCTCACATGCTAGGATTTATTTTCCAGTATTTGTTGTTTATTTACTTGTTTTAGGGACAATCTACTGTCTCACAAATATCATTAGGTAATAAGAGTTTCACGTATTTATTTTCACTGTCAAGCTTCTGTTTTACATCTTTCCTCTCTATCTGTTGCTATAATTTGTCAGAAAAGCACAACTTCCCAAAGCCCACAGCAATGCAGCAGTAACCTTCCAAAACTCATGAATCTTAAGTTTACTACCACAGAGGACTGACAATGAGAAAATATGCACATTTTAGAAGATGCAATGAGGGAATTTGGACAATTTTTAAAAATCAAACAACAACATAAATCAAAAAATAAAGCCGAAAAAAGCTACTGCAGGTTCATTTTGTTTGTTGCAACTGTAATGGCCTCAGTCCACACAAAAAACAAAGGAATGCTGAAGATAAATACTGAAAACACATTTTTTCATTCTGTTTTTATAAGCATCTGCTCAGTACAGTTTAGCAGAGTTCAGACTTTTAGTTTAAAAAGCTGTTCTCTTAATATATGGACCCTATTTTTCTAATGTCAGTGTAAATATATTTCCATGTAAATAAGCTGTTCGTTAAGTCCATGTAAAGCAGTAAAAAGCAAGAGTTCTGAATTTGTCACACCAAAGAAAACTGTTATTAACCACCCAACCAAATTTGAAGGAATTTAAAAATAGCCACATATCAAAATGTATTCTCTGCTCTGACCAGCTGAAGGTACTGACTGACAGCTTTCATACACGTCCAAAAAACCGTATATCTGAATTCAAAAATGGTTTGTTTTAACTGAAGTAGACGAGTTAAATGTGAAATCACAAGCATATACTGATAATATGGAATATTTGTACAGCAAGGTTTTTGCAGAAGAACCGCTGATGCAATCGTGCTCTAGTTTGTATTAAGTTACAGTGCATCATTGAGCCATTATCAAAATATCCTGAACATAAATATTATGAAAAACAATATACAGGGGGTCCTCGACTTATGTCAGAGTTCCGTTCCTGCAGATTGATGTAGGTCGATTTTCGCCGTAAGTCAGAACACTGGAGAAAATGTAAACAAAGCCGGCGACGTGCATCAAGATTTGATCAGTTCTTCATAAAAGTCATGAATACCAATGACTTTCATGCATGTATGAATCATTTTACTAGAAGATAACAGAATATGTTGCACTGTTTTTACAACTTGATCTAATTATGCCAATGTTCAAATATGTTTCGGCCTGTTCCCAGAGTTTTATTTAAATATAGTTTCACTTCCATGGTGTGTTGCCCTTCAGGCAGAATTATCGATGTACTTTTATTTTGAAAAAGGCTTTATTTTGAAGTTGCCTGTTGACGGTTGTCACTTCCTGTCCGCGACTTTGACCGTTAGCTTTACACACGTACGTACTTTTCTGGATGCACGGTTCTCTACTTTGTAAACGCCACAGAGGTTATGTCTAAGTAATTAACTTCATTTTTGAGCTTACTGGTTCGGTTAAAATGATTTATTTACATGTATTTATGTTGTTTTATTTCTGTTTTTGTTGCAGTTTTCACTCTGCAATGTGTATCAAGAGCCACAGTAAAGAAGTCACGTTTGACTCACTACTCATTTTGCAAGCATAAGTTTAAGTAGTTGGATGGAGACGGCTTTCCTTTTCTTCCAAGCATCAGAAGAGTCTGACTTACTCTGGGAGCCATAATGAAGGACAAAAAGTTAGTGAATGCAGCACAATCCAAGGTGGTGTACAACCAGAGAATGGAAACAAAGCCATCTGATCGCATGTATGCAAGTATTTGTTCGCTTCGCTGACCAACTTGTTCCTTGTGACCAGTTCCAATGAAACGACGTAAGTCGAGGACGTTGTAAACCGAGGACCACCTGTACAGTCGAACTCTTTAATTCAATACTTTACAGTTTAGTTTTTTCTCTTGTTTTCAGCTGTTATTTTCTGGCGTGTGTTTTGTGTTTAGACACAAATATCCAAATTTTCTTTACATGAACTTTAAATGTAAATTACTTTTTGTTAAAATTCAGTGTTTGGACAAAACAGTTCTACATTTTGACAAGTTTCTTTTCCAGTATTGAATAATAACAATATTAACAAAGACTTCCATTCCCACTAAGTCATGAAAGTGTGACAGCGAGCAGCATGCACAACACCACAACCATCAAACAGAGGCAACAACATGCAATTCAGTCATCCTTACTTTTAGAATTTACACCTGCACCTGCATTTTCAAGCGAGTTAATCACACACAATCAGTAAATACACAAATTCTAAAAGGGGGAATTTCAAAAGATGCAAACAGGAACTTCACAGGCACACAGTTGCACACATATTTTTCCCAGTTATCATGCAAAGTAGCTCAGTTCAATTGAGCACACATGCAGAGGGCAGCCACAAAGACGGTGCACGCATGCCACAGATCTGGCACACAAAGAGTTCGCATGCAAAGGGAAACATGTTCTCACACACACGCAACACACACACAACATACGCAGACACAAAGCATGAGGAGCCACGCACAACACCAGAGATCATTAACCTCACACTGATTGCATGCGCTGGCTGGTGCGTGTGTAGAACTTTAAATGTACCGTTCAGCCGCATGACCATCATATGACATGCGCACAATGACACTGTTCTTGTGTGTGTGTGCACGTGAAAAGCCTCCACACTCCCCTTTCCGAGGAGCTCGAACTAATCAAAGATTAAAAGATTTTTGATAATGATGATTAACTCCACTAATGCGGAGGAAAAGATTGTTCGCGAGATTGATAAAGGGCCTCCTGCTACAAATTTAGCTGCATAGGAAGACAAATTTAGGCAAGCTTTTTTTTTTCCATCGCCTGAGGTGACACAGAACACCATAAATATTTTTCCTCCCCTCATGACGACACTGAGAAGTAATGCAGTGAAACACAAGTCTTCAGACCACACCTTGATACTGACTCTAACTCGCAGCCTTCAGCAATGTCGTGATTTCACACTTTAAACCTTCAGAAAACATTAGCAGTCGTCTCGCAGCGTGCTGAAAAATCCATCGCCGCAGATGGCAACCTGTGGACGGTTTTTAAGGCTCCAATTGCAATCAATCACCTAAAACAAACACTCCAACTGTAACTCCACGAAACCAGCTCTGGAGAGGAAGAACCACCAGCTAATATAATTATCAGACATGCTGGTGACACAGGCTACTGCTGGACAAAAACACAAGACAATGTAGGCACAATCAGTTTCTGAAAAGATTCTGTTTCTGCTGTTGATTCATACAATTAGAATTATTTAACCTCCTTAATCTGCTGATGATTTTTGGAAAGCTTTGCTGGAATAAAACAATCAAAAGCAGGGGTGTCAAACATGAGGCCCGTGGGCCAAAACCGGTCCTCCAGAGGGTCCAATCCGGCCCTCAAAGTGTAAAAATTCCAGAGAAGACATTAACTGCAGATTGTAAATTAGTAAAACTATAAATTTAAAATAATTTCTAGACCATGACAAGTTGTTTTGATCATTAAGTATAATACTAGATTGCTCATTGTTCTTTTCATTTTGTGTCTCATTTTTGTTGTATTTTGTCTGACTTTTGTCGTTTTGTGTTTCTTTTTGTCTCGATTGTGTTTTTTGTGTTATTTTCGTAATTTTATGTTCTGCTTTATTTGTCGTTTTGTGTTTTCTTGTCTTGCTTGTGTTGCTTGTCTACTTTTTTGTTGTTTTGTTTCTCGCTTCTGTCAGTTTTGGTCTCGTTTATGTCATTTGTGTTTAGTTTTTTTGTCTAGTTTTTGTCATTTGTCATTTTGTCTCTTTCTAACATTTTTGTCTAATTTTTTTATTTCTTCCATGTCGTTTGTCTCATTTTTTGACATTTTCTGTCTCATTTTTGTCATTTTGCGTCTCATTTTTGTAACATTTTGTCTTGTTTTTGTTGTTTTTTGTCTGACTTTTGTTGTTTTGATCATAAAGTAAAATCCTGTCTCATTCAGTTCCAGATAGCTGTGACTAAATGTGTTCCTTTGTAGACACTCTGTGATCTGGAAGTTGTAATGTGGAAGTGATAAACTGAGATACAATGTTGGTGAAATTGAATTTATTTTTCTTAAGAAATTTCATGTTTTTCAAAATTTTTTGTAAAAAGATAATTCCTTAAATGTGAATAATTTTTAAAATGTACATTTTTGCACTAAAATACAGCTAACATGAGGAGTTGTGGTTATTTATAGGTTATTATGCTGTGATTTTTCTGGTCCAACCCACTGGAGATCAAATTGGGCTGAATGTGGAACCTGAACTAAAATGAGTTTGACACCCCTGTTCTAAAGTCTGCAAAATTACTGCTTAAATCAGACACTGAGGATCGCATTAGTTGATATGTGAATATTCTTACATTAGTTATATTTTGGAACTCTAGAACTACTTGGATTAGGCTATCTAGCAATGTTTTAGCTTCAGTTTTTGTGGCATAACTTGTCCCACCCTTACAATCAGATATGAAAGTTCAACAAAAACAATGCTTTTTTCCCATTTTTATGACTCATTATATTTATATATTGTGGCATGCAATTACCTATGGTTCAGAAAATATCACTAGTTCACAGCTGCTTTATGGGTTTTTTTGTATTGTCTTTTGTATGTGTGAGCTCAAAGATAGGGCCTATTATCAGAAATCTTTCGAGTTATTTGTCCAATATTATAGATTCTGAATTAATGGCATGATGAGAATAAAGAGTGAAAATTTCAGGCTTTTATCTTTAATAGTTTCTGAGATATTGTCAATCGAACAAAAACTCTGATTTTAATATGCAAAAAACATATTTAAAATGGACAAGATTCTTTTAAGTTACCTTGAAAAGTCATTGATTTCTCAAGTGTGTTTAAATGTTTTTAAATATTCATAGCTAAACATAAAAACAAAAGCTTCAAGCAACTTAGACATGGTTGAGCAGAAGGCCCTTGATGATTTTAGGTTGAGTAACCCTTTAGAAGACCTAAAAGACTACTATTGTTTTCTGTTTTTATTATGTCAGTTAAAACTGGGATGCCGAACATGGATGCACATGAGAAAATCAATGCGGAGTAAACTGAAGTGCTCACAGGAATCCAGTCTGTTTCTCTCTTACTCTCTCCTCAGTATGGATTTGGTTAAATGACCTTTAAACATCAATATAAATTAAATTACCAACCCCAACAAAGGCGCTCTGTTCACCAAAGGCAGGTAGCGTCCGACTCAAGTTCAACCCAGAGTCGCAAACAAAGGTCAGCTAACAAGCGCTGACCCGTTCGGATCACCTGCCAGAGTCGGTTCAACTCGTGTCATGGAGTCAGAGCTGAAATAAAACTGTAAAACCGTCTCCACCAGTCCGCTGCAGATTCAGTCCTGGTGTTTACACCAAACCAGACCAAAGTATGAGCTTTAAGCAAATTACACTGTTTCACTTTGAGCTCCACATGTTTGCAAGCAGAGCTAAAAAAAAATTTTGCTGCACATTGCTTGGTTTTGAGGAGGTGAACAGTAATGCAGTTCTTGTGCGTCCCTGGAGACGCAGAGATGGTGAGGCTAATAATGTTGTGCCAAGCAGTTTCTGCAAAGGTTCTGCAGGATGTGTGGTTGTGTGTGGGTGTGTGGAGGTTGTGTAGGCAGATGGGGGGGAGACTTGCACACTACCTGGCCATTATATAAAGCTCCCACTCTCGGCTAGAGGGCTTAGTACTGCATGCCAGCTCCCTCCCCATCCTCCACCCCTCTTTGTCCTACCATCCCCCCACCTCTCAGCCTTCCAGCTTCTCTGACTCAGGCTTAACTCTGAAATACCTCCGCCTGTTGTTGTCTCTCCCTCCCGCCGCTCTAGTATCAAAACCACTGTGCGCATTGTGAGATCAAACAAAAGACGGAATTTGGGACAAAAATATGAACGAGGTTGTCCCTTCCCCTCGCAGGATCAGATCAGGCAGCCCAGCTGGACTGACTTCACAGTGACTTCTCTTTTTAATCATTAGCATGTTAAATGCTGTGCCACCGCACCTGAGGCCACCGAGGTCTAGTCCCAGCTTGCCACGGGCAGATAGTCAATCTGAAACCAGCCTCCTCTTCGACGCTGAACGGCACAAGTTGTGATGACAGGGGCGTTTGTGATGGAGCCAGAACTGTGCAGGTACATGCTGCTGGTAGCAACCAAACAACACCGGTTTGCTGCCATGTAGGCGGACAAAGACAGCATGTAGGAAAACGTGACAAAGAAGTGCGACGGCAAAGTGGTAGCCAACAAATCAGCCCGTCTGAATACCATCGACCTCACCCCCGTGTAAGAAAGAGGGAAGGAACAGAAGCTTCTAAGGCTGAGAACAAAGATAACAGATACCAAAATCCCACTGCAGTGCTCTGGGGAGAAAATGAAGAAGAGTAGAAAGACACCAAGGAGTTGCACTCGCCTCTACTGCACCCTTTTAATCCTGCGGACTTGGCAGAGGTCGGCATGCATTGAGATGAAGGAGAATAGTAGAAACAGTAGCAGGAGGCTGCAGCCTGTGCAGTAAACATGTTGCTGGGAGAGTCAGGAGCACAGAAGACTTTTATCATTAGAGTGGCCTCTCTGATGTTGGGCTACATCTCAGGGCTGCCAGTGTATTGCTGTGGCCTCATCCTGAGCTTCATTCAGAGAAAGAGTCGTGACGGTGCGTCAGGCTGCTCTGTGCTGAATGAAGCCTCCCAATTCAATTTCTACCCGGCCTCATAATCTCACTACAGTCACAGTTTGTTGCTGAAATCACAACGATACATAGAGCAGAGAAGGCTTTTCCAGTCATGGACGAAAGTATTGGCACCCCTGGAATGTTTCCAGAAAATACACCATTTCTCTCAGAAATTGTTGCACACGTGTTTATTTCATTCATGTGCATTGGAAAGACACAAAAAAGCAGAAGAAAAAAATTTACATAACTTTACACAAAACGCAATATTTTGGGCTGCAATGTAGGGCCTAGTATCAGAAAGCTGGGTCTGCGTCAGAGATCATGAGTGTTCCAGCAGGTAAATGACCTGAAACATCCCTCAGATAGCACCAAGAGATGGTTGGAGACAAAGCACTGCAGAGTTCTGAAGAGGACAGCAATGAGTCCAGATCTAAATCCCACTGAACACCTATGGAGGGATCTCAAAACTGCTGTTGCAAGAAGCACCCTTCAGATCTGAGAGACCTGAAGCCATTTGCAAAAGAAGAGTGGTCCAAAATTCCATCTGAGAGGAGTAAGAAGCTTGTTGACGGTTATAGGAAGCGACTGGTTTCACTTATTTCTTCCAAAGGGTGTGCAACCAAATATTGAGTTGAGAGTGCCAACAATTTTGTCCGGCCCATTTTTTGAGTTTTGTGTAAAATTATGTCAATTTTGGCTTTTTTCTTCTGCTTTCTTGTGTTTTTCCAATGCACATCAAGGAAATAAACACATGCATACCAAAAACATTTGTAATTGCAACAATTTCTGAGAGAAATGGTGTATTTTCTGGAAAAAATCCAGGGATGCCAATACTTGTCCATAACTGTATCTTCATTCTTCTGAATTTAAACATATATTGTGAAGATACATCATACCACAATACTCCTCAATTTACCAACTTTCCCAGTGAAATTACAAAGTTTTCCCAGCATAAAGGGTCTAAAAATGTGCCTCTGAGCTAAATTTAATCCCTTATTCTAGTTGACAACACCAGTTTAGCAGAGCTGCTAAAAAGCAAATATGAACTTAACATTTAATTTCATCCATTTGTCCTTATTTGATAGGAAAGCATTAAAAAGCAGTACTTGAGCAACATGTTTCAGGCAGGCTGATGCAATGCTTCTACCAGCTGTGTCAAAAATGGTAAAAGTCATTTCTGGAAATGCTTTGCCTCTGAGGCAACACTGATTGACAGTAATAGCCCTTCACCATGATGATACATTTTGGATAACACTTGGAACTGCCAAGAAATGAACACATAACGACAGTCAACATGTACCTAAAGAGGCTCCATAAGGTGAGTCATATATGCTCTAGGTTGGGTATCTGTGTATCAAAAACAGCGCAATTCCTCTGATAACAGTTCTATGTATGATGGTATGACAGATAATGTTGCTAATAACACTGACTTAGTTTAGCAAAATAGTCTAAAACCAGGGCATCAAACATGCGGTCGACTTTGTAAAGTGTACTACTAGACTGCTAATTGCTGCTTGTTTTTTTGTCTTTTTTTGTCTCACTTCTGTTGTTTGTCTCATGTTTTTGTCATTTTGTGTTTCCTTTTTATCTCACTTGTGTTGTTTGTCTATTTTTTGGTGTTTTGTTTCTCGCTTTTGTCATTTTTGTCTCGTTTGTGTCATTTATGTAATTTTTTGTCTCGTTTGTGTCATTTATGTAATTTTTTGTCTCGTTTTTGAACCTTTTTGGTCGAATTTTTTGTCTCTTTTTGTTTTGTTTCATGTTATTTGTCTCATTTTTCATCATTTTGTTTCTCACTTTTGTATTTTTGTGCCTCATTTTTGTAATATTTTGTCTTGGTTTTGTTGTTTTTGTCTCTTTTTTTTCTGACTAGTTCTTGTCGTTTGACTCACATTTTTGTCATTTTGTGATTCCTTTTTGTCTCGTTTGTATTTTTTGTCTCATTTTTGTCATTTTGTGTTTTGCTTTATTTGTTGTTTTGAAAATCATTTTTTTCATTTTTTGTCTCATTTGTGTAGTTTGTCTATTTTTTTGTCATTTTGTTTCTCACTTGTCATTTTGTGACTCGTTTTTGTAATATTTTGTCTTGTTTTTGTTGTTCTTTGTCTTTTTTTGTCATTTTGATCATAAAGTAAAATACTACACTGTTAAGTTCCAATTGACTAAATGTTGTGTTCCTTTGTAGACACTGTGATCTGGAAGTTGTAATGTGGAAAAGATAAACTGAGGCTGAATGTTGCTGAAATAGAATTTATTGAATTGATTTAACTGGTTCGGCCCACTTGAGATCAAATTGGGCTGAATGTGGCCCCTGAACCAAACATTGTGCCACTGATGCCATTACTTACTCGTGTTATCAACCAGTCAAAGATCAAAAAATAAAACCTTAGGAAATCTATTAATCAATACTGGTGGCAATTACAGTTGTACAAAAGCAAACATTGTCTCTAAGGGTTCTGTTCATCATTATTTTTGACATTTACAGACCAAACGATCCATCAACTAAGTCACAGATAATAAATTATGAAAACAACTGGCTCCTTTCACAGACCTGCTGGTTACTTCCCAGAAAATATTGTTGCATAATAAACCCGCTCAACCAGTGAGGCCATTATTGCACAGGTAAGAGGTGACGCATCGGATCGCTGCAACCTTCTCATCTAATTCAATCCTTCCAGCAAAGCGTGCACATCTGCTTTTGTGGAGTGCAGAGAGATTTCCCGCTCACAGCAGGCCAATTCCTAAAGAATGAAGAGCGTTTGGTGAATCAGTGTCTTAAGCTGCGTTCCCTCGGGTTACAGGTCACTGAGGAGGACACGGCGTGCGCTCACTTCTATTTTTAGCCATTAACCCTTCAAGCTGACTGTTCAGGGCACAAAAGGAAGATCTTTACCAGTTGGCTTCATTCTCACTTCACGTCCAAAAGACAAAAGGCTTCAGGTGTCATGATCTGACTTAAACCAGGGGTGTCCAACTCATTTAGTTCAGAGGCCACATTCAGCCCAATCTGATCTCAAGTGACCAGTAAAATCACAGCATAATAACCTATAAATAACCACAACTCCACATTTTTCCCTTGGTTTTAGTGCAAAAAAGTACATTCTGAAAATGTTCACATTTAATTAAATTTTTTTTTTTTTTTTAACAAAACATTATGAAAAAACTGAAATTTCTTAAGAAAAATAAACTCAATTTCAACAACATTCAGCCTCAGTTTATCATTTCCACATTACAATTTCCAGATCACAGTGTCTACAAAAGAACACAACATTTAGTCACCTGGAACTGAATGATACAGGATTTTGCTTTGTGATTAAAATGACAAAAGTCAGACAAAAAAACAAGACAAAATATTACATATATATATTATTATTATATTTTATATATATATATATATATATATATATATATATATATATATATATATATATATATATATATATATATATATATATATATACATATATATATATATATATATATATATTATGTATATATATATATATTACTTACACATTAATTAAGTCATATTATCTATAAATTAAAGAGCATTTCCATACTTTACATGGTTGCAGCTTTTATTGGAAAAACATTTCTCTCATCAGCTTGCAAATGTATGCAGGACTAAGTTCCTTCTTTAAAAATGACTGTTTCTATTTAGATAAACTGCGGTTTTTGGCAACGCGAGGCATGCTGCACCGAGGTAAACCTCTGCTCAAGATTGATTGAAAAAAAATGGCAGCTAATCTTGACGCACACACAAAAACCGTGCACCACACAGCAGCAAACCATGAGTGAATTACGGCTCACAAAAGACAAAAGTGACAGCAGAACAAACTCAGCACACGAGTTGCACAAAGCTGCGGGTTGAGAGATTTATTAACTCAAAGACAAGGATCTAACAAACACATCCGACTCTTAAAAGCCTGCAGCAGGATAAATAAATATTCTATGATGACAGCTTTTCCACAAGATATTTCTTATTCATTCACACCAAAATCTCTCTAATATTCCAATGAAGAAAAACCTAAAAGATCTGCCAAGAGGGTGGCCAGTGAACTGCCTCTCTTCCAGTTGGAAGCACACAATTGAGCTCCGAACTGCTGCCTACCCATGTCCATCTCAAATGTGACATGTTTCCACGGCAACAGGGCTGTGCAACAAAATCACCACAGGAGTTAAGAAAAGCTCCATCTCGCCGAAGCCACACAAAAGTCGATGACTGCTGACAACATGTGCTCTTATGGGGCCAAATATCTGACAATAATGGAGCTTAAATGCTGGTCTGACTGGGCTGAACATGCTGAACCTTATCTCCCGTCGCCTTAAGTGACAAAGCACGTTTGCTATCTGTATCTGGCGGCCCAACGGTGAACTTCACTGAATTCTGAGAACAAGGAGAAAGATAATGAACCCTCTACCACAGTTTGTAGCAGCTGGCTCAACGCTAAACACCTCTGACATCTCTGTAACAGATGAGATGAACAACATCTGTATCGTGTTTCGCATAGTGGGCTTTACACCATCTGCTCGGCTCTGCCATACGTCTTCACTGTGCTTCACACGTGTGGGATTTATATATATATCAGCCACTTTTGCATTTGACATGATGCTATGAAAAGCTTCACATCTAACCTTAAGGGACCGGTGTGTGAAGACATCAGCAGCTGCACACTACCACTGTAAATAAATACTAATTATGAGAACATTTATTCACTTCTGCAGCTTCCACACGGACGTCTGCTCACTCTTTAAACCGAAAATTAACTGCAGCGATAATGACAATGACAATAACAGAAATAGGCAGGTGCTGAAAGGATGTAAGGGAGCAGAGACGAGGGCCTGTATCATTAGGGATTAACCTAGCCACAGGCTCTACAAATAGACTGTCTCCACCTATAAGCCGCCAGCACACAGACAGTTATTTGTATTGCCAGGTTGCTGCTGCAGCAGCTCCAGAGAAGAGAGAAGACAGTTCAAAGAAGCCGAGGCAGATCGGGACTCCTGTGAAACAAAATGCGATGCAACAGGACACATTTGAGGGCCTGGCAGCATCAGAGGCTTTTCACGAGCACAGATTTTTGTCTAAGATGACTGCATCACAGCTTTCTGTACCAATTCACTGAATAAAGCATAATATGCAGCCTGAGGCATCTCTGAAAGAAAAAAAGACGTTCAGCAGCGCAAACTAATAGACACTGATGAGCCAAAATACGACAGGTGAGACTCCCCCAGTTTAATCAGTCTTTAGCCGAACTGTGGACTCTACAAGACGTCTGAAGGTGTCTGTGGTATCCGTCACCAAGACGTTAGAATTCAGCCTTTACACCTCATTACTTCTGAAAACAACATATTTACTACAAAACTGCTCACCATATGTATAGAAATACACCAAGACATGTTACAATCTGAGTAGTCGTTAAATTTTGGCTCACTGGTCCGAAAAGGTTTCTTCAAGCAAATGGTCAGTGCATTTCTAACCCTAAAGCAAACTTATTATGTGTGTTTGTCAGATAAAACACTCAGTTTAAAGACCTTAAGGTTAAGAACTGTTATTTTCTGACATTTTATCGATCAAAACAATAAAGCCGGTCGGGCCGAGCTATCATGTTAATAAACCTAAATGCATTAGTAGATTTAAAGAACATTTTTGTGCAACTCTTTGGACACAAAATTAAAAACTTCAGTCTCGAGCTGCATGATTTTGGCAAAAACTGATGTTGTAATATTTAGTGTTACTGCAAAAGACATCATGATGTGACTTAAATCGCTTTGGAAAAAGAAAATTATTCTAGAATGACTGGAGTGAAAACTAACTGTTCACCCAAGGCATCCAAAAAAAGTTTCTTTCTGGTAAAACAAATGAATCGTGTTGCCTCCAGAATACTTCACTGACAGATTATTATTATTGTTTTTGATCCACATCACTATTTCAGGAGCCAAAATATTTCCATACACTTACTAGAGGTGCTCGACAAAGGTAAAAATAATTAGCATTATTTTGATTATTACTGAGATCACAATTAGCTTGTTTTTCATCACAATTATTCATTGATCATGGGGATAAATTTATATTTATTTTAATTCCATGTTGTGCTACATTCCTGCTGATGTACAAATCTGCATTAAAGATTTAAAATAATCCCCTAGAGGCGAAATCTGAGTGAAATTGTGTCCAAACGCGCCGTTTTGGCTGAACATCTGCTTATCAATAGATGCTATGATTTCAATCAGACAGACTTCTCTTGTGGTAAATACAAGCTGTGGGAGTTTTCTCTCTATATGAAGCAAGAAGAAATGTTGGTTCATGATGAGTTAATTCACCTCACATGCACACATCACAGCGTTGATGCTTCTTCAGTCATTTTTCACATAAAAATACTAATGATTTCCTTGCTTAAGCTACTAATCTGCTGCTTTCCTTTGCTTCCCACTCTCTGGGTCTTAGAGGCATCACTTTAAGATGTGGAAACGGCATTTCTTCACTGTTTATTTTAAAAAATAATCTGTTCAGAGAGGAAATAATAACTCTATAAGTTTATCAAGAATTTGCTGCAGCAGAATATGCCAATTTTATATAAAGATTACTAGAGAGCACTAGAATTTTTTCGCTTTTCAGTAATATTCTGTTTTCTTTTTCACACAATGTCACTGCTGTATGTTCGAATCTTCAGAGGCAGCAGCAGGACCGGCACAGCGAACGACATCACAGCCAGTTTAGTGCTACTGCGACTGACAGAAACACCACATGGTGCATATGGATGCCGAAAAACACATTTATTCATTACAGTGACGCATATTTTTATCTCAGGTGTGAAGCTGCTGTAGAATGATGATGTACTGGCACTCATTTATTTATTTATTCTCCTGGGTTCCATCGAATATACGTTCACATAACAAAGGAGAAATGATGGGAGGATAGATAATTCGGATTGCTGGAACTTTCTGGCATAAACATGTCTGTTTTTATGAGCGGTAATCCCTCATTGACGCATTAGTAGCACGGATGTAAAACTGAATCATAGCACAACAGCATAAAAGTCTGAGTATTAAGCGAATGTGATCAGTCAGCACTTTTATCTGCAACAAACTGTAATTAAACACAATCAATTAACTCTATCAAGTGTGGAAACAGCTGCCCGAAGATGTTGACGAGCCTATAGTCTTATAGCACGCTTAATCCAGAAACCTAAGACTGGTTTGTGTGAAGGTTTGGACTGAAACAAAGTTCAACCAACCTGAGATATTTGCTCTTTAAGTCCAGAAATTATCCATTTTTCAGTTTAGGTTCTCTTTGTTTTCTCTTTTTGGACTTGCATTTTTCAGTAAATGATTTTAAAACTGCGAAGTTTCACCTTGGCAAGAAAAAAAACTAACACTAAAATTAGTCAGACTTTGGTCATATTTTCAGTGAATCATCTCAAACTGTGAGCCGACTCTATTTTTAAACCGCCAATCTGTATCTTGTAATCTGTTGTCAAATGTTTGTGTTATGACTTTGCGTGTACTTATTTTTTGGCAACACAACCACTGCTCGGTAAATGTGAGACAATAACACATCTGTAACATCACACAACACATCAGCAGAGGTTTGAGGTGTGAAACTGGTGCATTATTTAAAACTGCAGAGAGTATCAAGTCGAAGTAAAGGTTGAATCTTTGGCAAAACCGAATTAAAAATAGTCACAACAAAAAACTAACTGACTTCGGAAACATCACGCCTTTACTGAACGTTAAAAATCAAACTTTCTTTGAATTTTTCTTGCCTTGAACTTTAAATAAAATTCCACAGATTGTTTTTTAATGAAAAGATATTTCAAATCATGTGAAAGTGATTTAGCTGAAGGTTTTTTTCAGACAGGAGAGGGGCGAACGTCTCAGCCTGCATGATGAAATGACAGTGATGTGTCCCTGCAATTGACACTTCATCAAATGCAATAAGAAGTTTGTTCAAAAGAATGGTCGATATTTATATTTAAATGCATTAGAGCCAAACTTTTATGAAAGGATTTTATGAAAATGCAAAGTCGGATCCTTTGAGCTCTCTCGTTGCCCCGCAGTGAGGACCAGTGTTTGTCTTTGCATGATGATCTTGTGTGTTAACATTTTAAATTATTGGCTGTGTACCTGGATAAATAGGCTAGAATGGTAAACCAATCTCTGTGAATTCTGTGCGACCTTGCAATTTTGTCCAATCACCGCAACTTTTCCGCAATTTTGGCACGCCTCCCGTGAGTTCCACCAATCATAGCAGTTCCCAGGGCAAACGTAATGCACATACGTCACCAAATTCACTTCCTGTTTCTAGTCTGAAGATGCAGACATGTCCCATTCTAATGTTTCTCATTTACCAACAAAAATTACTGCTAAAGATGGTGAAAAACAATTCCTGATGTTCTTCACCAAAGCAGAGCTAAACTGTTTTACACCCGTGAGATATTGTGGTGGAAAACAAACAAAAACCATCGACTGACAAACACTTTTCTACCACCAAACATATCAGGAGAACGTCTGAAAGGAGCGGAAACAGAGCAGACAGATCACCGTGATGGAAGCTGTTGATCCAGATCTGTTGGAGCTCTGAAACAATGAAGGGAAGTTAGATTCATTAATGGACGTAACGAGCCGTGAGCGTGTGAACACGTGTGTGAATACCAGGATGTGAAATTAACTTTTTAAGCTACTGACAGATATGTCCAAATATGATTCATTCAGTAGTAAATGATCATTTAGTGGCTTAAATCTACCAACCACTTCCTGTTAAACCAGTATCTGGCTGCTGCTAGTTTCCCACCGTGGTGTACCAGCTGGTGGAAATGGGTTGGAGCATTAAAGAATTAGTTTAGGAAGAAATATTGTCAATTAAAATGTTGAAACATGTTCTAAAAGCTGATAAAAATTTTACTTTTTAGCAACTGTCACTGTCTCCCGCAATTTCATCGCAACAAATACGCTTGAAACATCGCAATTGTTTAGAAAAGCTGCCGCGAATTCAGGCATTTTGGGCCGCAACAATCTCAAAAAACGCCTGCGAAATCGACTGACATGAAAGACATTATTGTGATAAATTATTTAGCTTTACTACCAAGCCATGTGAGCATCCTCCTGCTCCACAGTCCAGACATGAACGGATCTCCACACTAGCCACAGCCAACTGAAATTCAGGCCAAATCAGACCAAGCCAAGATTCTGACTTCGCAGTAGATTCACAACCTTTGGCATCTCAGTCCAACACATACACCAAACATCTGAACCTGAACACAATTTCAACATTCATCATCATCACTGGGGTAAAACTAACTCGTTTAATGACGGCTGACCTCAGCTCACCTTCAGTTTTAGTAAGTCTAACGACTGGGGAACATCTGGGCTTTAAGAGAGGAGCCACCGAAAAGCAAAGCTGACTTTACAGTCCGAGACAAAACAAGAGCATCGCTGCAAAACACACTGTGGCTCAAGAATCATATTTATCTTCAATTTCTTGTTTTCAGAATCTTTGGCCACTGAAAACAACATTTGATTAAACCTCAGCCTGACTCTCTTCAATCATTTTTCAAATCATTTAATCAAAATTCTTCATGAAGAATGCACTGGGAGAAACACACAAGGATGTTTCAATCCATGTTCACACGTTTGTTCTGTTATTTTAGAGATTTAAAGGTGAGAGCAACAAAATTTGAAATGATCAAACTGACAAAACTAGCCAGTTCTTGGAGGTGAACTCCAATTTATGTGAACCTTATTTCATGAACTTCTGGATTCATATTTCTGATTTAAAGTTCACTTATTTATTTGACAGATAATGTGTGCTGAATTTTGGGTGTTTTCTGAGCAGAACTGTTCCAAACCACCAGAGATTTCTACTCTGATGTTGCATTTGACCCACAAAATCCTGCGAGAAGAAAAGTCCGAAGCTGCATTTCAAACAGGTTCAACTCTGCCTTGCTTTGTAGATCTGACACTGGAGCAGAGATCTCACAAAAAACACATGCATTTGGGACAGAAAGGAGGCATGTATTCGACCAAAAAAAAGAAAAAAGAAAACTTCATACTAAATCAACTAGCAACAAGATTCAGGTTGTCATCTTTCTCACTGCCACATGCAGCTTTCCCAGGTGTTGAATTTCAGTTCTGAATAAAAAAGATCCAAACAACAGCAAAGACATCACCAGAAAATCACTGATAAATCACTGATAAACCAACATTTTACTTGTTTGGATTGTCGACAAAGCCCTCGGGCCACTACAACAGCTGTATGACGCTGCGAATAATATATTATTAAAATATAAAACTTGAACTTGAAGAATGCATTGGTATTTTGTTAGTACTGTGAAGTCAGCAGCAGCTTACATCAAAAAAATCCAACATTTTTTCCTTTTAATAGGAGCAGCATCCTGTGAATCCCGTCTTGGTTATTATTTTTTTAACATTATTCTTTTAACAACGTGATACATTCCCATCACACTTTGCAAGAGCTCACAGATCTATATATTTTTCAGTCATATGCACAGCTGAAACCATTAGTTGATTTGCTGACTGATGAAAATCAATTAGCAGCCACTTACAAAATCAATTAATTGCTTCAGAGTTGATGCTTCTTTAATCTCCGTGTAGAAGCAAAACTGAGTGTCTAGACCAGAGGTGTCAAACTCATCTTAGTTCAGGTTCCACATTCAGCTCAATTTCATCTCCAGTGATCCGGACCAGTAAAATCACAGTATAATAACCTATAGATAACCACAACTCAAACATTTTCCTTTGTTTTAGTGCAAAAAAAAAAGCACATTCTGAAGGAACTATATTTTTACATAACATTGTGAGCAAATTGAAATTTGTGAAGAAAATAACTAATTTCAACAACATTATGCCTCAGTTTATCATTTACACGTTACAACTTTCAGATCAGTTTATCTACAAAGGAACAAAACATTTAGTCACAGCTATCTGGAACTGAATAATAATATATTTTACTTTAAAAAAGACAAGAAAACAACAAAAACAAGACAAAATACTACAAAAATGAGACACAAAATGACAGAAGTCAGAAACAAAAAGACAAAAAAATGAGACAAATGACACAAAACAAAACAAAAACGGGACAAAAAATTAGACAAATGATGCAAAAAAGAAAAAAATGACAAAGGCGTGAAACAAAAGCAACACACAAAACAATGAATTAAGCATAAAAAAAACACAGTGACAAAAATAAGACATAAAACACAAGCGAGACACAAAGGAGAAACAAAACGACAAAAACGAGAATCAAAACAACAAAAGTCAGGCAAAAAAAGAAAAAACATTACCAAAATGAGACTCAAAATGACAAAAGAACAATGAGCAATCTAGTATTTTACTTTATGATCAAATCAACTTGTCATGGTCTAGAAATTATTTTAAATTTCTGGCTTTACAAATTTACAAATTGCAGTTAATGTCTTCTCTGTAATTTTTATACTTTACAAGGCCGCATGTTTGACACCCCTGGTCTAGACAGGTTTCGTAGGTTGTAATGCAGATTTCTCACCTTTTCTTGACATTGATAGATTTGAAAACAACCACCTGATTAGCTTAATAATCAGCAGCTGAAACCCACGCATTCGGCTTGAAAGTAAGAAGAAGCGAGAAAACGTTGAAGCTTGAGCAGCTGTGACCATCTATTCATAAAGAACAGCAGAGGGGAGGAAATAATTTAAAGCAGGATCCGGTAAGCTATATACTGAGACCACATCTGGCTGTTTGATGGAGGCAGAGGGGTGTAGCTCCACACCTGCTCATTACAGAGTGTGTAGCCGAACAGCAGCTGGCACAAAGGAGCACTTATAGATCCACAGATCCCGGGCAGGCTGTGAGAAACACACTGGGGAAAAGGCTAAAAATAGCCCAAGACTCTGATCGATAAGTGCAAGATACGCTCAAACTGTGCTTTACGAAGCTAAATTAAAACACGAGCTGCCAGAGCAAACACAGAAAAACCGGGTGTGTCGAGCGAGGACCGGATGAGAAGACGACACATTATCAATAGCGAAAAAGAAAACGACCGAACCGTCATTAAAGCACATGATAAACTCCACGCATGCTGCCTGTTTGGGTCGTAAACAGCCTCTTACATCCCTTGATAACGGAGCCCCATCGCCCAACATCCACCTGGGATCTTGTCACCTCCATTCCTGCATGCAAACCTCAACACCCTCGACCCTGCATCCTCCATCACTTCCACACTCCCAGGGATGTCGGTCTACCAGAAACTGAAACCTCCTGCAGAACCACAGCTTCACCCTGCATGTTCCCTTGTTTTTATTTATTTATTAACTTAATGTTTATCAAGGTGAAATCATTGCTTGGGCCTTATTTACTTTTAACTCATGAGTATTTTCCTTGTTTTGTTAATAACGTGTGCGTGTTAACATTAGAATTGTTACCAAAATGAAGCTTTATTTTCTCCCAACCTCTATTTAAAACACCTCATTTAAATATGGGCAGTAAGTATAAATATTGGCTGAAATATTTTTAATTGTGGCAGACTTTTTTGCACCCCAAACCTTTTTCAAGGCAGGGTGACCATATTTTGATTCCCGAAAACCAGGACAGGTGGCCCGGCCATGAGATACTTAAATTTTACTCAAAGATGCCTTATAATTTCAGTACATTTAAAATTGTAAAACCCACTATTGCAGAAATAAAACATCAGTTTTATTTTTAAAAAATATATATATTTTTTTTATTTTATACTTGGGTTTATATATTTTTTGTTTGTTTTATTTTTTAGCTATTTTTTCTATATTTGGTTACATATTTGTTTTTCTTTAGTTTTTTCTCATTTTGGTCTATACTTGTTTTTTTTTTTTTAATTTTGTTCATTTTTTAGATTTTTCTTCTATATTTGTTTATATATTTGCTTTTTTTTGCTCATTTTGGTCTATACTTGGGTTTTTATATATATATATATATATATTATATATATATATATATATATATATATATATATATATATGTAGATATATTTTTTTTCTATATTTGTTCATATATTTTTTCTTTTGTTTTATTTGCTAATTTTTTTTCTATATTTGGGTTTATATATTTTTTTTTTCAATTTTTTGTCTATATGTGGGTCTTACGGGGTTAAACTACGCCTCCTCTGTATGGATAGAAAATTGTTATATTATCAAATACTATCCATAACCAAAGACACAAATTTAGATAGGTTACTCAGCATGTTTAATTATGTCAAGTTTCAGAAATGGTAGAAATAATGTCTCTTCTGTATTAGAAAAAATAAAAAAACTAAAAATACCTCTGCTATATTAGCAATCCAACTTCAAGAAAAATAGCTGATTTTTAGCAGCAAAATGAAAAACTATGAAAACCAGGACATTTTCATCACTTTATAAAAAACAACCAGGACAGGACATGAAAACAGGACGTGTCCTGGGAAAACAGGACGTCTGGTCCCCCTGTTAAAGGTGCTCTGGTGCAGCCGGGACATGCAGCTGATCTAACGGCTCGGCGGCAGCCAGAGGACCGTTACACGGAGCTGCGTGTTTTTATTGTGCGTGTATCAACAGGTAAAGAGTCAGGTAACGTCTACATCACTCCCCCACAGGGTCGGCCCTCTGCTCAGACGAGAAACTACAGATAAATATATAAAGTTTACGATGAATTCTCGGTCCGTGTGTGGTGTTTTCCAACGTGAACCAACAGGCAGGACGGATTCAAACCGCCTGACAGTCTGCAGGCTGTCGGCGCGGCAAATATTCAAGCTAACGTTATTTTTTACTAAAAATACCACCGGAGAAGCCACGCAGAGACAGTTATCAGGCTGCCAGGAGAACCGCTGTCTTCACATTTTAAAATAAGAGCCGGAGGAGGACGGTGAAGTGAAAGCCGCCCTCCAGGAGCTGGTGTTTGTGGAGAAAACGGTCCTGAGCCCCAGCAGCGGCTCAACATCAACATAAACACGCTTCGGCCAGCCTCGGCGCGCCCGGATTCAATAAAGTTGCTGCTGCCTTTGGGTCATAAACACCGAACCTGAGCTCATCTCAGCGCCCCGAAGCTTAAATCACTCGGCAACTGTGTCACTCCACATTCTAACGCCTCAGAACCGAGTAAATTTATAATGATTTCAGGCTGCGTCTTACCTTCAGTTCCGCACTCTCCGCCATCTTGTATTTCTGTGCGCAGGCGTGGTGAGGTGTGGTCACATGACTGGGACGCGCAGAGCGCTGCGTGAACGCGCACACAGCGACAATGGTGCGTTCAGGAGCAAAAATAAAGAGAGGACAAACGGCCGTAGAAATAGAATAGAATAGAATAGAATAGAATAGAATAGAGTTTATCAAATTGCTGAAAGTACAATTCTTTAATTAAGTTAAAGATGGATAGATAGATAGATAGATAGATAGATAGATAGATAGATAGATAGATAGATAGATAGATAGATAGATAGATAGATAGATAGATAGATAGATAGATAGATAGATAGATAGATAGATAGATAGATAGATAGATAGATAGATAGATAGATAGATAGATTACTTCTTTAGACTTTTTAAAATATCTGTCAGGTAGACCAGAACTGAATAATATGTTTCTGTTTTCGGTGTATTAGTAGTAGTAGTAGTATATTCCTTTTTATGGTTGTTAGACAGACAGACTTTATTAATCCATAGAGGGAAATTCTGTTGTTAGAGCAGCTGGATATTCAACAAGGGGGTAAACAACAGACAACACAGAATATTAGGGTCAGGTATAAAGTGAAGGTAGCATAAAATAAAATAAGATAATAATAAATTAAACTAAATTCAATAAGAATATGAAAAATAAATTGTGACCAAAAAGATCATCATTAAAGTAAATTTTTATTAAAGCTATTGTTATTATTAGATTATTCTTAAAGTAATAAAATAAAATATATCTTTAGTTATCATCCATAAATATTTAACTAAATTCAAATAATTATTGTTGTTTTTGTAGAATTGGTAATTATATTTTGAAAAATAATAAGAAATGTATTTATGTATTTTTTTGGTCAATAATACTTTTAATGTAGTAAATCATTTATATAATAATGATATTAATGCTAGCAATAATAATAATAATAATAATAATAATAATAATAATAATAATAATAATAATAACAATTGTTGTTAGCTGAAGTAGTAAATTAAGAATCAAGTAATTTTAGTCTATTGTTTGACTTTAATAATTTATCATTTTATTCAAGATGTCAAATTTTAGTATGCAAATTATTTTCTACATTTTCTCTCCTTTTAATTCCTAGTTATGTGTTCATACTTTATGAATTTGTTAGATTATTTCCAGTAGTTTCCAGCAATAATGATTCCTGGAGATTGAAAGGTTTAACACATAATGCACGTTTTTACAAACACATGTAAAATTCTAGATGTTCCTTAAGAATAACATGCCACTGAATAAACTGTAAGGATGTTCATAAGAACACAGCAGATAAAGGGTCATAAAAGTTTCTCTTCAAAGTTAATTTTCAATTTTGTTAAAAGACTGAGGAAGTCACTTGATAAATGTCTCTTACTGTTACAGCAAAGAACTTTTGGATCATTTTAAAGTGTAATCTGTGCTCAGATCTCTCAGTTTCAGGATGCAGTTTGCTCATATAAACATTATTAGTAAACTCCGTCCACTAATGATGAGTTGAGGCCTCAAAGCTGAGTTTTCCTCTGGGTTTATGATGCCAATATTCTAACTCTGAATGAATGCAGGTCATCTCTGATTATAACAATGTAGACCAAACAATCTCATCGCATCTCCGTCTCAGATGTCAACAACAACCAATGTCTTGTTTTCCATCTTAAAATGTGCCACACCTCAGCGGGCTCGTCTCAGATTCCCAGTAGTGCTAACATGGAGACACATCTGATTCAGATCAGTCGACTATGTGGGTTAAATCATTCTTCACCAACAATGACTCTAATCTATTAGTCCATCCAGCCTGTAATCAATCTCCTGGTGATCTGAAATCCTGACTGGAGAAGATTAGAAAGAGTCTGAGCCACTGGGTCAATATATCATTGCAAGACTTTTTCTAACATAGTTGACAGGTATCATAGTTGATATTTTTGCTGTTTTCAGGCCTTAAATCAATATAACCACCTATAACCAAACACCACATGGTATTTTTACAGAACGATTCTTCTAAATATTATATATAGAATTAAGTAAAATTGAAATGTAAAGTTATTTCTACAGATGTTGTAGTAAACCTGTTGACTACTTTATTTTAAATAACTCAGAAAGCCTTGGAGTCTGGCCAGTCTTTTCTTCAATAATTAATTAACATTAATTTACAAATTATCAGAAATATTTCCTAGATGTTACTCATGCCTTTGGTGAGTGTTTTATTGTACAGAACATTTCAGAACGTTCCTGTCGTGTGATATATTTAGTTGTGGGAACACTTTGTTGAACGTTCTTCGATTAAACATTTCAACAACGATAACAAAAGAAATACGTTCTTAACCCTCCATGATCCTGCCTTGAGGAAGAACATTCTGGGAACTAATTAAACACTAAAAACACTCTAACATTTGTACATTCTTATTTCACACAGGACATTTTTATAGTGTATGTTACACGTTTTATATTTTGCATTTTATTTAGTTTTACTTACTGCATATTTTATCTCTATTTATGGTGGTGGTAGCTTTATTTTTTCTGTTGTAACAACCACATTTCCCCTCAGTGATTAATAAAGTATTTCTATTCTATTCTGACTAAAAGAAAACTTCCTGCTGGAAACATTAGTGGAATTTTGCTGAACTTTCAAAGACTTTTTCTTGGAACAAAACAAAATCAAGCTGGGTAAACACTGAGAGCAGAGGAATGTTTGATGGAATGCGACAATAATTTATTTATCATCACGAAGGAAGACCAGGATACATTATAGTAATATTACTAATTTAAATGTTTGTACTGAGTGACTACGACAAAAAATATTGAATGCAGGTAGATATTAGATCACAGTTTATATCCTTCATGTTCTGTAAACTGTTTGTTAAAAGAGTTTAAAATATCACAATAGATAATTGGATAATATGGTGCTTATATAATAAGTCCATATGATATTGTAGCTTGTGGACAGAATAAAGAGGAACATCAGAAATAATAAAGATTATAGTTTACATGCTTATAAAGACACAACCTGAATAAAAGCTTGCATTTAGAACCTCAAATTTAGTTTAAAAGTAGAATATTTCAACCTAGAGATGCACATAAAGGTTGACATGCAGCAAATTTGAACATTTGTTGTGAAATATTCTGATTCTGTGCACATTTTTTGACAAACAAATGAGTTATTCTATCCTAGATTGACATCAAATTATAGATCTAAGTGAGTCACCACAATGTAAACTCATCTCTCTGGTCTCGTCAGCGCTGCCATCTAAGCTAACAAAAAATATTTTATGGGAAATATATTATGAGTGAAGCAGCAGGATGGTGTAAACTGGAATTTATCTTTCAAATCTGAAATCAAAAATCCTGGAACAAGATGAGAATCACGGCTTGTTTCCAAACTGCTGTGCTGCACCCTGACCTCTGACCTTTGGAGAATTCAGCAGAAATAGCGACCAGAATATTAAATGTTTCATACAAGTGGATCACATGTTCATTTTATTTGATACCAGGTGACTCTATTGTGCTCTTAAAATCTTGCCAATGCAAACATTGTATACAAATCTTCAGGATACATCAGAAAACCAGAGACAGTTGTACATAACAGTGTAAGATAATCCAACACATATCAGAAAATGCATGTGTGTGTTGGGCTGAACTGCTGGCTGTGGTCGTAAAAGCTGCACATCTACAGTAACAACTTGAATTTAAGAAGGATTTTGATCACACATATTAGTTGTTTGTATCAAAACTTAGAAAATGTAATGATCAAAAACATCATGTCAGCATGCACAGAAAGTGAAATGAAAAAATATTTACTAAAGCACTAAATTTAAGTACAGTTTGGAAGTGCACTGCTTTACTTTCTATTTCACACGACTCAGAGGGATATTATTGAACTTTTACTGTGATTTTTTTGGGGCAGATATACAGACCTGACAGGTGTTTTCAGTGGAAATAGGCCCTCTGAACTTTGATGCTTCACCATGACACAGGAAGTGCTGTTTAACTCGCCTCTACATGCTCTGATCTGCCTCAAACTTTACATGTTTGATCAGAGTCCTGCCCTGATGACATCCATAGGCTAATATCCATTCACAGTATTAGTGCCACCTAGTGGCAACAGGAAATTACATGATTTACACTTTGATGTACACTCATGGAAAAAAAACCTATTAGACCATCCTTGTTTTCTTCAACTTCTTGTTCATTTCAATGCCTGGTACCACTGCAGGTATATTACCTGAAGAATACAATGAACACGACAAAAAATGCAGCTGATTCCATAATACTTTATGTCCTATTTGACCTGCTTCAGCTTCATTGTATTTCAGGGTCTATAAGAGGACATTTCATGTCATCAGCAGCACATGTAAAAGCCTAGAGTGGTTTCCTGCTGACATTCAAGCTGTAGCACAACTCAGAAGCTGTCAGCTCTCACATAACGCCTAAAACTAAAGAATTATGTGAAGCCACAATGGCAGCCATCATGAATGAGAGACAGGTAGAGAAAAAACTGAAGATCTCCAAGACAGCCGTTCATTACACCAAGAAAAAACAAGCCCAACATGATTCTACCAAACTGCTAGCTGGTCAGGAAACACACATCACAACTGGCTAAATGAACTGTATGCATCTCGGCACTATATGTGCCATAGCGCCCCCTGCAGCACGTTTTACCTACATCCATGATATCTGGTAGGCATGTGTAGCCCGTGAGGGCGAACAAAAAAGTCCTGGGGCCCAAAACCTAAACCCAACAGGAAGTCTGCCATCTTGGATTAATTGTGAGATTTTTGGTAATTTTGATCGTTTTCAGTGGTTAACTACTCATAGGGGATAACTCCAGTGTATGCTATATGATATACTAATTTATACTTTGGCCAGTATATACAACAGACCTTAACGATGAAAAGTCATCAAAATTTCTGCAAAAGTCAAAGGATGTGGCCATGGCAGCCCCCTGAATTTTGATGCTTGGCCATGAAACAGGAAGTGCCGTCTAACTCCTCTACATGCTCCAATCTGCCTCAAACTTTACAAGTTTACACCTGCTGGCTACAGGAAACGACACATTTTACACGTAGATGTACTAGTCTTAGCCATTTGACCATATTAACCTCAAATGTGGTGACATAAGCCTGAAGACACTGGTGGTTTCCTCTAACAGTGTGTCTCTGGCAGCTTTAATTAGTACCTTAAAATGCTGCTTATACTTAAATCCGTTAGTTGTAATAAATAAATAAAACATGACACAATAACACTGACAGGGTTCAGTCTGCACAGTGAGGACTTTTCATAATTTGACTGCATTTTACTTCATAACATGTAGCTTTTAAAAGATTGCTCTTACTCTGAAGTATTTCTACTTTCATTTCTGTAAAACATTCAAATACTTCTTCTGCTGCAGCAGATGGTTTGTATTCTGAGAGGAGGCCTGTTTCTTTTTCTGTAGCAGCTCATATTTGGAACATAAAGGTCAGTTTACTTATAACGGGGAGTTCTTCCAGCTGCATCTCGTCTTTTGTAGCTTCAAAAATCAGCCTTTAGATTGAGTTTGGAGAAGCTTCTGCACTGTGACCCAGTTCATGGGCCTTTATTGGATGATTTAAACTAATATTTTTGTGCTTTGTCTCTCAGGCGTTTGCCAACTTTCAGATGTTCAATCACTGAAGTGTACATCGAACTGAAAATTCTTAATTTGACAGCAATTTACGATACACAAAACACATTAAATCAAAGTTTACAGTGATTAAAATCAACCAGCAAGACTTTAATGTCAATAGTTTTCTAAAATAGAAATGATTGCAGAATAAATCAGGACAGAAGATACTAAAGTTGTGCTTTTGTATGTTATTTTTGGACATTTGAACATGCATTTTGCAATTAGAAAACTAAAATAGTGGGACTTCAATGCTTACCCAAATTATTAGATTCAGTTTGACTGCTTTTTGCCAAATGAAATATGAGATTTCTCTTTTGTTCCACAGAATCCTTTACCTCTCAGCATGACGAGTGTTTTTAAATATAAAATATATTTGAAACTTTAACTACATTATTGAAAAATCTGGCAATTTAAGGTTTAAAACAAGCTGTTTATAGTCATTTAAAGCCCCTGTCCTCCCTTTACAGTTTAAATACAGTCAGGAGAAGCAGTCCTGTGCTGCTGGAGCCAGTAGGTGGCGCCCTCTCATTTCAAATGAAGCTGAATTCTAAATAAAATGAGCTGAACTCTCCACATCCTCCTCACTGTTTCGTCTGTAGCCTTTTTGTTCCCAACCAATGCCATCCCATAATGGTTTTATATTTCTATACTGAACAAAATCACTATTACAGCAAACACATTAAGCTTTATGCCCAAATCCATTATCAGAAAATGCCTCGAGGGTCATACAAAGAATCTATTGACAAACTGGTTCTGCTGCTTGTTTCCTGCACAGCAGAATCACAGAGGTTTCATTATATCATTATGTATCGCTGCCATCTGTTGTATTGTTGATGGCCAGTGATGGGGCAGGTGTCTGCTGACCACACGTGTTTATACAGACACACAATCAGTCAGCAGCACACACTGCAAATACGCACACAATTGTCCAGCAGGAGCATAAAACGTTATTCTTCGTGTAAAATGTTTGATATTACAGTGGACGGATTTAACGCTGGTTTGTGTAAATGTGGAGCTCATTACTGAGATCATGTAATGCAGGAGTCACACAGGGACAAAATCTTCTGTTACAGCTCTGAATATGACCTTTACACTGAGATACCAGCAGATCAATATGTAGAAACTGTTTATTTGACAAAATATATAGATGAAAACTGAGTCAGGAACTTCTTTTAAATCACTTCTTAAAACCCGCTTTTACAGACTTGCTTTTATGTGAGCTTTACTTTTAGCTTTCATTAGTTTTAGTGTTTTATTCTATATTATGTCCTGTTTATTTTAGACATTCTCTCTGGTTTTATTTGACTTTCAGCTGCCTGGTTCTTTGGTGTGATGTCATCTCTCTATTTCTTTAATTGTCTATTTTTTTACTTTTAATTTTAACCCTCAATCTTGTTCTTTAATTTTCAAACTAGTTCCCTTGTTTGAGTTGCGTGTTAATCTAGCTAATTATTCATTTAATTTATTGTCATTTTGCTATTTATTTTAATTGACTGCTCTGACTTGTCTCCTATAGCTTGTTTGTCTCGGTGTTTGCATATTTTAACTGTCAAAGCATTTTGTGAACGCTGTTCTTAAGGGTGCTATATAAATAAAATTATTAATAAAACTGTCTGAGAGATCTTTTCCAGATTTATACATCAAATTTTCATATACAGATTTTAGATCCTTTACTCTGCTACATTCATTTGATTACCAGAGTCACAAACTAAAAACAGCCAAGAAGTGAAGAAGAATGGATGCAATATGAGACACAAATCCACCTCAGACATGTAAAGTGACTTCAAAAAGACACAAAACAACCTTAAAATAACTACAGAAACACACAAAATAACCACAGAACAGCAAAGGTCCCACATGCAGCTGCATCTGGAGCCTCTTTGTCACACAATCCATCGTCTCTCTTCACCACACATCAGCCTTAATCTGACTTTACGTGATATTAAACATCTGAACACAGACACAGTGAAGCAGCGACTCGTTTCTCTGCTGCTCAGCTTCTTGTTAGCATTCAGAGGGAAGAGGGCAATTACTCCCAGAAAATTAACATTCATTGTGTGTCGGTGACATTATGTGAGGATCTGCCTCCGTATGAAGCATCCAGGGAGCGGGAGCCGTGTAATCAATATCTATTAGTCCTCCCATCAGAAGAATTAGATTTCACTATTAGATCAGCCTGCTCCCCCGACTCCACGTCAAACAGTAGAAGTGACTGAACATGTCATGCGCCGGAGTAGCTGCCTAATGAAAGATACAATATGTAGAAACTCAAATACAATAAGAGGAAACACGATCCACTCCGAGGAGGAGCTGTTTTCTGTGGAGGCCAGCAGGTGTCAGGATCACACCGAGAAACAAAAGCACACAGCTGCTTTCACCTTTTATTAATATTGACATGGGTACATACAGGAAGGGGAGAAAAATGTGTGAGAAAAACAAATCGGATTTGCTTCCTTTTGTTCTGTTCTCCTAAAATTACAAAAGAAAACGAGAGGAAAAGGTTCGGTTTGCGTGTGATGACAGAAAAAAAAAACCTGAAACTGAACATTTTAAGGTCTAAACTGTACAGAAATGGCTGCTTTTCTTCATCATCAAGTTTGCATGACACACAGCACTCGGTGAAAGAAAAGAGTTTTATTGTGAAGAGTAAATGTGTTCTATTGAAAACAGAAAAGATGTTTGCCATAAAAGAATTTTGGTATAGGACGGCATGGTCAAATATTCCGAAATGTTGCCCATTTAAAGTGCTTAACGACATGTACAAGTGTTACAAATAACCTAAACAATAAGTTAAAGCAAATACAGATAAATAAATGTATGTAAAAACTCAACGTATTCAAACAAGCAACAGAATCTAAATAATGTCAAACTCAGTGTCACAATTAAACAAGCCATTGCACATCGTCATATGATATATATTTATATGTATTTAGTGTCGTATTTTATTTTAACTCGGCTAAAGTAGCAGACAGCTTTGATTCGGTGAGACTCTTCAGTCTGGAGCCTCGACAATCCAGAACATCTTCAGCTCAAGAGTTCGAGGAGGAACCGAGTGTTCGCCTTCAAGTCAAGTGCTAAAATGTGAGTCGTATCTGTGGGAGGTGAACACATGAGAGCTCTCCAGGTGGAACTGTGTGTGTGGGTTCTCTTTCTTTATTTTTTATTTTTCTTCTTTTTTTTTTTTTTTTTGGCTGTGCTGGGTGGAGGGGTGGAGGTCGTGGTGCGTTCAGGGTCCCGTCGGGGCACTATGGAGGCAGCAGAGGAGGTTTGAAGGTGCAGGCTCCGGTGCACTGGCGAGGTGTGAGCATCTTGCAGGAGAAATGGTGAAGAGCGTCGTGAGCTTCTGGGGAAGAGCGAGTCCATCAGTGAGAACATGCAGAGGACACTTTCACACACTAATGCTGCATTAATCAGTTGTGTTTTCTCGCCCTAAATGTTGCAAAAACAACTGATTTAAAGCAACACTCACATGTCCAGACAGATTCATAAAGAGATCTTTTCCTCACATGATTTTAAGTGATGGAGGATCAAAGAAGAAAGCAAAAATATGCAAAGTGGCACGTTTTCAGGAGCCAAACGCAGCACAAAATGCAGCCGAATTTTCACATGATTTGCAAAAGAATTAATTTGCATCCATTAAAGTAAACAGCTGGTGGAGCCGATTCTCTCCTCGCTGCAATTAGAACCACCACAGAAGAAGAAAATGAGGGCGCCGTGAGATGACGTAATTAGAGAAACCTCAAATGGTGGAAAAGGAGAATTTGCAGCATTTCTGGATGGATATTACATGGATTTGTGCCCCAATTTTAGTCTCTTCGGTGGATGTTTTACAGTTTATTTGTTAAGTTTATCCAAAATCCTTTTATGTCCAAATAAAGCATTCCACTGTTTTGCAAAAGTTTGAGTTTTTTCCACTCAGATTTTTGAATTTGCACAAATTTGCAGTGATAAATAGTTTCTGTGCAACAAAAAGAGTGAATTTTCATTTACAAAGACTGCAATTTTGGATGAAACACACTAGATTTGGATCACGTTTCCCATCACACACTGGAAATCCTTAATAAAAAAGAATCTCTTTAAAGGAGGAACAAATAATGTGGGCATGTGAGTCCTGCTTGAGAAAAACATGAATCTGTTCTGTAAATATTGACCACAGTTGTTAAAAAAGTAGCACTTGCATATTTATGTTCTTAGGCCCAATAACTGAATAAAAGAATGACATGTTCATCATGTTCCTTCTTGGACCAGATAAAATTACCTTTTAGCTTCTGCTGTATTGCATAACGAGCCTTTCTCTCTTGGTCCAACTCGCTGCACAAAGTGTCTATCAAAAAAAAATGAAATAAAAAATGAATAAAAAAAATAAACTGTTTAAAAAAAAGGAAAAGGTGAGCTGGTGCTGCTGTTTGCCCCTGTGGTATTTAGAGTGACCCCTCTGCGTACTTGAACCCTGTATTTAAACTACTGTAACGTTACACCAATCCTTTAACGGCTGGCATTAGTTGCTGTCTACTGCATGTAACTGATACAGCGCCACATAATGGGCTATCCATTCAATTTTCCAGAGCATGATTTAGGACAAAATAACCTTTGCAAACAAAACAGTGCGGTTTCAGTTTCACCTTTTCACATGTGATAATTTCACTCAGCTGCAGGAGAATTTTTTAAAAAAAAAGAGTTTACAGGAAAAAGCCTGGACACAAACTGCCAATATTTCAATATGCAAGTGTCACTTTTCCTCTATTTTTGTTCAGGATTGATTGGAACAGGCCTGCGTTACATTCTGTGGCTTCATTTTTCCCCCTCATAAACTTAAAGAGCATTGATCTACATCTGCTTTACAGTCAGAGGACAGAAGAGGGACCAACCTCGAACAATCTGCAGCTGCTGGACCATCTCCTCTCTGTAGGACAGCTCACGCTTCATTTGATCCTGAAAATTATCTGAAGAGTACCGAAGGCCACGTCACATGGAAACTCTCTGACATTATGAGGGTGAATTTAAAAATACACACATTTTCCTGCATTCAGAGGACAAAACACAGTTCCTCTTCTCTCCAAAATAAAAAAATCCACTCACTTTCTGTCCTACCTTTTAAATGCTGGAACTCCCTCTCCAGCTTCTTCCTGAGCTCCACCTGCTCCACCAGCTGCTTCTGCAACTCCTCTGCAAAAAACAAAGCATCAAATCTCAGTGTTTTTCTGCATAAATCACCAAAGAAATCCCACCTCCGTCTCCTCCACTCAGTCAGCCTCCACTTACTGTGATATATTCTGATATTTCTGCGCAGGAAGATTTATGTGAGGCCACTAAAAAGCGACTTATTTCAGGTGCGTTTTGGAACAACCCGCTTCTCTGCTCGCTGCCACAGTAATTGCCAAGCATCGCCCCGAGCTGGAGACGATAATAATGGAGTCCCAGGGTTTTTCCAAGCGTTGTAAAATAATTAGCTGCCGTGCCTCGGGGTTATGGCTCTGTTCGTTAAAATATTAATAGCCTCTAAACGATTTCCTCTTACAATAATAAGTCAAAACTCCCACATCTCGTGATTAAGTGGTTAACAACTATGGAAACACTTTAGGCCTGAAAAATGGAAATGTGCACATTTCTGATTTTGGCACGTCATCTTTAGCAGGCCGAGGGCGTCGAGCTGCGTTTGGATTTTAATGTTTAATATTAATGTAAGACGCATTGATATATTCTAAAACCCAAACAAAAGCTACAGCTACATTTGTGTTTAAAAAGAAATCAGAAATGAAGCCTCGCTGTGAAATAATTGGTTCTATTTAATTACATTTTTTGTTAAATTAAAAATAAAGATATACATGAATATAAGCCTTAATTATTGTTAATTAATATCACCTTCTTCACCCTCTCTGTCTTTTAATTTCTATTTTCAGCCTAAAAAAAGCCTCCTACCTTTAGCCATGTTCTCCAGGTCTCTTCCATGCACGCTGATGTCGATGCGTAAAGCTCCATCGGCTGCACGAGATTAACAAAACACAACATTTAATTAACAAATCAGCCATCTCTGTGTCTGAATATTGTTTTAAAAACCCTCTGGGGAGCACAACAAAGCAGCCAAACCAACTACACGGTGTATTTTAAATTTTAAAACCCCCCAAAGCAGATAAAGTGATGATTTAAACCTTGTCTGTCCTTGTGCTCCTGGTAGGACGCGGCGCTGCGCTGCGTCTGGATTTCAGACACATGATGGAGCCCTGAAGGAGACACGGACACGTCCAGTTAAAACTCACTGGAAGAACCTCATCTGCTTTAATATCCACAGCATAAATCGGTGCAGTAATTACCGTTGGATCTGCTCGACTGTTTGGATCCAAACGGCGGAGGCTCGTTGAGCAGCACGTGCGCGTCCTTTTCATGAACGTACACCTGAAAACCCAGCAGACAACCGCGGTTAATAACAGACACCGATTAAATGCCATTTACCGGAGCCCTTCACATAATTGAGGCTCAATTTATTTCTTCAAAAACAAAACACAACAGGAGCGCTGCAGTTTGATGCAAAGATGGAAGAAATGTGGGTTTGACAAGCAGCGATGTCTTAAATCTATGCCTCAAAAGCAGCTTAATTGGAATAAATACAGAAATAAATTCTGATTAATTGGACTGTTTTATTTTAATTAACGACGGAAAATGGAATATTGTGTTCTAGATTAGCAGGCACTGAGGTGGCACCTTTTTAAACATTTTTAGGAATTTCTTTTTCAATGATTTTCAAGGTTAATTTTCAGTGTGTTTATAAAAATATGTTAAGTATCTACTTTTTCACGACTTGATTCCATTCTCTCGGCCTCCTCTCTGCTATAAACTCTCCTCAGATTTTCTAAAATCCTTCTGCCCTCTCAGGGATAATTAAAGGAGCATTTTATCTGCTCTTACTTCGTGAGGAGGCGAGTCGTTCCGCATCTGTCTGTCCTCATCTGATGACCCGGTGTGCGCCGAGTCCTCCGGTGAAGCTGCGGCCGCCCCGGGGCTGGAGGCGTCCGGCTGCTCCTGGCTCTCCTCCGCCGCCGAGGAGACCCGGTCCTGCACGGGGGAGTCGTGACGCTCCCCTCCCGGTGAGATCCGGATCGGCTCGTCTTCGTCTTGTCCCGGGTTGGACTCCACATCCACGTCCGGGTCGTCGTCGTCCTCCACCACGCTGTCCCTGTCCGGAGACATGGATCTGTAGCTGGAGCTCTCGCTGATAAAATCCGGGGACAGGTAACCGGGGCGGACGCCGTAGCTGTCCCGGTTGCCGTAGAGTTTGGCGATGGTCTCCGCGTCTTTCACGACGGGTCTGAAGGCCGAGATGTAGCTGATCTTCCTCTGAGAGGTCTCGTCTCCAGACTTGTCCTCGTCGTTGCGGGTGGAGGAGGACTGGGAGCTGGGGCAGCGCTCTGCGTCCTGCTGGAGGTGCGGGAGGTGGTTCGTGTCTTTGGGTGTGTTTGCGCCTCGGTCGCTTTGGTCCGATAAGTCCAGCTCGCTCTGCCGGACGCCCGGCAGCTCTGGAGGAGGTTTTGGTGGAGAGCCCGGGTAGGGCGGCATGGGGAGGCCGCCGGCTGCGGGCCAGAACATGGGGAAGGCAGGGTAGAGGGTGTCCTTAGCGCCCGGCCAGAACACACCCGACACGTTGGTTTTGTTGGCGTCAGGAACCCCGTCGCTTTTTTTCTGACACAGGCCGTAGCTGGGGAAGCCGTAGGGGTGGTGAGGAAACAGAGGTGGGGGGATTTTCTGCAGCATGCCGAAGCTCTTGCTGGGCACCGGGATGACCGGGTAGCTCCGCGCTCCGCCCGCCAGGCTCAGGTTGTTGCTGCTCTGCTCCTCGTCGCAGCGTAAAGTTTTGTGGGGGATCTCTGGGGAGCTGGTGGGCGCCAGGCTGGACGAGGCCTGACTTTTCATCGACGAGGACATCCCCGAGCCGCTCATGGGCAGAGTCCTCTTTCTGCTCCCCCCGTTGAACATGGCCTTTACATCCTCCCACGCGTGGTTAATATCCTCAGATGGCTTTTTGTCCGTCAGTTTCAAGTGGCGTCTCCACGAGTTGAAGTTGGCCGCGTCCGGCTGCAGGTACTTGGACTCTGGGGTGCGATGAGAGTGGAAAATGAATTTATTTGGGGAGAAATACATGTTGCAAAAGCTGCACTTGATGCACTTGGCTCTGGAGCTGTTGTATCTGGCGGGGATGAAGCTTCCTCTGGAGCCCCAGGCGCAGTCATGAGACACGTCAAAGGCGAAATTTTCCGGCAGCTTCGGGGGGCTGTGAGCTCCCAGGAACGACTTGCAGAGCCGCTCGGCCTCGCGTTTGGTGATCATGCCGCAGCGCCTGGAGGAGATGGGCATGGCCCCGGCCCGCCGCAGGAGCTCCAGCTGGACGGGGGTGCACTGCACGCAGGTGATGCCCAGAGCCACCCGGCGGTTGTGAATCTCGTTGTAGCTGTAGTTCTTCAGCAGCGTGTTGGAAATCTGGGCCAGACAGAGCCTCTCCCTGCCGTCTATGACCAGAGACACGATGGGAACCCCGTACAGGGAGGTCTCACTCACTTGGTTCGGTTTGAGGGTGCTGGGGCTGGAGAAGCTCTGTGCGTCCTGCTTTGAACTCGGGGAGGAGCTGGCGTCTCGTCCCGCGTCTCGAAGCTGTCCGGGCATCGACTCCATCCCTGGAAGCCTGTCAATCAGAAACATGGAGTCAGCCTGAGGCCTGCTGGGAGAGTCTACACAAGAAAGAGATTTTCACTGCAAATTATTCAGTCTGTGAGAAAAACAGTCAGTAAAAACAAATAAAAACACGTGAAATATGGCAAAATATCAAAATATAAATTCAATATTAAAAATGTGGTGAGTCCATAAATATGTGAAATACAGAGAACATAATTAATATCATTATTTAATGAGAAATATTAACAAAACATTAATCTGGTATTTACAGTAGAAAATGACCTAATAATGCCAATATGGTGGCATAATAATAATAATAATAATAATAATAATAATAATAATAATAATAATAATAATAATAATAATAATAAACTAACATTTTTTGTCCAGGACTCTGCACAAATAAAAAAGTGAAATCAGTCAGACATCTAGTTCATCTTTTATCTATGATTTCTTCCTTCGTGCGTCCGGCCTCCTCTCCGGTTATGAAGCCTCCTCTCCGGTTATGGATCCTCCTACTTCGATGTGGATCTGCTCTTATCTTGAAATCGGCTCAGCACTTTACGGAGCAACTACTTAAGAGCCACATAAGATCCTTAAACGCGGATAAGGACAGAAGGAAAATGCCGCCTGATCTGCGCCAAATGCGCTTAGCAGAGAGGAAAAGAACAACTATAAGCTGCTTTTCTGGTAATTACACGGATCCAAGCGTGCGTCCTGCATTGTTAATAAAAGACCAGCCCCATATATAATTAAAGCTTGTGCCAGGTTAGCCTCGGAATGAGGTTGGAGGAGGCCTATCTCACGTTCACCTGGGCATACTTACTTTTTCCATCTCGTCTCTGGGATTCTGGAGGCCGCGACATCTCATGCAAACCGCCTGCAGCCTCTTTAATGTTCCATCTGAATTAACTACACCGGAGAGGCTCACAAACCAATATTTGGCAAATTTGGAACCAATTACGCATGCAAAAATGAACAACAAAACAAATCAATAACACAAAAAAATACCCTTAAATTGTGATGGAATTATTGATTTTTAAAACGACATACCTTTCTCTACTGAAAACACAACACACTCCAGCGGGGTTAGAGATGGAAAAAGATAAATAATATGAACGTAAAAGGGATGAATATTCAGGCCCGATGCGTCCAGAAAGAAAAACGAGGCGATCTGACAAAGAAAGTCAGCAGCGGAGCCTTTAGTTCAGCTTCTCTCTGCGTAGGACCTCCATCCTGTTGGAGCCCAGGGAGGTGAATGGAGAGGAGACAGGAAGCACATGGCATCTCTCTCTCTCCCCCCTTCCCTCTCTCTCTCTCTCTCTCTCTCTCTCTCTCTCTCTCCCCTGTCATGCTGGTGTGTAATAGCTCTCTCCCTCTCCCTCTGAGCTGCTCCTCACCACTTCTCACAATTTCTTTTGCGCACAAACATGATCAGAAACAAAAAGACCTCACGCCCAATTAGGCTCCTGCTGACCCCAAATGGAGAAACATTCCGGCCTTTATGAACATATTTGCTGTTATTACACATAATTAAGAGAATGGCATCTTCCTCAGGATGGCACAGGCTTGGAAACGTGTGCGTAAAAACACCAAAATTTCGCTAAATTATAACGTCACCCCGTCTATGCGATTCTAGGACCCTCTAGGGGGCCCCCGGACCCCACATTGGGGGCCACCGCCGTGCCAGAACCGATCAGTGCGTGTTGGGGATCAGCTGTAATCATGCGCGTCCTCTAGCTGGTATTATTTCAGTCGGAGCGAACTAAAAAAAAAAGGGCCCGGGCTCATTTATCAAGTTACGCCGCCATCTGTTAGGCTTCCACGCGAATCAATCCGAGGCCTCCGTGATCAAAAGAGAAGCAAGAGAGGAAGAAAGAAAACAGAGAGAAGGAACTTACTTTTAAAAATGCTTTGTCTTCACACCCACAACAAATGGCGTAAACGTGGGATGAGCTGATGATCTGTCAAGGTCTGGAGAGTCGCAGCGTTTGGAAACCAACAAAAGAAACTCTGTAAAGAGGAGGCAGGAAAAGGCAAAAGCAGTCAGATTGTGTTTTATTTGTTCCACATTATGTGAGTTTTAACAGAGCTACACCCTCAAACAGGATCCCAACCTGCAGCCAGGGCTAAAGCTGCACTAAGGTTAAAGATGAAAATATGATGAATAAACTCACTCATCCATGTTCTGTCATTTAAAATCTAAACTTTACCTTACAGGAAGTTCTTTCTACAACCATTAAATGACCCAGTAAATAAATATTTTAGTAAAAACCTAAAGCAAATAACACATTTAAGGGATGGTAATGGACAATATTTACTGATGTGACAGTGAAGCTGAAACCAAATTCAGGAGAATAAAAAAAAAAATCAATTATCGGTTCTATAATGGAAATAATTCTGCAGACAGAAGGACATCTGTCTGTTTTTTACATGTTAATGGCTCTTTAAAGGACACAGAACCTGTAATTATTATTATTTACAGCATATATGGCTGTTATTTTATTTTAATTGTGTAAAATGAAGCACAAAGTTAGAAGCAACATGAAAAATGAAACAAAAACCATCTTTTCATAATTATTCCTCTGTATAACTTTATTCTTCTACATGTTGTGCTTTGATTAAATAATATTCACTTTGGGGAACAGAGCAGTGATAAAGGATAAACCTGCTAATTTTCTATATTTTTCTCATTAAAAAAACCCAAAACAAACCCTAATAAAGCTCCAGTGTGTCAGAAACTCTTGTTTATTTTGCTGATTTCACCTCATCCTGCTGCTATAAGTCGTCGCAGCACACCCATTGTGTATCAATCCGCCTCTGAAAATAGTCCCCAACAAATTTATCCCTCTTTGCGTGACATTTGTTAAAACTAGAGCTGTTATAATAAAACAGTCAGGTTTTTAAAACATTAAAGATGATGTATATTTATGACCTGCTCTTACAGATCTTTAAAATGTGCATTCATGCATGAATTGCGTACAGATCAAGTAAATCATTGACTTTACTGAGAAATAACAGAATAAATTCTACTGTAAAGGGGAATTTATGAATTCTTTATGGGATGTTTGTGTTGCAGATGGAGGGTTTAAGGGGGCCGGTGAGAAACAGTGGACCTCTGAGAGTCTCAGTCCGGCTCTGATGTTCAGTTTTTACTTTATAAATGAAACTACATCACATTGAAATGATCAGATGATATATTATGTTTACAGGAATGTTTAAAAAAATCAAAGATAATGTGAATGCATGAACAGATATCTGTCAGAGATGGCTACCAAGAGAAACCAAAGAAATGAAAATAGTCCACAGAAATGCATCATCTAAGCCAGTTTAAGTTAAATATACAGAATGCAGCTGCTCTAAAACATCACTCACTGCTTTTAAAATAAACTTATTGTATATTTGTAATCTGTTTATAAAACCTTAAAAATGTACATTTGTGCAAAAACTGACAAAAACATTGAAAGATAAACTACTATTAGCTGGTTTTGGTCTTTTCATGGGCTTGAAATACCAGAATAGCACCAGTGTTCTACTGTAAAGTGGAAATATTAGTTAATTATTGGGTGTATTTGCTACAGGTGGAGGGTTTCAGGGGGCCACTGAGCACAAAGGGCCCCAGAAAGTCTCAGTGCGGCTCTGCAGTTAAAGTGACAGATAACTGTAGGTGGGGAAACACCTGAAGCAGGAGTCTGGAGATCCTCCCAGGTGAAATTCTGATCTTGAAACACTTCATTTTATACATTATTTTGTGCTTTTCCTGCATCACTTCACACACTTTAACTGCTTGGATGTATTTCTTTAAGATAAAACTCATTTTTAAAAAAACTATCCACACATTTGGAACACACAGAGTGAAGAAAATGACCTGCACCTGTCATTTCCCCGCATATTCTCTCCCTTGAAGTCTTTGTAAACGCATAAATGTGTGTCAGAGAAGGCGACAGGTCAGTTCTAGTGTGTGTGTGTGTGTGTGTGCGTGAACAGAGTGTGTGTGAGAACAGTGACAGATGAGTGTGTTTATGAAGCATCATCAGCCTCGTGCAGCCGGAGCTCAGCCGGTTTTACCTCCTCTGCAATATTGATGCCGAACCTGATCCTGAGCGCATCCTCTCCTCTTTCACCATCAAGAGGCTTCCCCCTGCAGCCCCCGCCAATAATTACAATTTTATACTGTAATTATTCCTCTCCTTTTAATTATTTAGACCGCCGACTTGAATGCAGCCATTGTCGCTGCTGATTCCGGGGGAAACGTGAGCTCGACGTGGCCGGATCAGCAGCGAGGAGTTTTTAATTAGACATTTCAGCGGTAATTTTAGGCGAGCTCTTTATTATTACTGTTGGATACAAATTACCCGGCCTCATTGATATGCGCTCAATTGTTTAAACAAACCTTTAACCTGAAATATTCATGCGCTTCAGGTTTAAGTCATTAGGAGTCCCAACCCAGCAGGTGAACCAGACCTGATGGATTATTTACCACCAAGGGAGACAGATGTTTATCTTTATAAAATAACGTTTAATAATCGTTAAATTTGAAGTCTGTGCACTTAAGTTTTCCTCATTTTTTTGCTCGGAAGACTGGGAACTTTGGCACAGGTGTTATAAAACATCACATGGAGAAACTTTTGGTTACCTTTGCAGCAGTGTTGTCCTCTTGTCCTTTAACCTTTTCATGTTTTTTCCTTCTACTTTTATTATCTATATTCAGTTTTGAATTTCATAGTCATATAAAAGCATGAAAATGAACCCAATTTGGAGATACATTTGGTTTAATCCCTCTCGCAGATACTTGCGCATTTAAAAAAGTAAATATTTGACTCAATTTGATCCTAACAGTGCCTCTGTTGTTTTTTTTATTTTATTCAAACCTTTATTTCATTGAAGCAAGTTAACCTCCTCAACTGCAGCTCCATAAATTGTAATTTTGTGCATAATAAAAAAAATATCGTGACAGTTCTAACGGAGCTTAATATACATCCATAGAAGCGTTAATACAAATAAATCTTACCTTTAAAACCTTGACTCTGTGTGGAACAGCTAATCTGTTGGATCTGTGGAGGAACACAGAGCATTATTTACACTCAGTGCCGCTGCTGTGCCATGTGCGTAAATACGCACAAGGTTATGAATGGAATGCTTCCACCGCTGTGTGATGATTGAAGTCAAAAGAAATATTTTAACAGGACAAAACAAAGACAACTCCAGTAGACTTAAGAAACAGAAATAAGTTTATAATAAATAGGAAATAAGAACGGACAGATCCATTAAGACGTGTAAAAGAGAGGCGGATTTAACAGTTTACCATGTTTTTTGTGGATTAGTGTTTAATCAGTGCTTTATATCTCTGCCTTGTGTTCAGAACTTTGAAAGTAAAAGTTTCAAACAGATAAAGTCGCTTTTCTTTACATTTTCTGCAAATAATTCTGCTGCGTTTTAATAAAAAAAAAACAAACAAAAAAAAAACGAGACGGTGACGCGTTCAGGTGCTTTAAGGAAGAATCTAGGACGGCTATACTTCCTTTGCACTCACTTGATCTAGTTATTTATTGATTGATTGCCTGATCAGGAGGTGGAGATCAAGTTCAAATCTAACCGACAGTCACATCACCTGCTTGCTGTCTGACTGCAAACACGTGGCTGAAGGGAAACATCGTGTATCTGAGGGCTTTTATCCAAACTAAAGGCAGAATATGAGGCTTTAAAATGCAACAATCACACCTTTAACTGTAGCTGACTGTGTGTGTGTGTGTGTGTGTGCGCGTGTGTGTGTGTGTGTGTGCGTGTCATTGATCTGCTTTTGTGAATTTGAAACGTGATCATATTTTCCAGTTTGATCTTAATCCCACAACACTTGAATTTTGTCACTTGGCGCAAAGAAGATAAATCAAGCCCACCTCAATCAGGACGGCTTTAATAACAGCAGCGATTGAGGCCAAATGTTTTATAATTAACAGGTGTATCAGCATCCTATAAAACCATGACCCCTATAAATCCCATTTTAGAGACCAATCAATCCTCCTCTCGGACTAAAGGGCCTATTGATCCCCTCTGCTCGGCTCACTTAAACGCTTTCTCTGTATCCTTTTTTTTTTGTTTCCAGTGAAAAGAGCATTTCGATTGCACTTTTTTTTATTGGAGGAAAGATTCCGCCGAGAGGAAAGCGATGGCTCGAAAATGAAACGGTGACATTTTAATTACAGGACATTGATAAAGGGATGTGGGTAATGGCTGTGTACAGGGCGGCCACTCATTGTCCCGCCTGATGTGCTAATCAAGTCGGACTGCGGTGGAAAAAGGTCATCGGCCGACACAAAGCGGAGCCGCAGCTCGCTGGGAATTTGGGAATATGAAGGTCCTGAAGAGCCACAAATGAAGACGCATCTCCAAACAAAGCGCGGTCAATATCCCGAGGAGAGGCCGCCAGATGAGATCACGGAGCGTCCATATATTCATTCCAGACATATTATCACTATAGGTCAGCCATGGATCATCTGATGCTGCAATTTACATGTCACACAAAGCGGTTGTGGTAGCAAGCTGAGCTGACACCACTCAGCAGCAGAGAGGCTCCCTGAGGGCTGCAGTTTGGTTAAATCAACACATCTGACCGAGTGTGGACAAGAAAGTTATCATGTCAGATTTAAAAGTTACCACAGCATCGTTATTTGGACATTCTGGCGTCTTTAAGGCAGTTTTGTGAGCTTAAAGTAGGTAGAAATCTGGTGAGGAATATTTGGCTTCATATCTGAGGATGAAATATTCAGGACTAAATCATCAACAATGAAAGTTAAAGTTAAGAGAAAACATTACATTCAGCTAATCTGCCCACATTGTAACTGATGTTGGTCCAAATACTCCCAAACTCATAAAATCTTGTTCTCATGTGGAACTTATAAGAAGCAGATTGAGAAAGTATGTTCAAACATACATTTTTACTGCCCTAAATATGTTAACTTATTAGAAAAAACACGACATAAGGCAGCCCATGCATGGCTGGATAAAGCTGGGTCGAGTCCAGGTGCAAAAAGTAATCATGGACCCCCTACAAGATGGTTTCAGTCTTACAACCAGACTTGTGTAAAAGATTGCCAAAAGTTTCCAAAATTGCAAACATCTGAAAAAAATTCGATAATGAATTGGAAATGGTTGATCAATTCCTCTTTTCACCATCTGAAGGTCTCTACACGCTGTCTTTTCAGCCGTCCCAGATGAAAGATAACAACGGTGAGAGAATGATGGTGACATCTTTGGTCTTGGCTCTAAATCGGTGGTCCTACGTCGCATTGTGAGACAGGTTCAAGGATGGCTGTTGTCATGGTGACCAAAGACAAGCTGCCATAAAATTCTGACTGTCAGAAATTTGGGGTGATCGTCTCACAGTGTGATGCTGCTGGACCTACGACAACTAACTAACCAATAGAAATGCAGGATGAGATGATGTACTGATCAGAGCCACACTGGAGCTTAACACAAAGAGATGATTTGTGATGACAAAGTGGATCAAAACAAGTATGTGGGAATTAAACAGAGAAGACAGCCTAGTAGAGTTGTGGCAGCAGAAGCCTTTTTGACGCGTCCTCCAGCTCGTACCACAACCAGGCAAAAAGGACGAAACATGGAAGGATGTAGCGGCAGAATTGCAGCTCCCAGGTTAGAAACCTAACATTAGCTGTTATTCCCTGAGATTGTAGGGCTCTGTTCATGTTTGACTAGTTTCCCTGTGATTGTAGGAGCTCGGTTCATGTTTGACTAGTTTCCCTGTGATTGTAGGAGCTCTGTTCATGTTTGGCTAGTTTCCCTGTGATTTTAGGAGCTCCGTTTATGCTCTGGTTGTTTATTTTTCATGGATGGACGCGCATGATTATGATGTTTTATTCTTGTGCGTTCACATCGACTCATCATAGGCTGAGATTCAGCTGCGTTTTCATCGTTCAATCTGCACAGAGCAAACTTCAGGTCATGCCCAAAGATTATTAGATTCATGTGGTACAGTGTAACAAGCTGTGAATTTATAAGATTGTTAAATCGCAGTGTGTCGAGGCCACCATGAGCCTAAACTCCAGACCTCATGCATGGCTCCTTAACATGGTTTAAAACCAGGACGTACCCAATCTGTCCTTTAGATGTAACTAACAGCTCGGTAACTTGTTATGGCTTGATGTTGCTGTTTTAGTGCTGATGAAGTCCGCTTGGTTTGGAAATCAGAACAAAAACTAAATGATTTGCTGACAAAAACATACGGCGACATGTTTTTTAGCCACGTCTGTCTGACATTCATGGTTCCCAGCGGCAACTTCTAGGTCGACTCCCGGTTGCCTGAAAAACCTCCAAAGGTATGGATGCTTTGTTGCAAAGAAGCAGAAACTCGACTCCAAGCTCCTTCTGTATGTCCCAATTCCACAACTTTTCTCTAAAACTGAGCCCAAGCTGCCTATGGAGTACAGACAGAATCCCACACACTGCCTTACTTGCAAAGATATATTTAGTGGCGCAACGTGGTGCAAAACTGGAAATCCTGAAACATTGCACCGATAAATGAACTTTTTGGAAACGTTCATCCCTCTTCTATGCCCCTGCCTCATGAAAAACGTGTGAAGAGCTCATTAGTGTTTAAACCTACAGAGAAAACTCATTTCGGACCTGTAATTCACAACCTCATTCTTTTGGTCCCTAGATTTCATGACCACAGGTGAGAGTTGGAATGTAGACTGACTAGTAAATCACAAATCTTCACCACAACGATCAGATACAACACCAACACCAATCCGTCTGTCCAACAAGATCCCAAGATACTAGAAGTTCTCACTTGGGGCTCAACTTGTCCCAAACCCAGAGGGAGCAATCCACCAGTTTCCTACAGAGAACCATAACTTCAGGCTTGGAGTTACTGACTCCGCAGGATCCATCACTTTAACGCTTTCCCTTCATTGTCTATGTGAAACACCCCACATTGCATTGTGGTAGAATTACGTTTTGAGGTACCGGGCATTGTGTTGCTTGCTTCTGCCTGCACCTCATTTGCATAAAGTTGAGGTCTTGTCTATTTTATGCAAATGAGGAGCATCGAGAGGAGGTCCGTCGGCATGCAAAACTTTGGTGAAATCTCTAAACTAGTGGTTAAACTAAAATGAGGGCAGAATTAGCAAATGCAGAGCTGTTTTCAAAAATACTTTTAGCCGAACTATTTTCATAATGACAGATAAAGTTTGTGAGGGAGCCGCCATGTTGGTCCAACACCACTACAGGACTGGTTTCAAGTGAAGGTAGACGTCTGCTGTTGCACCACCTAGTGGCCTTCTAGTGACAATGCATCAAGCTTGCGATGGTGGGAAACATTGCCTCACGTGTAAAAACACTGTGAACACCAACCTTAACAGCGGTTTGTAGCTAAGTTTACTGTAGCTATTAACCGCCCCAGTAAGCATTACAGTTCACGGCCTGATGAAGCCAAGAGAACCTCATCATGTGCAAACAGAAGAGATGTGACTCCGATGTTCCGAGCACTTCAAATAAAATAGTAAACATGGTAAACGTTCTACCTGCATGTTAGAGACATCGCAGGTATGCTAACATGCTGTTGATTGATTCACAGAAGTCTCATCTCCATGGTATCAATGTTATTTCTTCACTGGGAAAGTAATTTGAAGGTTTTTGCTGCTGATGAGTTGATGTAGCTCTTTGTGCTCCTTGTTAGCCGACATCCCTTCTGAATGGACCATGACAAGGAGCTCGGCGGCGCCTTTCATCTGATCCCGTAGACAACTCTCTTACTGATTCGGCAGCAGGTGTACAAGGTTGTTCTGCTGCTTTTATTCTTAAAGATGCAAGAGTAAATGTGACAAAAGCAAATGATTTCTCTGCCTGGCTGGAGTCTCAGTGGAGGGTTTCCACGAATGCTGCATTGTGCTCTTTTGAAATGTATCTGCACTTCTCTTCCTCTAATGAACTTTCTCAAACACTTGACGGGGATATTGGTAGCATGAGGTTCAGACGGCACAGAGGCAATTCTCTCTCCCACTGCAGGCTGAGAAGAAAAAACTACAAGGACAAGCAGCATTCTGGCTCTTGGTGGGTGTTTCTCAGAAGAATAACCGATGCTTACTTTGAAGCGTAGAGAAGGGTCAGGCAGCAGGTAAAGTATCAGCATCAGGCAGGGCAACCTCAATCACAAGCTCATCTTCCTAAAGATGGATTTCATTTAATGATTAAATAAAGCAGGGAAAGAATTTCTGTATGATCAGATAATATGAGAGTATAGATGGGCCTTGAAATCAAGCCATCCTCTGCCTTCTAGGGCTCCTTTAGAAAACTTGAAGCTCCAGACAATAAGGCTTATCGCTGACTTACCGCTGGCTGCTTAGATTCGTGTCAGGGCCCTGAAATGCCTCCATGCTCCTGTTATGTGAAACACGGCTGCATAACTAGCACACTTGGCTGCCAGTCAATAGATGTGCAGCTGCATTCAGACAGGAACGTGTATAAGCAGCATCGTACAAGGACTCTGACTGCGTGACTTAAAGAAACACAATAGAGCCGTGAAGGCCGTGAGTCAGTCTGAAAGAGCTGGAAGGACTCGGACAAATATTTGTTTAAGCTTAAGGCGACACTGAGAAAATGATTGAGTGATCTTGACGTTGGCTTGTTTCCTTGAGACCTGCAGGACTTAATGTTTTAAAAAAGGGGAATTTAAAGATGTCTTTAGCAAACAAACATGCAGAGATTAAACTGAAGACCTCTTTGAATTAATCATCGGCTCTGCGTCATTCTGAGGAGACGAGCTGCTAAACCTGAAGGCCAGAAATGAATCCTGATCATATGAACTGCTGATCAAACCCTGGAACTGAGGATAGATTTGGCACATTAGCAGCTAGCGAAGCATATTTAAACATATAGAGTTTAGTTAAAACAGTTTTCTTCTTGTATATCTTCACTCACACAGTTGTTTTGCTGTTCTAATATTGCACAATGAACCCTAACCCTACAAGTTCTAACAATGTTTTGAAGAAAACATTTCATTCTAATGCTCAAACAATGCATAAAGGATATTTCTCATTACTAACAGTGTCCCTATGAGGTTAAAAGTTAACTAAGATGTCACGTTTTGTTAGGAATATTCAGAGGATGATGTCAAGCTTGTCCAAACATGTTCCAAGAGAACAAGAACCTCAAACCAACAACTTCCCACTAAAAACATTAGTAGAATTTTGTACAACAGTCTCAGAACAACTTGAGAAAAAAAACGTGCAAGGTTCCTTTAAAGCAATTTTAGCTGAGTGGTAGAAATATTGCAAATATGTTAAAACGTGATAAAAAAAAATTATACCTTATTTTCTTCATATCTCTGTGTTTCTAAATGAATCAACTAGAACTCCATTCATTTCCAGGAGAACCTCCGTGAACCGCAATGAATTTACAAAAGTCTGCCTTCTGTTGTTTTCTCTGGTTGGGAATTTGCCTTGAGGACGTTTAAAATTCAGAAGATTTGCAATGGATTAAGAAGAAACTGGACTGTAAAGCTGGAAAAAATAATTAGCTGGGAGCCTATTCAGTTGCTTGCTGTATCTTGAAAATATAATAGATAATATAATAGAGTTCAAGACATTCTGTGTAATATACAGCTACACATAATGTGGTAGTTCATACGTCCGGTACCAAAATATTTCACCAAACTAGGCTACACAGGTGGCAGGATAACCTCCTGAATATATGGCTTCACTTTGTAATCCACGTGGCAGAACAGCAGTTTCTTACCTTCTCTGTCATCTACAGGAGGACGTTCTTGTTATTGCAAGAGTTCAACAAACAAGGTGTTTCTGAGGCTTTAGTATTTTTACATAAAAAGGGAGTAAATGTTAAATGTCCTGCGTGCAGACTTTGGTATTTATTGGTTGAGGTGCAGAGTGCAACCAACTCTATGCTCCTCACCCTACTTTTCCAAGTATGTAAAAGAAACTGCAATTATTGCTGCAGTAAATTGCAAAAGGCCTTTTCTAGAGCTGGTGCCTGGTTTGTCCATTCTGGGCTTCTGTAGAAACATGGTGGTGCAACAAAGTAGAGTCTGGAAGAAGACCTGCTCCCTCTGTACAGGGATACCTCGGTTTACGACGTACGGTGTTTCATCATTAGTAGTGGAACTAGTAATGAGTGCAGCGGATGAATACGTCGTCACACGGTGCTATCAGACAGCTTTGTTTCCATTCTCCGGTTGTACGCCACCTTGGATTGTGCTACATTCACTAACTTTTTGTCCTTCATTATGGCTCCCTAGTGTGGTCAAGTTGTAAAAACAGTGCAACTTATTCTGTTATCTTCTTGTAAAATGATTCATACATGCATGAAAGTCGTTGGTATTCATGACTTACGGTGAAAATCGACTTACATCGGGCCGTAGAATGGAACTCCGACTCCGCTGTAGATATAACAATTCTGAATTTCCTGGTATTTATACAGAAATAAAAAAACATAATTCTGAATAATATTACCCATTTCGGCCAATAGACTTTATAAAAGTCACACATTTTAAGAAGCTAGCTGACAGGGTTTAGCCTAGCTTAGCATTAGACTGGAAAAAGCGGGAAACAGACTTGTAATGCTACGTGTCCACTAGATGTGTTTTTTTCCTGCATGTAAACGCATCACATCTGAAAATCTCCCGTTTTGGTGAGTGTGTACTTTAGGCCAGTAGCCAGTGTTTAACTCCTGCTTCCTTCTTCTCCAACTATCCTGCCCCTGATTGGACAAACGCATCGACTCGGGAGCTGTCTGCTTATGGATTTCAATCCGGACCAACATGGCGGCTCCGTTGCAAACTTTCTCTTTTATTACGAAAACAGTTCAGTGAAAAGTATTTCTGAAACATCTGAGGCGAGAAATAATCTGACGCTGAATCTGTCCTGGTTTTAGTTCACCGATGGCTAGTTTAGACGTTTGACTAAAGTTGAGTCTACTTTATGTAAATGAGCTATGGGGAGATGAACCGGATCGCAGCTAGAAACGCACCGCAACTTGACCAGCATGCAGCACGTGTGTTTCACATAGACAGTGAATGGGATGCGGGAAATTGACGGATCTAGTGGACACGTACCTTTAAGCTCAAAATAACAAAAAGTAAAAATAAAACTTTCTTACCTGCTGATGACACAAGATGGAATTTCACTAACAGATAAAATGTTTATGATTAATCCAGAGGAGAATATGAACAGGTGCACTAAATGATAACAAACATAAACCATCTATGGGTTTTCAGAATATTTCATTCTCAACAAAAACTCACTGTGGTGCTGAAGGAGAAGTCACGGCTGCACCAGATGCATCCTCTGGGGAACATGAAGGTCTGTTTAAAAGTTCACTACTTCAGTCAGGACTGACCAACTGAGTGAGAGAATGACTGTCGAAACATCACGGAAATGTTTACAAAACACTTGAAGAGTTTTTGAATAAATGGAAATTGCTCATCACTAAATGAACCATTTTTCAACATAAAAACAAAATCCTGCAGAAATAAAACCAAAATAAAACACATCCACCACACTGAGATTACATCTGTGTCAGCTCTGGGTCGCATTAGTAGACATTTTTACTTCAGTTTCAAAGCACATTTTCTGACAAATCAGGAACAGCTGCATTCATCCGTCTTTGTTTCTCAGCATTCTGAACATTTAAAGACTTCAATGAATGTATTTGTATGTATTGTATTTAATTATGTGTTTGTGAATGTGGAATTTATGAAAATATTTTCCATTTTGAATCATAAACACTATTAATTTAGTGGTGCCAGATTTTTTTTGTATCACATTCAGAGATTCATGAGGAAAACACTGGGATCAGTTGAAGTCTTTGAACTGCAGATAAATGAGGTTAAAGTCTGTCATCCGTGGTTTACCATCGCTCCTCTCATAAACCTCTTAATTCGGGGATTTGTTTATGTCCTTATTGTTCTGGAGGTATTGAAGTTCAATATGAAGAGCTGGAGGTGATTTTGTTTTTCTGTCTTGTTTCCACTATCTTTCATATTCAAGAGTTCTAAGTTGCATAGAAGGAAAATTCAGGGTGTCCTTGATGCTTTAAGAGAAAAAACACAATGGCATCTAAACACAATCGCTCTGCTAGAAAACATCTGAACTGCTTTTCACGGCTAAAGCACAAATTAAAAAGCAGGAATAAAGCAGATGTTAATTAAAGGCTGACTAAGATTAATTATGAAATGCAAATTAGAACTGAACTCTGGATAGCGAGGTGCTCACAGGTTTGGGTCATTCTACGGGAAGACGTGTAAATGTCAAAGAATTAATGAAGAAACTGTGATTTTTCTCTACACTTAAAGCCGGGTGAAATGGAGGCGATTCTTTAAGGCTCTCCAGGTCTTTATATGATCATTTTAATGACAACTCCATCAGGCTGCTTGTCTGAACTTTGCACTCAGTCGAGTTTATCAGGTCCAGAAGGCTGAAGCCGTCCAACACAGCAGTCCTTCAGAAAGGTTAAGATGTTAACCTTCCTGTTGTCTTCACTTATGGACACCCAAAAAATGCTTTGTCTGAAAAAAATCCAAAAATTCAGCAAAAAAATCCCCCAAATTTCTGAAAATTTGCAAAACCTTCAGGAAGAAAATTCCAATAATTCCTGAAAAGTTTCCTTTAAAAATTTTATTTTGAAAAAAATCCCCCAAATTTGGCAAGAAAATATTTTCAAAAAATGAGTAAAAATCTTCAAAAAAAATCCTAAAAATATTTAAAGTGATTAAATATGTATCAGTAAAACTTCTAATATTTTCTTTAATAACATTTACAAAAAAAATCAACCAAAATCCAGAGAATTTTGCTGGATTTTGGTTGATTTTTATGTGAATGTTCTTAAGAAACATTTTTAACATTTCTTTTTTTCCACAAAAAAAATGTTGCAAAATTTCCCAGAAATGTTGAAAATGTGGACATCAGAAGTTTCACTGTGAAAATATACATATTTTTCCACATTTTCAAACTTTAAACCAGGTCAGTTTTGACCTGCAGGATGACACGAGGGTTAACTCAACAGTCATTCTGAAGGCTGCTTTTCGAGGTGCTGATGGATCGTCCTGACAGATGTTCTGAGAGCAGCTCATTTATATAAACTGATGTTTCTGGAGCTGCTGCATCTCTTTCCATGATCTGCGTGACTTACATCTTTAAGTGTATTAAATTTAGCGATACATTCTAATGTCTAAAGTGATTCTAGTATAAAAACACTCATATCTGGAAGGTACAGGCCCTGGTGAATCAATGCTCCTGGATAGAACAGGGTCAATATATAACTGAGGGACTTTTGAAGTCCATAGGATATATCTTGCATTCATTTTTATTAAAAGTAAAAAAAACTGTTTTTTATGTTCATTCTGATCATGTCTTTACAAATTCCATAATCATTTATCATGGAAACCATCACTTATTAATAAAAAATGAGTGGATGTCACTAAAATGTCAATTAAATAACCGTCTGAATTTAATACCAACCTCCTTCTAATGAGCTAAACAATAATAAAACGAGCTGATTCAGAAATAGCTTTGTCTGTTTGTGGTAATTTTAGGTGTTTTGTGGTCATTTTGTGTGTCTCTATGGTTATTTTGCAATGCAATGAGGAAGTTACTGCTCAAAAAATCAAATCATAATAAATGTCAACTTTTTGACTCGAGTTTGCCAAAAAGGCATGTGGGAGACTCTGGAGTCAACTAGAAGAAAATTCCTTGGTCTGATGAACCCAAAACTGAGCTTTTTTGGCCGTCTGATGAGATACCAAACACTGCACATCATCACAAACACTAAAAAAACCACCGTAAAGCATTGCAACTAGCTTCTAACTCCTTCAGAGGAGTCGCAGGCGTCCTGGTGGCCGCCCTCATAAATCTCTTCTCACTCAGTTTTTGAGGATGTCCTGCTTTAGAATAATTTAGATAGAAGTTGGATCCAAAGGGGTTCAAATGAACTGGAAATCAATACGGAATAATGTGGAAAGTCATGAACAACCCTCTCTACAAGCTAAAGCTTCTACCAAAAATAATGATTCAAACAATCTGAAAGGGGCTGCACTTCTGGTATGAAAATTACAGAATTTTGTGATTAAACGTTCTTATTCATTGTAATACTATATAACTGTGCAGTGTGTAACATACTAAGATGTGTAACTCATGCTTACGTGCCTGTATAAAAGCTGTGCTGTTTCCTGCCTTTGTCACTTGTTCAGACTGTGTTCTGCTCAAGTTGATTCTTCGCCGCAAGTAAAACTTGGGAAATTAATCTTCAGAAGAATCTATTTGAAACGTGGAGAGGTGAAGAGAAGAAGCCTGAAGGGTACAAAGGTGAACATATGAACAGAAATACACCTTAAAGATCAAGAAGTGCTGCAGTTAGTGAAAAAACTGAGATTATACCTTCAAACTGATGCGGTTTCCCCGTTGTGTCATCATGAAAGCAGCAAAAATAGTTTTCCCTTCAAAATAAACAATAATAGACAACAAGAATAAGGGGAAAATTAAAAAGACTGTATTCAACATTAGATTATTATTATTATTATTATTATTGTGCAAAAAAATTCAAGGTAAAATGCATCTTAAAAGAACATTTCCTATTTCATTGACAGAAGTATTGCACCAATATTGACCAAAGGGTCAAAAATAAACACTGTTTAAGGAGGTTGTCCATCATCATCAGACCCCAGATTCTTCCTCATCTGAAACACAGAAAACCTACTCAGGAATTAGTCTGATTCTTAGACTTTGTGAGCGTTTACAAGCCCATCTTCATTCCAGATCTGGACCATTTACAGCACCTAACCTTTGTTCTAAACCTGCACCGTTTAAACTCTATGGATTAAATTATTCTGTGAAAAAATACAGAAAAGCTCATTCAATAACATTCAATTTAAATCCAGACTGAGAGAACAACAGATTGTTTTTAAAGGTCAAATATTTAAGAGAACAACAAAATATCAAACTTAGGCAACGATTTAGTTTAAATACATTTTATTTATTATGGTTGGAGTATGTGCCAACACAGATAATTACAGAGAAGGCCATAGTCAGCCAGTAAGATCACAGCACTGATACTTCTGCTGAATCCCATCTCTGACTGGATGCTTTGCGGTTTTTGGCAAGAACAAGAAAAACAAAAAGGGCAAGAGTTGGTCTCAGATGTGAGCAGGCTGAAGAGTAAAAAAAAATAATAAATATTTCCGTCTTTACGGCAAATTCCTTTAAAAAAAAAAAAAAACACAATCAGTGAGAACAAGCAAAAAGGAAATGTTTGAGACTAAAATTAGAATGTTACACTCTTTTTAGTCGAACTTGAGTGGCAAGAATGCACCAACCGTTTGTTCATGAGCAACAAAACACTCGTCTTCTTTCACATCAATTTAGCAGTTTTACCAGAATGCAAAATATTTAAAACTTAACAGCAACTTCACAGCCAGTGGGCGTCTCACTAATGTAAGAAGAGTGTGTTAGAATTTGACATGATGCTATGATGCAGAGAAGAAAATCTAACTGCTGAAAAATGATCCATATTTTTCGGCAGTTATCAGAGTATTTTCTTTATGATGATGAATGGACATTTTTTTCCCCTAAACTTATAGTGAAAGTACATCTATGCCAACAAAGGTAAAAAAAAAAAAAAAAAAAAAAAAAAAAAAACACAAAAAACTAAAGCCTCACCTGCAGGTATCTGAGGCAAATAGTGGCACTGATAAAACCTGCAGTGAAAATCTGTGACAAATTAACTTTCCCCTTATTGCTGGAACACAGAAAAAGGCTCATTCTACTTAGTTTATTATCAGATCATAGAGTTAGAACCGATGATAAAGGGATTTAAGGTGGGCTGGGATCACATATTGAATAGTTTCTGTTCCACATTGTAACCCACTAAACTTTAAGGCTCAGTTTACCAAACATGGGATGAGTTCAAACATCCATTATATACTGTATAATATGTTTTAGTATGTCCCAGTAAGTCAAAAATACCAGGATATCTTACTACATTTGGTTGCATTTCGCAGTAATGTAACCCAGCATTCCACAATCCTCTGAGCAGTGAATGATATGCAGCCTAACGTCGTGGTGATTGAGCCACGGATGAATGAAGGTCAGAGATTGAGATGCAGTAGTATGATGAAGTGGTGAATCCCACCGGTGTGCAGACGGCAGGCAGCAGTATGGATTAAAGTGGAAATACAAAGAAGGTGATTTGAAACGATTCACGTCCAAGACTTTAGAGAACTTTTTTCAGTGGAGATCGTCATTAAATTTTCAGACTAAACATTAATCCATGTCTTGGAAACCGTTTGGGATGCTGTGTCCGAATTCCACCCAACGCACCAGAGTGATTAAACACAGATAGGTGTTAATTAAACTAGAAAAGCTCTCAGAGAGCGCAGTACTCCTCCAAGGCTGCTCGGTCGTTGCATGATTTCAACCGATAAGTCTCGATAAGTCCTCAGCAGTGGATTTGAATCAGGATCACAATCATGTGGCGTTCACTTGTTGTCATGGTTACAGTGACGCCGTGCCGCTATCTGGCAATGATACAGAAATCTTTAACAAATCTGTGGATCCAGACTATAAGCCGCATCACTGCCAAAATCTAATCATTTGGTCCTTGTGTCATTACTGACCTTCCCTGAAAATTCTGTTCAAAACGTTTGTTCAAAGAAAAGTCGAAAACTAAAGCTGAATTGCTCCGATTTGTCCAACGTTTCTCTGAGAGCCCACAGGTGCTACCAACTCTAGAGGGAGAAACAAAACTCCAAATGTCAAAGATAATTAACATTTACGTTTGTACAACGCTACAAACTTGGTGTTTTCACTCCAGTGATGTTTCACCATGCTGGATGTATCGTCCAACAGCTCATAGATTCTAGAAAGCGCGAGTGGGCGGAGGAAGGGAAGTTTGAACTTGTGGGAACAGAAATTTCTTCATCGACCACAGAATCAGGTGCACAATGCATTTCACTGTGCATTATACTATGTGTAATTATGTTTGTGATAAATAAAGGTCTTGAATCTTGAATCTTTGGGGATTTAGAGCCAAATCTTGCAGATGTTTTATCATGAAACGGACAAACGTATGAAGATGGAGTTCCTTGGTGGAGTAATTATGATTTTAACACTTCTGCCAAGGTAAATGTTTAAATCCTCAACAGAAAGAAAAATGTTTGTCCAAGAAGTAAATGAATAAAACCACTTACTGGCCTTCATGCATCTTCCTGCCTTCCTTCAGCTGTTGAACAACACACTGACACGGTACCTTCAGTTAGATTTTAACACATTCCAATGTTGGACAAAGGCGTCCATCAACTCCCAAAATTAAAAGATCTGGCCAATTTAATATTCCTACTTGCATCTTATAGTATATTACATGCTATTTTTCCCATCTTTTGTCTGGTGAACTGGAAATTAAATATTACTTCAAGACAAAAAAACAGCAGAATATATTGGTCATTTTGGAAATAGATGCAAAATAATAATAAAAAGATCCCAAATCATGAACAGCGTTTGATGATTAAACTCTTTCCTCACCATCACGGAGAATAAAACCACGTCTAAATGAGGAATAATAAACTGCTTTCAGCCCGTTTCTGTACGTTGATTCTCACACATCAGACTACGTTCACTGTGAATCTGCATTTAATTGCACTTGAGCACTGCGCATTTCACCGGCTGCATTTAAAGACCTCGTCAAAGGAATTCATCTTCGTCACTTCATTACGTTCAGCTCAGCCATTAGAAATCCATAGAATCCACCGTTTGGCTCGTCTTTGCTGTTTAGAGCACTGCATTAATGTTTTACTGATCTCATCAGGCAATCCAATGAAATGCTTTATATCTGTATAGGACAGGAGATTTGTTTTCAAAATAAGGACTTAGTGGTCACAATATGAATAAAACCATAAGTAAAGATGTAAAGTGATGGTTTGTATTGGGAGATTAAAAAAACAAACACCTGATGATTAAAAGTGCACATCCGGACCTTAAGGTTGATTTCTTTCAGTGGCTTTCAGGTTCGTCCGATAAAAGATGTGCAACTGAGTTATACTCTGATTTAATTAATAAATTAACCTTGGTTCCTTTTGATGAGTTTGAGTAACTCACGGTTTCCTCTGTTAATATTTCATTTCCCACTACAGTCGTTTTAGCTCAGGAGCTGGAAAAAAAATACATTTTTGGGAGGAATCTTGCCACTACAGTGACAACTAACATTTGCTGAGGTAATAACTTAGACCACTGGACAAACAGGCACACAGATGGGCAGTTACTCACAGGCAGAAACCTTAACATTCACTAGAGGGCTGTCAACGGTAAAGCACAAGACGGCTACTGAAGATACCATCATAGGAGCAGAGCACAACTCTGCCGGCGTGTTGCAGACTTGTGCTTTGATTTATCGCCTCTGATCCTTAGAATCAGGATCAGACTAATTCCAAACCTCCGTCAGGCTGTGATGTTCGCTGAACAAAAGAAGCTAGAAAGAAAAGCTCAGAGCAGAGACTCCTCCACGCGGCCGGTGCTGTTAAATAAAGAACTACTTACAGGAAGTATGTAACATCTGGTGATTTGTTTCTTTTTAGTCCATGTACATTAAATCACCTCTACAGTGCATGTGGACGTACTTGACCCTGCAGCCTTCGATAAGTGCTCAATGTTTGGGTCCAGACGTCCGGATCGACAGCAGCTGGACGGCTGGAGGACGTCAGATCGGTCCCTGAGCCTGCTGAGCTCGTCTCTCCTCCAGACAGCGACAAACCCACATGGACACCACCTCTGCATTTCCATCGTTGTACTGCACGATGAAGGAATGATCCTGAAAAACACAAAGTTAAAAAAAACATACATCTTCACAAGAAAAATCGGTGCAACTCAAACAACTGAGAGTTGAATTAACCCTCCTGTTGTCCTCATTTACAGGCACCAAAAAATATTTTTTCCTTGTCTGAAAAAAACTCCAAAAATTCAGCAAAAAAAAAAAATCCCTAAATTTCTGAAAATTTGCAAAACCTTCAGGAAGAAAATTCCAATAATTCCTGAAAAGTTTCCCTTGAAAGGTTAATTTAAAAAAAAAAAAAAAATCCCCCAAATTTGGCAAGAAAAATCCTGTAAATATTTTCCAAAAATGAGTAAAATCTTTCAAAAAAAATCCTAAAAATATTTAAAGTGATTAAATATATATCAGTAAAACTTCTATTATTTTCTTTAAGAACATTCACATAAAAATCAACCCAAATCCAGTGAATTTTGCTGGATTTTGGTTGATTTTTATGTGAATGTTCTTAAAGAAACATTTTTAACATTTCTTTTTTTCCCACCAAAAAATGTTCAAAGATTTCCCTATAATGTTGAAAATGTGAACATCATAAGTTTCACTGTGAAAATATATATTTTTTTCCCACATTTTCAAACTTTAAAACGAGTCAATCCGATCCACAGGACGACACGAGGGTTAAAAAAGTAGTTATTTGATAAATAAAGAGAGCGACGACACACTCGGCCCGACTCTTAAACTAAGCTTTCACTAATAAGTTCTGATTTATTTGTTCAGATTGAAAACTTTTTTTAACTTTAACCTTAACTGCACTGCCAAATCAAATTAGAAAACATACATAAAACACAATATTTAACCTTTATCACCTTCATTTATTAAAAAAAAAAAAAAAAAACTCTTTGGAGTCATTCATAAATTGAAATTAAATTTCATCTTTTCACCCATCTAGCTTCATATGTATGACCTTCAGAATAGCTAAAAATGAACTGAAGTGGCTGTAAAAACACAAGTAATGAGTTTTCACATAAAAACTGAAAATTGTAACAGCTATTAAAATGTTTATACCCATTCTACAATATTATTTTTATTATCAAACAGATTGGAGCCACAAACATTATTACATCTTTACGGTTTAGCGCTATTTGTATAATTATTCTAAATCATGATTGGCGAAATAATGATAAAATAGAAATAAACTCAACAGGAACGTCATAAAATCCTCTTAAATATTAATGTCGAACAGATTTGCTTTTAACTACAAAATGTGTAAGTAATGGCTTGTCAGGGTGTTTCAAAGAAATATCTCTGGACTTTAATGATCCATGAGAGTCATAACGGATTCTGAAATGAGCCTCGTAATAAAAAAGTAGCAGCGGCAGAAACAGACCACCTTAAAAACGAAACTCTTTTCAGGATAATCTCGACCGCTTTTCAACACTCGAGCCGACGAATGAGCTCCAGAAACCCCACAGACCTGCCTGCTGATTGGTGGCTCATCAGGTTTGTTAAATGCTGACAGACTTGTTACTGCAGCGGGACTGAAACAGAGATGTCACATGTGATATCTCCCTGACAGCAGCCGAGTCAGCGACCTCATCTGGCCGACAGCTCAGACCAGAGTCGGGGGTCACGGAGGTCACGGGGGGTTAAAGGTGAAAGAGCAGGAGGCTGTAAATGAGACAAACCAACCTGAGCTAACCATGAATTTTATTTGAGGTGTCTCGATGTCCAATTAAGTAAACAGCACTCTGGCCGGCCGCTTTAAATGAACTTGTCAACACTGATTCCAGCAAAATCCGTCCTGAACAACGAACGGCTGTCACTGTGAGCAGGAGTTCACTACGAAGTGAGAAGATCAATCACAGCAAATAGACTCAGACTTCTGTTTGGCTTTTTAGTCACAATTAGAACTCGGATAATAAATGATCTAATCTGGCAAATCAGGCGACGTTATCTTAGGGCAGATATCGGTATGTATGTCAGCTCTGAAGCAGTTCTACGATTGTCTGGTGGATAATTGTAACTGAGAATAAACTACAGCAAGTTGGCACAATCATAAGAACACGATGTTTTTTCTTTCCCACAGTTTTGTGAAAGGATTTTTTGTCTGTTTTGTGGTTGTCAGAAATTTGGTTGCATAAAGCAAAAACTAGTAAGATATAAACATGTTCACTGCAATTCCTGCATGGCCTCCTACCTTCACAAGTCAGTCAGAATATTACTGAACTCCTACAAATCAGCTAAAGAACCCAGCAGTTGTGCAGGTAAAGCTTCTATGATCCTTCCCCCTCACTGTCCGCTGCTTCCAGGTGAACCACTCAGAATAAGAAGCTGCCTCGTAGCTCTAAAATATCTGATCCATGACCAAAATACACCAAATGCTCTTCTGTCAGCCCAAGAGTGAACACAAGAGTCTTCATGCACTCCCAGCATCTGAAAAACTGAGAGGAATACTTTGATTTTCGAGGCCAATTTCTCAACAACTGAAAATTGTCAGAGCTTTGTAAAGCTGAGGGACATTCAGAGATGGTGGAAATCTTAAGACTCATTTGAAATTAATTAATAACCAAGGACTTGGTGGGATATTGTGTTTTCATGTCACTCTAATCCAGGGGTGTCAAACATGCGGCCCGTGGGCCAAAAGCGGTCCTCCAGAGGGTCCAATCCGGCCCTCAAAGTGTAAAAATTCCAGAGAAGACATTAACTGCAGATTATAAATTAGTAAAACTATAAATTTAAAATCATTTCTAGATCATGACAAGTTGTTTTGATCATAAAATACTAGATTGTTCATTGTTCTTTTGTGTCTCATTTTTGTCATTTTTTGTTTCACTTTTGTCTTATGTTTTTGTCATTTTGTGTCATGTTTTTGTAATACTTTGTCCTGTTTTTGTTGTTTTTTGTCTGACTTTTGTCATTTGTCTCATGTTTTTGTTGTTTTGTTTCTCGTTTGTCGTTATGTTTCCTTTTTGTCTCGCTTGTGTTTTTCGTATTTTTATCATTTTGTTTTGTTGTATTCTATGTTTTTCGTCTCGTTTTTGTCGTTTTGTGTCTTTTTTTGTCTCGCTTGTGTCGTTTGTCCCAGCCCACTTGAGATCAAATTGGGCTGAATGTGGCCCCAGGACTAATATTAGTTTGACACTTCTGCTCTAAACACTAAACTCAGCCAGTGTTTAAATCTGTCTGCTTCCAACAGCCAACCACTCCCATAAAAGCTGTTCTCATTTACATATTTTTCTGTTTCTGTTGTCAAAACAAGAATTAAATAGTGACTGAAATGCTAACCAGCAGTCCCTCCAAAGCCATTTCCAAACTGCCGCTTTACAAAACTAAAATACAGATTTTATAACGACAAGGTTGTCTGACAATCAGGGCAAATAGAGACGTTTATGTAACCACTAATAGATAACCCCATTCTGACAACATGCTCTCAAACATTTTTTTTTTGACAACTTGTACATTCATATACAACTTTTATAAAGATTTTACAGTGTTTTGCAGGACTGTAAGTCAACAACAAACCTACAAATCTGGTCAATGCAAAAACCAGATCTCCCTACAACGACGACTTCAGTAGATTGACTTAAAATTGAGGCGCAAAGTCACTCCAAGGTGATTAGTGTTGTTGTCAGCTGTTTCTTGTGGGGTCGTCGAATACCCCCCAGCAACACCCAAACTGGTGCAGACAATGTAAGATTAGCAACAAAGTAGGACAGGCTGGTGCTGATGGTCCACTTTTTCCCTCCTGAGATCCATCTTGTCTATTTGTGGTTCCACAGGAAAATATGTTAAAGTGAAGATTGTGTTTATAAAAATAAAATCATATTAAGGGTGAATACTTTAGCTCGTGATTGGCTTTAGAAAATTCACTGAAATGAATCTGGTTTGCTGATTATGTTCTGCTCTATCTTTGCTGACCGCTGTTACTTTGGGCTGCAGACATTCAATCACCGCAGCAGTTTTATATTTTAAAAGAAAATGGACTTTCTAGTGTGCTCTAATCGTGCACAAACTGTAGAGATTGTTAAGGACTGGGGGGGAGCCCCATCAATCCTGTTGTCCTTCTAATGGGCAGCTGGGGTTAACACAGTCTGAGGTTAATTACTCTCATATCAGTGTGTGTGTGTGTGTGTGTGTGTGTGTGTGTGTGTGTGTGTGTCTGTGTGTGTGTGTCTGTGTGTGTGTGTGTGTGTGTGTGTGTGTGTGTGTGTGTGTGTGTGTGTGTGTGTGTGTGTGTGTGTGTCAGTATGAGACGGCTGGACTGGACGCTCCTGGGTGCCCCTATGTGCTGAATACCCATCTCATCAATCATTCTTCCTTGCCTCAGCAGAGAGGGAGGGACGCAGGAATAAAGAAGGAAGTCCTGCGTGATGTTTTTAAAATCGAGCTCTCCAACCTCTGCTCCAAAAATTAACCCCGACAGGCCGGAGACATCTGCTGGAATGTGACCTGGACGAAGGTGGACATCACACCAGACCGAGACAGCAGAAATGCAGAAATGCCAAGACACTAGAAACACGAAATCAGGCCAAACTCCCTCTACAAGATGTTTTAGTCCCATCTGCTGAATGCAATTTACATTTACTACTCAACATAACAGAAGGAAGAACTGCTACATGATTGGAAGTGAAATAGGTGCAAATTTCAGTAACACAAAACGCTTGCAAATGTACAAGAGACACAGCAATGATTGTGTGGTATTATCAAACGCTCTAGAACAATTTTTAAATTGTTCCTTAAGCTGAAACTCTGAATTTAAAGTTTTAAGTAATTATAGATGAGAAGTTGAAAAGAAGTGTACTCAGAAAATGGTAACTTTAAACATTTATACCTGTGTTTCCATCATGTATTTTTATGTGCATTTTAAACTACTGCATGAGAGTTAATGGAAATAGCAAAATTTGAAAGAAGAAATTCCCAATGTCTCAGAAAAGTTTTTGTAACCTGCCTAAAGAAGGGTTAAATAATTATTTTTATTCATTTCTGATCATTATTTCTTTCCAGCTTACGTTTATAAGTGCTGTGAGTTTTATTTTAAGAACTGGAACTTTATTTTGGGTTAGACAGGAAGTAGTATGCTAAAATATTCGACGTAGCTTAACATTGCTAATTCATGGACTGAGCACTGCTTCTGTTTCTTCTGTGAGGGTTGAAAACGAGAGAAAAAGAGGTTGGAGAACTGTTAAAGAAGCACTTTTAACTGTCCTGGCTTCTCCTGATGAAAACCCCCTTCTTGGTCAGGTCTTATTTGATGCATGGAAGCTGAAGCCTCCCAGTCAAACTTTGAGTCTCCACCACACCATTCAGTGGATTCTGTGGTAGGATAGTGTCTGTCCTACTGACCGACACTAACGAGAGCCTACTTTGAATCCTTTCCCTGGACTTTGACTAGCCCCCCTGATTTATTGACTTGAACTTTGATTAGATCCACAACAAACCAATTCCAGAGGAACACTTTCAAATGGACATTTTATGTTTTTTCTTAGTTTACTGGGCCCATTGGTATCGCATTGTAATGATGTGCACTGTTCAAATAGTTTTTCAAACCTAAAAAGTTCACAATAACAACTGATACCTGTGTCCGCTGGTTACTGCTATTACTCCTAGCTCCTCCGAACCTCAGTAGCGACGTGTACATACTCAGAAGTGGGTTACATTTTGAAAAACAGTCCATGTATAATATTTGAGATGAAAAGACCTTTCTTTCCTCAGTAAGTTCTGACATTTCGGCACCGGGCAGCATGTATCATGGCTGATACCAGCTGACTTGAAAGAATTATTACAACTTTACTGATTGAAAACAATTTTTGAAAGCATATTTCTATTTTCCACTTGTGGTTGGCCAAAGTTTTTTGTTTCTTCTTTGAGTTTTTTTTTAAAAGTGGTTTTGTTTCCTCCATCTTCTACTACTGTTTATTATCGTCATGTGGAAAGTTGTCCTTACTGTCACCTTATGACGACACTAGCCAGCCTAGTTTATTCACCCCAAAGAAGGTCATGGAAACAAGCCAAAATTTCTTTTTCAATTGCTTTTTTTGTGGCATATTTTAAGAGTTTGCTTCAGTTTGCTCAAGAATTGTTCAGAAATACAAATTTGTCAACGGGGCAAACGGCATCTACCTTTAATCATGAAATACAAATAATAATGCGTTCCTTTAGACCACTAATTCCCAATATGTGACCCTTTATAATGAAATGATGTCCAATAATAAATATCCTCTCACAACTCCACCACCAAGAAACAAACATACAAAACCCCCAGGAACGGAAAAATAGCTCTAGACTGTTAGAGACATCAGTTCCCTCAAGTGATTTTCACTACATTATAAATACATCCATTGCTTCTCTCTCGCATACACATAACCGTCTAATAATTAAATTACCTGCAACCTAAATTAAGTGTGAAACCTGTAAAGGAAGAGTTATGAACACAGAGTGAATAACTACTCCTTAGTTAGGTCATTGAAGGTGTTTGACTTTCTACAGTAGCAGCGCATGGTCAGAGGTGAGACGGGGGGAAGGACTCATTTAAAAGTTACATTAATCACCGTCTGGCCATATCAAACTGGGATAATCACCTGCAACCGCTCCGCTCAAATAGAAATGGCCTAAACCCAGGGGAAATTCTACCTAACTCTGTAATTGTTTGAAGCCTTTCAAGGGTCTGTTTAATCTAAGATTAATTTATGCGATTTTAAATAACTCTATGTATGATTAATACGCTCAGAAGAAATTAAAAGGAGTTTGAGGCAATTATAACAAGAGAGTGGTCATCACCTCATTAGAATAGTGTTGGAAGAAACATGGTGTGAGTGTCAGTGTGTGTGCGAGACAGAGAGAAGGGTGAAGAGGTAGATAGAATAACTAGGTCTTTACAGATTTGCATGCTAATCACCGGCTCCCTCTGGAAACTGGCTGGCATTAGTTAGTGTGTATGAACGCAGTGTGTGTGCGATTTCTGGTCAACGTCAGTGCACAGGGAATGTAGAGAAACTTCCATTTGGAGGATTACTAAACTAATAATCCACACATCTGTGTCGTTTTCTAGATATCTACCTGGCAAATGAGCCACAACACTAAACATTAGCCACCAAAATGGAAAAAAACAGTAAAACAAGGAAGCGCAAAGGAGTAAGAGCAGCATTACTGTCATGTTTTAGTATCTAAACAAGTACACAAAAGAGCAAACCATCCACTACTGCAACAGTCAAGATTCACTCTCAAATCGAGGCAGCTTTTAGCTTGGCTGTGTGACATTTAACACTAGTGGCAAACAAAACTAAGGAGTAGCAGTAATGGTGATGACGGCATGTTCCAGATTGGAAAGATGAGATATGTCAGTGTCAGAGATTTCAAGGGTAAAGTCCTGACTGACATCAGACAGTACTGGATGAACCAAGATGGAGAGATGAAGCTGTGGAAAAAGGGCATCTCCCCGAGTCCTGAGCAATGGAACCAACTGAAGGACCAGATTTCAGAAATTGACGATGCCATTAAGAGAGTAAAAGCATTCCTTTCAGTGTTATCTATTGAACTAACTGAACATGTCGGCTTTCATGCTTTTGTTTCATCGCGTTTAGATTACTCAATTTCCTTTAATCAGGTTTGCCAAAGAAGACCTTCATGGTCTGCAGATGGTCCAGAACGTAGCAGCTCCTGTTCTGACCAGAGCCTGTAGATGAGCATCACTCCGGTGGCTACCTGTTTCGGTTAGAGCAGACTTTAAGGTGCTGATGCTGACATATAAAGTTGTAAATGGAATTGCTCCATCGTACCTGTCCAGTTTGATGAATCTGTATGTCCCCACTTGTGTTTTATGTTCCCAGGGGATCCAAAGGTCCGTAGAAAGATGGTTGGGAAACAGGCTTTGTCTTTCCAACATTGTGGAACAGTCTACCTGTTCAAATCAGGCAGGCATCTTCCACCGATGGATTTAAAACAAAGCTGAAGACCCACTGGTTTACTGCTACATATGAGTCTTAAACTGTTTTACTGATGGCCTTTTTATTGGTTCAGGATGTTTGTGGATTTCTGTTTTTTATCTCTACGAACAGCACTTTGACTGAAAGCGTTTCCTAAGTAAATGTATTATTATTATTATTAACAAAAAGGTCAAATCAAATATGTTTTGTTGTAAACACGTTGTTTTTTTTTAAATATACAAGATTTAAACATTGATTTATGTGTAATTCTGACTTCTGCTTTTGTTCATAAATGGCGTGACTGAAGAGTTGCTGTGGTCTCAGCACGTGTAAATGGGCTTCACATCAAAGAAGACCCAGGGGTGAAATGTGAAAACATCTGGCAGGGAAGGTGTTGACAGGAAATTTTAGGGAGGAAGAGACACCAGTGATTTGGTCTGAGAGGAGGTGCAACGATACGTAAGCATGCATGTGAAAATCCTTTTTGCACGTGTAGCAATGTAAACACTAAGAGAAGTATTCCTCAGATGATAAAGCAGCTTTCAAAGTTTGAAGACACATGATAACTACAACTGAGGCAAGACGACAGTCATTTAAAGCATTACTTAAAAAAAATACACAGAAGACAAATACATACAAGATTATTGGATGTGTAGTTTAGTCTGTATCTGGACACAAGAGCCAATATTACACATCTTTCCTATGCTTGGAGCTACTAGGACTCTGATCCACGGCATTTCGGTTTCTCTTCAACAAAATAAAAAAGAAACCGCAGAAAAACACACAGAATTTCTCTGCTGTAGTAACGCATCTAAAGCTAAGTTGAATACACTTTGTCAGTTATCTGAATAAATAAAAATACACAAGATTATTTCACAAATAAAGAAAATGTATCTAAGCATCATTGATGTTCACAGATCTATTGTGGATTAATATAAAAAAAGTCATTGACGGTTTTAGAATACTCGCACTGAAAGAGGCCAAAACTTGACACTACTCAGTTTCTATTCTGTGCGTCTGAGTCAAAAGCAGATTTGCGGACGGTCAGAGAGAGGAGGGGGTTCTTTTGTGAAAAACCGAGGGGCTCATCTGGTGTCTCTGGGGTTGGAAGGGGGCTATGAAATGTGTGTGTGTGTGTGTGTGTGGGCCCATGAATAGAAAAGCAGAAGAGGAGGGCTGCATTGACAAGGGTGCTAAAAGGCTGTGTGAAGGCTGCTGGCTGGGGAACGAGGGACAGTGAGGGGGAGGCAGAGGGGTGGATGGAGAAATGAAACGTCCATCAAATCACAATGAAACAATATTAGGGTGTGGGGATCATCTCTGTTGTCTATCTTCACTCGTACACCAAAATGCATAAAATAATTCTGCACTATTTGCTCTAAAACAACCCATTCTCTCATTCTCACAGTAAATCTTAATAAACGAGCTAACTGTTGATGCACAGGCCTCGTACTGGAGGAGAACGATGGCCTGTTCAGAATCTAAAGCGAGAAACCTCAGACAGGACGGGTCACCACCAAATACCTGCTGCCAGTGTCCTGGGAGCGAGCCAATGGAAAGTCTCCTCGGCTGACCCACGTCAGTAGCTTATGATGACAGGATAGGGTGTCCACAATGAAAGATGCATCAGTATGAGGAGAGAAAAACACACTCCCTTTCCTCTCTGACGGCTCATCATGTGATTCTTTACAGGAGAAAAAAATCGCTTCTGATACGAGTCGAGTATTGAGCTCAGTACAGCTCAGCCAGATATTCCTTCTTGATCAGTGTCGAATGAAACGACAGAAAACTGAGCTAAGAAGAACTCGACATTTGCATTGATGACAAGGCTTTTGATAAATGCTATGATTTAGTGCTACATAAATAAAACTGAACTGAATATAAAAGCTTAAGCTACCGATTTATTTGTTACATTATCAGGAATTTAAAAGTCTATTTGCACTGTCTAATTTCACTGTTGAAGCCTGAAAGAGGTAGAAATACTAAGTATGTGTCAAATAGTTCGACTATGTGAGGCTTTAGTAGCATGTGGTGAAAGGAACCAAGTACCCCGTGGAGACTTTGTTGGCTAATAGAGCTCCCTGGTCTGACTGTATTGTGCACATTTAAGTGCATGTACCCAAAAGGTGGTCTGTGCAAAAGCTTTACAATAAAAAAAACACATTAAACACACTTCTGAGGTCTAAAAGATGCACAGAATGTGATGACTGAACACAGTGTAAACATGTGGATCTTATTTGGACTGAATTCAAAAGTACACAATTGGTTTGGGATTTTAACAGTTAGTATTAATTAAAAAGTTTTTTCAAGTACATAAAAGTTTTCTAATGTTAAGACACACCTCATAAAACACGCTCAGATCATCCTGCAGCTGCCACTAGATGTACAGTTGGGCTCTTTTTTCTTAAAGTGTCACTGGAGTAAAACAACTGTGCCAGTGGGACATGCAGCTGATCAGCACTCATATTCAAACTGTAAACAAATACTAGGCGCCAGTTCCTCTGCTGTTGAGTAGAGGGAGAAAAGGCTGGAGGTTTTTTTTAAATTTTTTTTTTATTGCAGTTGTTTTTTTCCACATTCAGGACGCCAAAGCAAGTACCAGTGATTGGCCAAAAGATCTCTGAACATTGCCTGTCCAACGCTGTACGCATCCACAAGTCACTTTGGTTCCACATTTCACACAGACGTGGTAAAAAAAAAAAAAAAAAAAAAAGTGAGAGCAGGTACAAAAGAAATAGCATCAGATTCAAGCAGTTACTGACTTTTGCTCGAAAAAAATTCAAGAAAAAAATTGTACTTGATGAATTCATGGACTGATTTAGTGATGCACACATTTTATCCATAATTTCACATTATTGTATAAAGGTGTGTGAATGTGTTTTGCACTGTCGTCATAGTAACAGCTCCAGCAAAGATGTGAAATCCGCTTTGTTCGTCCACAATGCAGAATTTCACAAGATGTAACTGCTGTGCTGAGAGAAAAGAAGTTACATCAAAATAACAGCATTTATGATTTTATGAAAAAAATACGTCATTCTTAGTGGAAATGCAGGTGCTTCTGTGCTGTTTACAAGCTTTTGCTATCATTAAAGTTTCTGTTTCTTTTTTCTTGATACTTTCCAGGGTCTCTCTTCCTTTCCTCATGTTGGGAACATAGCATGAGCCCAAGAAACAGCTTTTCCCTTCACGGTGCGCCTCAGCTGGGTAAAACAACAAAACTGAACTCAATGGGATAAAATAATCTTAGCATGAGCGAAGCACCAAGTCCGTGTAGTTGCAACAGACTGTATCAGCCTTCAGGGACTGAACCCATCATGAGTGAGCCTGCAATCAAACAGCAGCCCTGTAAAGAACATCTAATGGGATAAAATCCCAGTGACAACAATGACGTCAATAAAAGCTACACCAGTGATTAGAGAAACCACATGCTGAAACCTGATGAGCAAACTAGAGCTACTTGGTGAGTTTGCACGGTCATAAAACAACATTATTTGCTCAGTGTCTACACTATTGTGCGATTTCCTGCATTACCCTCCGCAGATAAAGAGTGGGAGCAAATGGTGGCATTTTCTGTGGAGCAGAAAGAGAGACAGAGGAGAAAGGGGGAGCGGTGCATTAACATACAGATAGAATAGGTAAAGAGTTTTAATGTACTCAGGAGGCTGAGTGAGAGGCGGGGAGGAAAAGAGGGAACGAGGAAGAGGAAAGAGAGAAAGACAATCAGCAGGCTGGTGCCACAAAGGCAGGCATCCGTGACCTTATATCTCAGTTCATCACGGGCCGGGAAGGAAATGAAAGGCCTACAGGAGGACAAAATATAGGTAAAGGAAAGACGAGCGGGATGGAGGAAAGAGGGAGTCAAAAATAGAAGGAGAGAAGTGTGAAAATGTGAAAAAGAGCACAGGGATCACCATGAATATGAAAGAAGTGGAGCAGAGTGGGAAGATGGAGGAGAGTTAGGGAAAGGAAACATTGACGGGAGCAGAGATGGAAATGAAACCATGCAAACTACGATGACCCGAAGCATCGGAAAAACAGAAAGAGTCTAAAAAAGGAAGCCATGTACAGTCATGAAAAGATGGAAATACAAATATAACAATTACTTGTTGTCAAAGGTGGCCTGTATGCAGGATAGTAAAGACAACAATGCTGCACAGATGTTGTTCTTTTTTCTTGGGTTTCCAATTAATTACTGAAAGCACCCACACCTGACAATTCAAGTTCTATCATACTGTTTGTTTTTGATTGCTTTCATTTGTACACCATTAAAGTCAATAAAGAAAATAATGACGGGAAATTGTTAACTTTACACAGAACATTTAGGGAAGAATTTGTGGATAATAAGCGTTGGATAAATTAGCTAACAAAGCCTCCAGAGTGTCTCAAATACATAAACTGCATATTAACTCATCGACATTTGGTGTAACCTTTGTCCTTGCATTGTTTTGTCTTTGAATTAAGCTTTGGCTAAGAAGGAAATAAACCACAAAAACACAAAGTAAAAAGAGACCTCAAGTATTCCTATTCCTCCTCACAGTACAAATACAAAAGAAGGCCAGACGACGGGGCATTCAGCCAGACTCAGAGACAAGAGGATGCAAAACAAACTAAAAGCAACCAGGAGAACAATTAGAGCAGATAAATCAGAAAAACAATGGAAGCTGCATTCAATTTGAGCTGCAAGCAAAGTAAACTAAAACTTCCATTTCGTGTGGAGGCACGACGTCTCTTTCCAGCCAACATTTCCCTTCACTCTTTCTTTCTGGTGTGAGACTGAGAACATGCAATCTGTCAGCAGCTGTAGATTTACACCCTGCAGCCCACAACACAAACTTTCACCTCTCCACTCCCACCGGACCCGACTGTCGCTGTCCTTGGTCCTAACACAGAAACCCGAGAGTGTCGCAGCTCTTAAAAGGCGGTTTGTGCAAACTGCCGGTTTGGTGTGTTAACGTGGAGCTGAGAAAACCATCAGGTCCACACTGGAAGGGAAGCATGAGGCTCGACACGATGCCACAAAGAGCTGGAACTGAGTACAGTCCTTATTCATCAAACCACTTTACAAAGTCACAGGATCTATGGCTTTGGTATTTTAATGTAAATTAACTGGCTGCTGCTGTCAGTTTGGACAGAACCAGTTCACCAGCCAGGACAAATCAACACTGTCCAATTTTTTTAAGACACAAGTGTACAGAGACACTGAGTTTTTAAACTTCTGTTAAACCCTGTGAAATCCCATATTGATGGCATATTTCCAATGCTATTAGCAAAGCAATTCAAATTATCTTCAGACATTCATGATCCTACATAAATACCTAGCGATTCCTAGATTATCAGGGGTTTTGGTCCTCACATTTTAAAATTTAGACGTCAAAGAATTATTTATCTCCTGCCGAGGGGGCTGTTATTTAGAGCTGTCGATACCAGCACTGTAAACCAACACATTAATATTTAATTTTTGCTCCAGTCCATCGTAATAAATGCTTTTCCCTCAGTATCACTATTTAAATAATGCTTCAGTTTTTGGGTCCATTCATTGGTCAGCTACAGTTCTAGAGAATAACAGCTGCAGCACAGTTCAACTCAGTTCAGAATAAAAGTTTCTAAAGTATGCCAATACTTCAAATTAACCCCAAAGAAAAAATGCAGCTTGTTCACTGTACAGTTTTAATGCGGCACAGGAAAGAGAAAACACAAGGGTAAATACACTATCAGGAAAGGTGAAAGTACATTTAGTGTTTTGTATTCATCAGTAAAGACAGCATTTATATTCTATTTTTATGTCCTTGTAGCTGCTCAATAAGCTCAAAACCAAAGCATTTCTGAGGACAATTAATTATGTAGAATAATCATCTGAACAGTAAAGTAGTCGATATATTAATCTGTAGAAAACTATTCTTTAGTTTAGGACAAACCTTGATTTGAGCTGTTATTTAAATAAAGTGTTTTGCTGCAGCATCATCTTATGGGCTGTTGAAAAGCTAGATTCTTGTACAGTGAGTTCAGGATCTGTATATGTTTGCTAGACAGAGATTCTGCCTCATGATAACTTTGACTGCAATGTTATTTCATTCTAAAAACATGCGCCCTAATTTAAAATTTTAAGTGGATTCCTCTTCAAACATGTATTCAGAATGTTTGAAAGTTGTATGAGGCATAAACTCTTTTATAACTTTTTGGATTCAAATGTTTGAAGGATTGGCTGCACCTCCCTGTGAAACTTGTTGTTCTGTGTTCTGTGGGAAAGAAATCGACTGATTATTGAACTGTGTGAGCTACTTCCAATTCAAACTGAAATTTCATTTTTTAGTGAAGAAATGTAAACTACATCCCTGTCAGAGGCTTTTTAATGTAGCTTGAATGAGTAATAATGAAACTGTGCAAACTAAAAAAGTATGTATACAGGCGGTCCTCGACTTGCCTCACAGTTCCGTTCCTACGGATCACTGTAAGTCGGAACCAGCAAAAATGTAAACAAAGCCATTACGTGCATCCCGATATTGATCAGTTCTTTGGAAAAGCCATGAATACCAACAACTTTTATGCATGTATAAATCATTTTACAAGAAGATAACAGAATATGTTGCACTGTTCTGTACAATTTGAGCGTTTTATTCTATCTAATTTCACTTCCATGGAGACGGCTTTCCTTTTCTTCCAATCATCAGAAGAGTCTGACTTACACTGGGAGCCATAATGAAGGACAAAACGTTAGTGAATGTAGCACAATCCAAGGTGGCGTACAGCCGTAGAATGTAAACAAAGCCGTCTGATAGCACCGTGTGACGACATATTCATCCGCCAACTAGTTCCACATAACCAGTTTCAACGTAACGATGAAACGACGTACGTTGAGGACGTCGTAAATTGCTGCTGTCTAAATTAGACGTCGTAAACTATATAAGTGACCAAAAAGACAATGCAACTTATAAAAATTTACTAAACTGTCCCCGTGAGTTAAGTTTAAAATTTGTCTAAGTTACAAATGAGACATAAATGTGACAGCAAACTTTTAGAATCTGGAGAACTAATTATGTGCTGCACAGAAAGACATTGAAATGAGAAGTTTGCATAGTGTTGGGCTTTTACAAAGGCAGCTACACACACACACACACACACACACACACACACACACACACACGTGCACACACACACACACACACATACACACACAGGCACACACACTTAAAAATAATTTCCTTTTGTCAGTCGGTCAAATTTCTGTCAGGCTATAAAACTTAATTTTGTAAACCAGAATGATTTGACTCTTGTACAACAGTTAGACCTCATTCATTCAGCTTGGCTTTAAATGCAGTGAATTGAATGAATTATTCCTGAAGTAGGTCTTAATCCTACCTCAAGGTTTCTTGCTGACCTCTCTCTGACATCTTTCATTGGTAGCAAAAAGTTCATTACTGTTGTTTCCACACAGCAATGCCAACTTGGAGGGTCCTTGACCCAAAACACCTCAATCACTGTGGAAAGTACAATTGTATATTCCAAAAGCTACAGAGATAATAAAACCATGTTTAATTGAAATTTTATTGGAATGCATGAGCATGATCACACTCTGTACACATTTATTCAAAACTTATATTTTGTGGTCCTTGGAAGTGCTTAATGGAAGGCTTGGTTTAACTTACCATGAGGTTATTAGGTGCAGGTCTCTCTTTGGGGTGCCGCCGCATACTGAGAAAACAAAAAAAAAGATACACGAGCAGTCTGTATCCAGCCACTATTCATACTGTTTCTAAGTGCGCAAGAGATGCTTTTGTTACAACTTTTATTTCATGCATGATTTTCATTTATAAATGAATGTTCAAGAGCAAGCTTGAAACAAAACCATTCATGGCAAAGAAACCGAAAGAGAAGGTTTAATACTCGTACAACACAGCGCCTTTATGTCAGACAGATTAGTGGATTCATGTTTCTGTGAGTGTCCTCCACATCGCGTATACATACGTGATCTGTCAGGACAACCTACACTGGGGACGTTTAATCATGTGACTGGTTTATGTACTACAACGTAAGGGCCATGACTGTCTAAGAGTAATCCTCGGCCTGTACCAAGGCATGGCAGAACCTCAGTGGGTCCTGAGAGAGAGGTGCTCGGTTTGAGTAAATACAGCAGTCATGGGGGATAAACAATAGCTGCTATAGTCGGCTAGCGAGTGCTTAACACACATGCGCGCACGCGCGCACACACACACACACACACACACATACAGCGTTTTCATGTGGTTTGGGTGTGTACGTAGATGTTTGTGTAACTGTAAAGGTTACAAGAGGCTAATCAATCAGAAGCAAGCACAGAGTAAACACTGTATTTGTCCTGATGCATTAGATAAATCAATTACTCGTGATTTTAAAAAAAGACACAGCTATTTATTGAATCACATAGCTAATGGCTAATACAAGCATAATGCATTAACACACACAGGCCCATGCACTTTAAATCCCATTGTACACCATTATACCTTTGATTGGCCTACTGTAATTTAGCTCATCCATGTTAAATGCAGCTTGTGGTCTTTGTGACTGTTCAGTCTGGCTCTGTGGGGCCAGAGATGGTTGATGGTTGCAAATATAATACGGTAGTACAAAATTTAAACCAGGAACAGAATACTGACTCACCACTGAGTGATGAAGTGAACGAACTTCTCACTGAACTGGCCGATGTGAAGAACTGGAGGATCCTGTGAAGTGGAACAAACCAATTTAGACAGCAAGTACGATATTAATCCGGAACAAGGAAAGCACTCAGAGAACGCAGTCCTCCTCCAAGGCTGCTCACTCCTCCATATGGCATTGTCAGAAATGCAGCCTTTTTTTTTTTTTTTTTTTTTTTAAAGAAATGCAGCATTTATTTATTAGTTATTGATCAGAAATCACGGTAACACAGAATGTGGCCATTTAATATAGATGTACCCACAAACAAAATGACCTTGCGTTGAGCACAGGCGTGTGTTCTGCATGTCTACGTTATGTATGGATACCGAATCACGTGACCTAAATATGTAGCAGGCGGTAGGAATTGATGGGACTCAGAAACACCCCCACAGTTTATTCAATTGTTCCTTGTATCATTTCCGACAGTGGCTGATTTGTAGTGGGATCGCAATCATGTGATAGTTTCCTCTGTCAAAATGAAGGAAAATCCATGTGACACATGATTAGTTATAAATTATTTGCTCAATTTTATTTCTTGTGAAAAATGAAAAAGCATAAATTAAGTAAAAACATTTCTGTCAATGAGGTAAAATTGTTTACATATGAAGAAATGTTTTACTATTTACAATGAGTTGCAAATGTGAGCATTTTTAAAGGTTTTTCACTTTATCGACTTGTTAAATTGTCATCTCGTTACTCTGTCACTTTGCTACCACTTGCTGAATTAAATGGCTAACTGCAAAATAAAAGAAAGAAAGAAAAAAGGCAATTTTTTGGTCAATGAGCACAGTTCAGCTCAAGCTCAGGTAGATGGAATCATCCTTTTTCAAGTGGGGAAACTGCACGTTAAGTCTCAGTTCATCAATGAAAATAGATATTCATTGGAAGTGGGAGGAAAACTTGACACACAGAGCAACATAATAAACATATTAAAGCCGCAAAATCGGAGAAGTAACTGGATCTTTTTCAACTAGAGCACTTAAGAGTGTTTGAATAAGGTCAAGTGCAGTATTAATCAATATGTCATACGATTACTGACACAAGCGATGTTCAAAGAGTACAGTGCTGCTGAATGAGCCTGACTTCGATGAAGTTCAGAGTTAAGTGCCTTTCTTGTATAAAGACTTTAGTATCTGACCTCAAGGTTACACGCTGCACTCTTTATTCCCGGTACTCATGGCAGCATTGAGTGGTGTTCGGCAGTCAGGTTTTAATGGACCTGTCACAGCTGGTAGGTGACCCAGTAGTCAATCCAACTAATCAACAAATCTGGTAATTCATAAGGTGAAAGTGTAAATGTAAGAGAAAGTGTTGTAGATTAAAACTATTACGGCTTGGATTTTCTTACACCATGGCTGTACAAAGCCCAAAGCTGAAAGGAGTAGAAGAGCGAGAAATATCACGGAGCAACGGCTACAGTTTAATTAGAATTCTTCATATTCTAAATACTAATTCTTTTTATAACTGAAGTGTACCTTCAGGCCCAACCAACGGCCAGAGAATATTGGAGGAACGACACGGAATCTGCCACAACTTCGCCACAGAGGGACAATAGGTTTGGAGCCCATCTTTTTAACATAATTTTTGGCCATTTTAAAGATAAGGGGAACAAGAGGCAGTAAATGATGCCATAGGTCGGAGTCAATCTTTGGTCATTGCAGGACCTTCAGCCGATATTCATGGGTTGCCTTCTTAGTCCAGGTGAGCTACTAGGGTGCCTCTGATTTTTTTTTAATTTAGTTGATACGTTAATATTAACTCCACCACTTATGTATTTATGTGATACAGTGGTTTCTTCTCACCCAGCTGGGATGGGATCCATCCACTGTAAAAGATAGGGATATGGTGATGTGGACTAATGTGTGGAAGCCTTGAGTTTCGATTTGGCCATTTTTTTGAAATTAGCGAAGGATGGATCCGCGTGTTGAGAACTCGAGGACTCAACAGATACTGACATAATCACATGGTGACCCCTTCTCTACCTTACTTGACCGTCTACTTTACTGTAAATGGAACGGTCATTCGCAAAGTTAACATCATGCTTAATTCAAAAACAACATAATTTTTGACAACATCAAGTTCCTGGGCGTCCACATTACATCTGACCTGACCTCACCTAATAAAGAAGGCTCAACCAAGACTCTTCTCCCCTCAGCTCCTGGCAAACTTCTACAGAGCCTCAACAGAAGCCATCCTCTGTCTCAGTGCAACACTGGTACGGCCACTGATTTAGCCTGGGTGGTGAAAACAGCACAGGGGATTGTGGGAAGTCCTCTTCCAGACCTAGACTCAATATATGCGGGCCGGGTCCAGAGGAAGGCCCGACATATCGCCACCGATTCTGTCCATCTGGGAAATGGACTGTTTATTCCGCTTCTCTCAGGGAAATGGTACAGAAACACAACTCTAACTTCCAGACTGAAAAACTCTTTTTATCCCAGAGCTGTCCAATCCATCCCCCCCTGCACACACACCGGACACACTGCATCTGTTTGTGTTTATTTTTTGTCTTTTTTCATTGTTTTGTGTCTTTCGGTGGTCGATTTCAGTCACTTCCTGATGGTTTTGTGCCTCTTTGTAGTTGTTTATGTCTGTTTTTGGTTGCTGTATTTGTCTTTGCTGTTGTTTTGCTTCTTTTTGCATTGATTTTGCATCTGTTCATCTCAATTTTTAGTCTGTTTTCAGCAGTTTTAATCTCTTCCTGGACATTTTGTGTGTCTTTGTAGATGTTTGTTAGTCTTTTCTGTTGTTTTGTTTCTATTTGCATTAGTTTTGCATCTGTTTGTGTTCATTTTGTGTCTATTTTCATCAGTTTTGAACTCATTCACAGTATGTGTAATAAGGAACTGAGCCTTGCACTGGACTGCGCTTTACCATCCATCTCACTGCTCATTTTGCACTGATTCTGTTTGCATATTTATATCCTATGAGTTTTTTAAAATTTTATTTGCATATAGTGTGCCTTTTTCTATTTTTTTATCGATAGCTGGGAGTCACCAAACAAAATTTTGCCATGTGAAAATATATTGACAATAAAGATTCTTGATTCTAATTCTTGATTCTTGGAAAAGTCTTAAAGGTAGCGACTGACACAATCAACCTATCAGGATCATCATTACCAAGGAAACAAATTAGGTGAGAAGTATTGCCATTTTCTCAAAGACTTCTGTAGAATCGGACATCTTTATACAGCCAGAGCAGTCGCCCCCTGCTGGCCATTGAAAAGGCATTTCTGCGTTGGTTTCACTTTTCAGATATGGAGGATACATTCATCTTTGATATTAAGTTTCTGCTCCAGCTCCCCACAACCCTTCAGAGGATAAAGAGAGTGTGTTTTATGGATGAATGGATGTCTTTTATCACTGTTAACTCCTATCCTTCAGTTTATAGTCCAAGAAAAGAAGAAGAAGTGAAGTACATCTTTAACTTTTACATGGACAAAGACCGACTCATGTCTTTCAGTAACTCAATCAAAACGCTCGTCCACCAATAATCACTTTACCACAAAAGGTCATTTTTAATAAAAGGAGTTTTTAGTTTGTTAGAGACCACGCGTGCTGCTTGGTAACCTTTTGTCATGACGGTAACTATAGGAGCTCTGTGGTATATGCCAAAAAGTTATTCCTGCTTAAAAAATGTTTAACATTTTGGGAAATGGGCTCATAAATGCTTATTCACTGCATTTTCTTTTTCTTCTTTTTACCACAGTTGTGAAGACACTCACTGGCATACAATGTGTTTTCAGAGTTGGGCTAGTGTGATGAGATGGTTGGTATTATTCATGATGTCATCAATGAGGCTTGGGAAGAAAAAAGCAGCTGTTTGGACCCATTTTGCGACCAGTATGATGCTGTAGAGAAACGAGTGAGTGTTTCATGCTGTAAGGCTTTAAAATACTACCAATCTCAACAGATATCTCAAGATACACCTGGACAAAGAAACTGCAGCAACAAAAGATGGTATAAGCTGTATGCAGCCGGTTGAATAAAGGCTACAGTTCTGAAGGGCAGTCACTCATGTATGACATTTTTCTTGAATAATACTCTTTGTTTTGTGTAGTTTTTCACTTCCTTGCAGCGAGAAAGGGGTATGAGAAACCTTTGTGCTGTTTGCCTCACTGTGTCAAAGCAACATTTTTGGATATTATTTTTCCAGGAATTCAGGTTTTTCCAAGTATTTTTAGTTTGGATTTTGCTGTATTGAGTTGCGGAAGACACACGCTCACTGCAAGCCTTGGATTATTTCATTTTTTACATTTAATGTGATTTTTTTTGCTTTGTTTTGCTCTGAGTATTTTTAACCTCTTGTCATATACTTTCAAAAAGGTGCAACAGTACATTCAAATGCACTGAAATGCATCTCTTCTGAAAGCAGTCTTTAAAAAACAGTCTTTAAGGTGGCCATCATAACACTTAAAGTCTTCTATCTGTAGCTGGAGGTGTAAAAAAGGCCCGAATCTATGGCAGTGGTGTTGCTTTGATTTTCGCCAATATTTGTGTTTTTGTTCAGTTATGCTGCTTAACCACACCAGTATAACACCAGTAAGGATGCCCTCAATGGTAGCCCACCACAGAGTGACCAGGGTTTCTGTTGAAATTCCACAATTTTTAGGGAATTGCGGAAGGTAAAGTCTTTATTGTGCCTTCTTAGCGGCAAAACTAATGCCGCTTTTCCACTAGCATCTACTTGCCTCGACTCTACTGGGTTTGTGAGGTTTTCCATTAGGACGTAGAACCTGGTACCAGCTACTATTCTAGTACCTACAAGGCCGGGGTTCCAAGCGAGTTGAGTCGAGCTGACAATGTGATCTCTACAGAGTGCAGGCCACTGATTGGACAGGGAGTGACGACACATGAGACCTGTACTGTGGGTGAATGAAGAGGTCGAGACTTTTCTGTCTTTGGTGGCGGACCAAAGAATACAGAGGGAGCTGGACGGTGCGACTCACAACAAAAAGTTTATCAGGAGGTCTCCGAGCGGATGGTCGCTCACGGATACAGCAAGACAATGAAGCAGTGTTGGGAAAAGCTGAAAAAGCTCAAAAACGACTATCGGTACATCAAGGACTGCAACGGCCAGAGTGGGTCAAACCGGAGGTGTTGGAACTGTTTTAGCCAAATGGACGCCATTTACGGGCACCGACCGGCGAGCAACGGGAGGGAGATTGGCCTCGACTCCACCGCTGCATTATTCCAGACCACGTTCGAGGACGGTGAGTGTTTTGTGACTCCACCCACGAGGAGGTGGTATGACATTGTCATGGAAAACGACCTAAACTGAGTCGAGTCGAGTAGGTGCTCGTGGAAAAGCGCCGCAAATGCCCGAGAATCTCACAACCAAGTGAACAGTTTTGAACTTCATAAAATTACCAATGACCTCCTTTCTTTTTTTAACATTCAGGGAGATGCTTTTGTTCTGGCACCATATAGATAGGTCCCTTACTTTCTTCCTAAAAGCACCTGCATTGTTGTTATTCATCAGTCAGTCACTGCAGTGTGATTTCACTATGCTGTTAATAATGCATTTGGCTACACTATCATATGTGAGCAGATAGTAGATTAATAACTAAAGGAACAACCTTGTGGTGTTATTATATTTATAATGATGGTAGATGAATAAATGGCATCTACATTCACTGCCTGTCAGAAGGTCATACAGCCATTTACACATGGACCAGAGTTCCCGAGCTTTAACAACAATTAAAATAATACCACATTACTAAAGACAGAACTGTATTCAACACAAACAACATCTTACAAAGGAGTTTTACACACAGCTAATACAGAAACTAATGTTTAAAGACTGAATTGGGAACTTTATGATGAATAAATGTATTTTTTCTCAGGTCAAACCCTTACAAAAAAGCTTTTTAAATCATGTAAGACTATACAATATACACAAAGTCTTCTGAAGCTAGAAGAAAACGAATAAAAATTAGACCAAAAATGTCTACAGTTCTCTGAACAATATGAGAGTTGAGGTTCACCAAATGTGACTAACCTCAGATGAATATTTCCTCAAAGGGCAGACTAAATGTAAATTACTGCCATAGTGAACAATAGTATGTTCTCTCTCTCTCTCTCTCTCTCTCTGTGTGTGCGTGTGTGTGTGTGTGTGTGTGTGCGTGTGTGCGTGTGTGTGTGTGTGTGTGTGTGTGTGTGTGTGTGTGTGTGTGTGTGTGTGTGAGGCTTCCTACATATCGTCAATGGAGGTTCTATGAACCGTGTCATGTAGAACAGCTGACCCTCTATTACTGCCCCACACCTCATTACTCCATCCATTTTCCTTCTCTAACTCTGCTTCTTTCACTGGATTTTACTGTCGGCATGACAAACTCTCAATAGTTATGCTTATTTTTACCCGTGACATATTTAGAGAGAAACTGTCAGCCACTCTACAAACTACAAATCTGTATTCTCTTTCTTTATCACAACACTAGTAAACACCCAGCAGAGAGTCGAGTATGAAGCAGTGTGTGAAATGAAACAGGACTAGCTTTTGCTGCCTGAGCCTGAACACTGGATCTGAACAATTTGAGACAAAGAACACCGAAAAATACAAACAACAAATAACTTTTTAAGCTGAAAATACATTTTTAAAAAAAGGTTGTTTCTACTAATATTACTCCGTAATTACTTTTTTAAAAAAAGGGCAAATGTGACGTATCTCAAGTTCTTCAAGGAAAATAAAACAAATAAAAGTTTTTAAGTTGATTATATATAAAAGATTGGTTGTTCTACTAATATTTCTACATAATATAAAAAGAAATGTGACATATCTCAGGCCCAAAAATGCTGAAAAACGAAAAAATTATAATAAAAAGAGCAGCAGTGGGTTTTAAGGGGTAAAACATGCTATGGTTTGTTCTATACCTTTGAATCACTGCTGCAACTGTGTTACAGCTCATTTTTAGTTGGTCACTCATCTGTCTGAAGTCTAACAATCAAATCCTTGGTTATACTTTCCATGCAGAGCCATGATGCAGACATGCTGAACGAAACAACCTGCAGGTCCAAAACTGACAAAGTTCTGTGTTCACAGGTTATTTTAAAACTATGTTCATGCAATTAGTTACCACAGGTGTGCTCCATTTGGTTTCTTTGAGCAAATATTTTCAGATTTGTGTGTTGCACTGAGTTTCTACAGCAGAGCATTTTATATACAATCTTTCTAAAGTATTTGTTTTAATTGTTTATAGGAGGTAAAACCTATTCATCAATTTAGAAATAATGCAATTACTAAGAGATAATACAAATTTGAATAAGTATACTTGCTTTTGTACAAAAAAAAACACATAAACTACTCAGATATGCACAAAAATCATAAAGCCCGAGTCCACACCAGGCATTTATTCAAATTCAAAGAATTAAATCTCTTTACATGTGAAGCCCTGCTGTGCCATTAAAAACACCTCTGGGCAGTGTTCGCCATTCCTTAATGCTCTGATCGGCAGCCTCCCGCAAAGCATGATGCATGAATCCATTTAAATTAACAAAGGAATGGGTTCCTTCTAATCTCACTGCACTTCATCGTTCGGCTGCCGCTTGGATGAGCAATATATCACTGCTCATACACGTGCACAAACACGCATGTACAAACAAACGCCCTTGAGCGCTTCACACCACAAGCCTCAGTATGCACTCTGCTCAGGAGGGGAGTACCTGGTAATTTGCAACCACTACATTATGGTGCACACACACACACACACACACACACACACACACACGCACACACACACAAACAAGATCAATTAGAGCCACTCCATGTACAGAGTGTTGGCTACACAGCTGAAATATGTGTTGTGTTGCAAAATCTCCGTCTGAACTTTCCACACATATCCACATGCACCTTTCTGCAGACAAACACAAAAACACACACATTTATGCATGTATTCATGTCTCCAGCTGAGAGGAACACCGCTGCAGCTTTGATGTGGCAGCAGGCGACGGCACAAAAGACGAGCAGGCTGATGAAAGTGGCCGGTCCCGTGAATTATTCCTCCGGTTGTCAACGTGCTCCACTACGACACGGAACACACACCAAGAGGGTACGAGGGTACGAGTAAATATACATGTCATTGCCGTGAAGCAATTATTAGGCAAAATTAGATCAGTAATTACAGGCTTGAAAATAAAGTGGGAGTTCTTTATTAGTAGAGCCACTTGCTATTCAACAAATAGAGGAGAGAGGCGCATTAATGAGGGAGGACAGCAGACAGATGGCAGGAACTACTGCAGAGAACTTCTCATTTAAGACCCCGGCTGAATAGGACGAGTGTTCGTCTCCGCCAAACACTAATACCAGCTAATAACTTAAATAGAGGGTAGTTAACCCTCGTGTCGTCCTGTGGGTCAAATTGACCCGTTTTAAAGTTTGAAAATGTGGAAAAAAATATATTTTCAAAGTGAAACTTCTGCTGTCCACATTTTCAAAATTTTTGGGAAATTTTTGAGCATTTTTTGGTGGAAAAAAATGTTTTAAAAAATTAATGAACCGTGGGAGTTTGGGGTGTTAGGGATTTAAATGTCATTATTGTGGTTTATATTAGTGTTCCAGTGTAATTAATGTTTGTGTTTTTATGATTTCGTCAGTCTAGTTAGTGTGGTTCAGTGTTATGTTGTCAGGACTGTGAGAGTGAAATGTGTTTGATCACTTCCTGTCACATATTACGTATGTAGTGTCGCTTTCCATGTGTGTCAAAATAAAAGCATCTGCCAATTGTAGAGCGCATTAAAGGCAAATATCCATTCTTCAGCACCGTACTTCAACGCAGCTCACCACTATAAGAAATATATAAAAATACCTATATACTGCAAAATCCTGCGATACAACGAAAAATCCAGTGAGACCGTGAAACACGACATGGCGACGGACCACTGTACTGAAATGTGAGAGAGTGAGTCACTGCATATGAAACATCAGTGCTGTTTGTAGCTCTTTTGTGATGGAGCCTCTTTTTGCAGGATCATTATACAGCTCAGGTGTTACGGCATCCTTTGGTTTTCTTCAAACACTCATCCAAAGAACAAAAATCGATCAAAGCTGACACAGATTCTACCTTCATCAGTCAAGAAGCATTGCTGTCCTTAGAACAGATTCTATGTCTTGTGGACTTGCTTTGCAAAAAAATTTATTTCCTTACAAGTCTATTAATTACAGCTTTGAACTTTTAAGACTTCATCCTAGAAATATTCATTTAACTATTTTAATTCCAAGCACTGTCTAACAAAGAATCCAGATAAACTGTTGCACTGTTTCTAAAACAAGATCTTTCTTTTGAATTTTTAGAATGCAATTTCTTACAAAACTATGAGAGGAAAAAAGGAAGAGGACAGCCTCCATTGTGTTGGGATGCTGGCGACTCCACTTAGCTTAATTCCACGCAGTGAAAAATCAGTTTTTGTAACTATTGCTGAACCTACTTTTGCATGTGGGTCTGTCTGGTAGGCAGTTGTGACATCTTTTTGTCGTCTTTGTTAGATTTTATCGATGTTGATGTCCTGATTTTCAAGGCCACTCTCTTTGCTGCATAAAATTATTTCAGAATCTTTGTCACATTGTGAAGCAGTTGTTAAATTTCAGTTTCACATGAGAAAATTAGAATGTTTTTTGGATTTCTGAATCTGCATACATGCCAATTATTCAACTTAACATCATCTCTGTACTTGTCTGGTCTTTAATTTGAGCCTGGCTTCCTCAGCCACACCTCACTGAGTATTTATGTGTGATTCAAACAGAAAGAAATAAAAAAGAGGCCGACTGCCACACTCCAGACGAACCACGAACACACCTCCGGCTAATAATATTAATGATCCACTCATGAGAGTGTATTACTCATTCAGCCATTAAAGCAACTCTCAAATCCCCTGTGGAGAAGTCACACACAATACCAAAGCATCGTAACCGAACGGAATCTAAAAAACATTCGGATCACATCTACAGTATAAACTAATGAGCAATATTTACAAAATGTCAGAGAGTCAGATGTAATTTATCACACCTGCCACAATGCTGGAGTCAGGTGTCTACAGCAAGGGTGTCAAACATGCGGCCCACGGGCCAAAAGCGGCCCTCCAGAGGGTCCAATCCGGCCCTCAAATGTTAAAATCCCAGAGAAGACATTAACTGCAGATTGTAAATTAGTAAAACTATAAATTCAAAATAATTTCTAGACCATGACAAGTTGTTTTGATCATAAAGTAAAAAACTAGATTGTTCATTGTTCTTCTGTCATTTTGCGTCTCATTTATGTAATATTTTGCCTTGTTTGCCTTTTTTGTCGTTTGTCTCATGTTTTGTTTCTCATTTTTGTTGTTGTGCGTTTCCTTTTGTCTCGCTTGTGCTTTTTGTCTTATTTTTGTCATTTTGTGTTTTTGCTTTTTTCATCGTTCCATGTAACATTTTTGTCATTTTGTTTCACACTTTTGTCATTTTTTTTGTCTCATTTGTGTCATTTGTCCAATTTTTTGTCGCTTTGTAACGTTTTTTTCCATTTTTTTTGTCGCTATTTTGTTTTGTTCCGTGTCTTTTGTCACTTTGTGCCTCATTTTTGCAATATTTTTTGGTCTTGATTTTGTAGTTTATAGTGTTTTTTAAACTACAATACTATATCATTCACTTCCAGATAGCTGTGACTAAATGTTGTGTTCCTTTGGAGACACTGATCTGGAAATTGTAATGTGGAAATGATAACCTGAGGCTTAATGTTGTTGAAACTGAACTTATTTTTCTTGACAAATTTCAGTTTGTTCATAATGTTTTGTAAAAAGATAGTTCCTGAAATGTGAACATTTTCAGAAAGCACAATTTTGCACTAAAATAAAGGAAAAATTTAAAGTTGTGGTTATTTATAGGTTATTATGTTGTGATTTTACTGGTCCGGTTCACTGGAGATCAAATTGGGCTGAATGGGAAACCTGAACTTGAATGAGTTTGACTCCCCTCAGGCCTTGTCCACTGGTAGCCGGGTATCTCACAAAACGAAGATATTTTTCTAAGATTCGGCCTATCATCCACACGAAAACGCAGATTTACGTCATCAAAAACGATTCTTTTTAAAAACTCCGACCAAAGTGAAGATTTGCGAATTCTCCGTTTTATGCGTCTGCATGTGGACATCAGTAACCGGGGTTTTGCGTTTCGAAACGTCACCGCCTGCGACAAAATATGTTCTTACGTCACATATGCGACCTGTGTTTACATTCGGTAACAATATGGATGCTCTCACAAGGTTTTGGACGCTGTTTCTTGTACAGGCGCTTTTTACTTGCTTGTTTTTACAAGCCCAGATACTGCTCCACATTCAACAACACAGGCGAAGGACGACGTTAAGGACGGTTATTCTCCACCACCTTGCTAGGATTTGGGGAACTACTGCCACCTAGAGGTCTGGCATGCTTATGAATGTGCTGAAAAACGCACTTATGCGGTTAGGTGTGGATGAAGTTTTTTTCTAAAAACGAGGTGGTGTGTACGTAAGTTTTTTTCTAGACGGAGGGGACAGGCTATTCGGTTTTACAAAAACCCTGCTACGTGTGGACAAGGCCTCAGTTAGACAAATCCCTGCACTAACAACAAACTGCTCTAATGTACTTTTCACAACCTTTCTGTTGTCTCTACACAACTTCATGTTTCCAGAGAAAGCTTATCCTCTCGTCTCCTCCTCCAAAGCGCTGCATTAGCCGGGACAGTAAGGCGGCGCCGCCTCGCCAGGGACAACACAGAGCGTTCTCTCGCCTCCAGGGGAGACGGCAAAGGGCACGGGAAAAATAGTTTGAGTGATGGCTCCGTCTAGCTGACTAATGAACAGTTCAGCCCAGGTCAATCCATTACAACCAAAAGCATTTAATTATTAATTACGGCCAATCTATAGGCAGTTAAGGACAAGTGACATTGTATGTTTAATGTGCGTTATAGCCGGTGATGGAGGCATGTGAGGAGGAGGAGGGCGGGTTGAGGCTGCAAAGTTGTTGAGGCATTTTGGATATTAGTGTACGTCAGCAAAGAGCTGAGGAGAAAAGAGAGAGAGGAGGGGAAGGTTTCTGCTCATGATGAAATGTAGGCGGTGAGAACGACACAGCAGCATGTCAGTGTACTAAAACATAAAAAAGGCTAGAGTCAGGTTGGGTTGCACTGTGTGTTAGCCTGGTTTTAGAAACATTTCAACTGATTTACTGTGTGCTCAGGGAAGAAAAAAAGAGGACATTTGAGAATCATACATGAGCAACGGGAAAAAGTTAATAAACACCAGGTACATATAATCCTGTAATGTGCGATAAGATAAGATAAGATAAGATACAATAAGATATGATAAGATAAGATAAAGGTTAGTGAAATATACACAATTACACAGAGGTTAGTAATAAAATAGAAATAATAATAAGTATTTCTGTCAAGTATCTTAAGTGTGTAAAGTGTCTACAAAAATAAGAATTAAAATAAATAAGAAAAATAAAATAACACGAATAAACTGTAAACTGTATACTAAAACTAATAACAAGAAAGATGAACAGAAAACTACTTAACTGACGTAAGAGTAAAAAGATTTATTGCACATATTTTATAGAATGACATCTGTCTAAGTTTAGGTAATTTATTTAACCCTTGCGTCGTCCTGCGGATCAAAATTGACCTGTTTTAAAGTTTGAAAATGTGGAAAAAAAAAACATTTTCACAGTGAAACTTCTGATGTTCACATTTTCAACATTTTTGGGAAATCTTTGAACATTTTTTGATGGAAAAAAAGAAATGTTAAAAATGTTTCTTAAGAACATTCACACAAAAAAAATCAACCAAATTCGGATTTTGGATTTTGGTTGATTTTTTTGTGAATGTTCTTAAAGAAAATATTAGAGGTTTTACTGATATATATGGAATCACTATAGATATTTTTAGGATTATTTTGGAAGATTTTTTTTGGAACCTTACTCATTTTTGGAAAATATTTGCAAGAATTTTCTTGCCAAATTTGGGGGATTTTTTTAAAAAAATAAAACTTTTAAGGGAAACGTGTAAGGAACTTTCTTCCTGAAGGTTTTGCAAATGTTCAGAAATTTGGGGAACTTTTGCTGAATTTTTGGATTTTTTTCAGACAAGGAAACAATATTTTCGGTGCCCGTAAATAAAGACAACAGGAGGGTTAAGTGCAGAACTGCAAAATCACTGCAAAGTAGAAGGAAATGAATTAAACACTTCCATCCATCCATTATCTATACACCTCTTAATCCTCACTAGGGTCATGGGGGGGCTGGAGTCTATCCCAGCTGACTCAGGTGAAGGCAGGGGACACCCTAGACAGGTCACCAGTCTGTCACAGGGCCACATACAAAGACAAACAAGCACTCTCACATTCACACCTACGGGCAATTTAGAATGATCAGTTAACCTCAGCATATTTTTGGACTGTGGGAGGAAGCCGGAGTACCCGGAGAAAACCCACACATGCACAGGGAGAACATGCAAACTCCATGCAGAAAGATCCCGGGAAAGCCGGGACGTGAACCAGGGACCTTCTTGCTGCAAGGCGAAAGTGCTAACCACTACACCACTGTGCAGCCCTGAATTAAAGACTTACAAAACTAAAAAACGGACACACATTTTCACACAGTGGCTAGATCTATAGGTTATTATGTATGCCAACTTTCTTGTGTGTTGATATTTAGTTCATTCCTCTCCTTTTATATGCTTTATATGTCATGCATTTATTATACGATCAAATGAAGCTGCTACTCGCTGTGGTCTACAGTGCACATGTAACATCATCAGTCTCTTAGTGTTACCACTTCTTCTACAAAAACAAACAACCAGTGCAGTAAGGAGAGAAATCCTGGTTAAACATTGTCTTGTCTGCTTTGCTACTGGCTCAGTAATACCCAGAATTCAGAGCTGTGTTTGTGTTTGTGTCACTCATGACAGGTCCAACCTCTACAGTAATGTGCGTGTGCATATGTGTGTTGCCTCAGGCGGTTGCGTAGGGTGAAGGGTTGAGTGAATGGGGAGCAAAGCCGCCTGAGTGGTTTGCTTCATTAGGAAACAAAATATAAGCTTTCCGGGCCATTAGGACTGACTTTAGATGCAAAAGCACATAAGACGACGACTCACCTCATCAACGATGCATTGCAGTAACTGGAGAGGCTGAAAGAGGAGAGGCACGGGGAGATGAAGAGAAAAAAAACACTTCAGCCTACACAGAATTTCTAGGCAATAGGGAAAATCAATAGTGTGGTAAAAAAAAAAAAACATCTACCTAGATTAATCAAATGCAGCGAGCTCAGGCAAAGCCACTCTTCAGCTCCTGAATGTTTTTATTATTCCATAATGGCACCTAATGTAACACCAGCAGTTTAAGCATGATCTAATATTTTACCGCAGAAATGCAATTTGAGTGTTTTTTTTTTTTTCAAATGAGAGAGTCAACCAAGAGTAACAAACTATAGAGTGGGAGACCTCTAGCTTTTGCTCCTCCTATTCCACTGCAATAAAACTTACCATTAAAGATCCTTGGTTCTTCGGAATCTGTAGGGCAAGACAGAAAAGAAGAGACGAGGCAATATGTAATTAGCGTGTCATAATCAAGACGATGCACTTGGACACATTATGATCACGAGGAGAAAATTATTGTTTTCCTGTTGGCAATTTGTGAGTATGTGTTAACACCATTTACATAATGAAAACACACAAATGTTAATGGCCTCGCGCTCATTTGTGGAGAAACGGGGGTAAAAGATCCAGTAATGCTAATTTTCAGAGCAGCATTTTATTCCTGCCCTCCAGGTTGTCTAGATGTGGCGGGTAGTAGAAGAACCGTTACAAAAACAGTATCGAGGAAGCTTCGTGCTCAGTGTGTCTGATTCACAGGTGCAACAGGGATATTAGGACATGGGAAGCTACCTAAACACATAAAGACAACAGGGGAATAGCTGTCAGTTTTTGGAATACGCAAAAAGGGCAGAAGTAAATCAGATCCAGATCACAGAGTGTCTACAAAGGAACACAACATGTAGTCACAGCTATCTGGAACTGAATGATGTAGTATTTTAGGTTATGCTCAAAATGACCAAAGTCAGACAAAAAAAGACAAAAAAAACCCAACAAAAACAAGCCAAAATATTACAAAAGTGAGACACAAAATATAACAAAAATGAGACAACAAAAAATGAGACAAACGACACGAAACAAAAAAAAGACAAAAAATTAGACAAAAAAAGTTTCAAAGCAACAAAAAAATGGACAACACAAGTGAGACAAAAAAAACACAAAACAACACAACAGTGAATAAAGCAAAACACAAAATGACAAAAATAAGACAAAAAACACAAGCGAGACAAAAAGGAAACACAAAACGACAAACACGAGAGAAATGACAAAAGTCAGACAAAAACATGACAGAAAACAACAAAAACAAGACATAATATTACAAAAACGACAAAAGAACAATGAACAATCTAGTGTTTTACTTTATGATCAAAACAACTTGTCATGGTCTAGAAATGATTTTAAATTTATAGTTTTACTAATTTACAATCTGCAGTTAATGTCTTCTCTGGAATTTTGATACTTTGAGGACCGGATTGGACCCTCTGGAGGGCTGATTTTGGCCCACGGGTCACATGTTGAACACCCCTGCTCTATTGTTTCAATCAAGACACGTGAAGGAGCTGTGTTCTTAAAAATAATTTTCATCTGGAAGCCTCGTCTTAAAATATACAAAGCTGCAGTGAATCGACAGAAAGCATCTAGTTCTTCTATTTTAAACCCCAGAGCTGCTTCCATCAGGTCGGCCTGTTTTTAATTTCCAAAAACCTAAACGTATAACTTCATCACGACAACTAAATCATACAAAGCTGGAAACCTCGGCTCAGCTAAACGTCTAATAATGTTTGGTAAATAAATCGCTCATTTCTCCGGCTCTTTTGACAGTGCATTAGAACACTTATTGATTCACTCAATTAAATACAGGTTTTCACACTCTGTAAATACCAAGAGACTCCTAAACTGCCTCTATATCCAGTTTTGCCTGATTCAGACACATTAAAGGCAACTATGGAAAACTAATTTGTTCAGAAATAATTACTAGAACAAAATTGCATGCTGCTCTAGGGGCTGAAAATGGATAGTGGGAGACTAACTTATTCAAGCATAACTGAACACTTATTCTTCTTGTACTGGGTAGCTTGACCACATATCAGAAAGATTTAATAATCCTTCCTCATCTTTACCCCTCTTAACTGAGCCTCTCATTGCTGTATGCTGATTACCTGATAGATACATCATTGTCTATGTGTTCATCCTGAGGGTAAGCATTGTTTAACCCTCCTGTTGTCCTCATTTATGGCCACCAAAAATATTGTTTCCTTGTCTGAAAAAAAAAAAAATTCAGCAAAAAAATTCCCCAAATTTCTGAAAATCTGCAAAACCTTTAGGAAGAAAATTCCAATAATTCCTGAAAAGTTTCCCTTAGTTAGTCCCTAAGTTTTATTTTTAAAAAACCCCCCAAATTTGGCAAAAAAATGGGGGGTTTTTTAAAAATAAAATTTGGCAAAAAAAATTCTTGTAAATATTTTCAACAAATGAGTAAAAATCTTGCCAAAAAATCCCAAAAATATCTAAAGTGATTCCATATATATCAGTAAAACTTAATATTTATTTTTTGTGAATGTGCTTAAGAAACATTTTTAACATTTCTTTTTTTCCACCAAAAAATTTTCTAAGATTTCCCCAAAATGTTGAAAATGTGGACATCAGAAGTTTCACTGTGAAAATAGATTTTTTTTTTCCACATTTTCAAATTTTAAACCGGGTCAGTTTTGACCTACAGGACGACACAAGGGTTAATGGAATATTTAAGGCGAAAGAAACGTTTTCCGACAAGGCATTTCTTCGGACACCCATTTCAAGAAGCACATGCTCTGAGTATATAAATAAGAAAATGTATTATTTTTAAGATCTCAAATGATTTTTGTTCCTTTCAAAAGCAACTCAATAAGCAATTCCAAGAGATCAGATGGCAGTTTGCCTCCTTAAAAAATTCAAAGCTGCTTCTTCAAGGGCAGAAATCAGAAAACTCAACAGGTCTCCCCTTTTTGATAACCTCCTCCCCTGCATGTTTCAAAGGTGTGATTATGGGTAAGTTCAGCCCCGCAACGTCTCCATGGAGATGCAACTACTACAAGCAGGGAAAATGGAGAGAGGTCCTCATCTCTGTTCTCTCCTTTCTTGTCGGGTCAACAACAAGCAAACCTGAAATTACAGGCTGTTAAAAATCAATCGCAGCTTCTCTCTGATCTCCTTCAAGCTGACAACCTTTAATACTCCTCAGATGCAAGAATACCACTCAAATTAGACTCACCAAGTGGTAAATTTAGATTTGCACCGCCTTATTGATTCTATCGAGGCTAAATATTAAACCTTTAAAAGACAAACGACAAAATTCAGACAAAACAAAGACAAAAACAACAAATACAAGACGAAATATTACAAAAATGAGATACAAAATATTACAAAAATGAGAAACAACAAAAAAATGAGACAAAAAAATTTGACAAAAAAGTTTCAAAGCAACAAAAACATATGGAGCACACAAGAAAAACACAACATGACAAAAATAAGACAAAAAACACAAGTGAGACAAAAAGAAAACACAATGACAAAAACACCAGACAAATGACAAAATTCTGATTAAAAAAAGACAAACAAATACAAGATGAAATACTGGAAAAATGAGACACAAAGCAACAAAAACGAGAAACATGACAAAAAAATGAGAGATGATCGGAAACAAAACAAAAAAAAGAGACGAAAAAATTGACAAAAAGTTACAAAGTGACAAAAAATGGACAAACAACAAAAATTAGACAAAAAAATGACAAGTGAGAAACAAAATGACGAAAAAACAACAAGTGAGATATAAAAAAACACAAAACGACAAAACAACAAATAAAGCAAAACACAAAATGACAAAAATAAGACAAAAAACACAAGCGAAACAAAAAGAAAACACAAAATGACAAAAACGAGAAACAAAATGACAAAAACATGAGACAAACGGCAAAAGTCAGACTGAAAAAAAAGACAAACAACAAATACAAGATGAAATATTGGAAAAACGACACAAAACTACAAAAACGAGAAACAAAATGACAAAAAATGAGACAGATGGCAGGAAACAAAACAAAAAAAAGAAGCAAAAAAATTGACAAAAACTTACAAAGTGACATAAAAATGGACAAACGACAAGAATTAGACAAAAAAATGACAAAAGCAAGAGACAAAATGACACGTGAGACAAAGAGTGCACCACCTTATTGATTCTATGGAGCCTAAATATTCCACCTTTAGAAGATGCTGTCCTTCATCAGCTGCATGTGGAAGCCAGACGTAAGGTTTTGTGCATTATTCAGAACGTTCAGGGGACAATGATTAGCATGATAATAAATGGTGACAGACGTAGTGCAGCTTTACATACTTAAGATTGACAAGGAAGAGCCAAAATTTTATTTATGTGACTTGTAAAGTGATCTGAAGCCTAACAGTGAAGTCTAATCCGGTGAAATAAAGTGTTAACTGTTTACAAAGTGTGCAGGAGTTGCTGTTGGCTGCTGAAAAATTACAGAAAACATTGTTTATGCGTTCAGTACACACTAGCAACAGATACCAGTTCCTTTCCGTTTCATCTGAGAGGGAAAAACAAAGTACCAAAGGGAAATCATCTACACCGTTTGATAGATGCAGTGATGTGTAATGGAAGTTCTGACACGGTGTTTCATCCAGAAATTCATTCAAATCTGAGAGAATATGACAAAACGAAGAGAAACAAAAACAACCATAGACCAACCAAAAAGACAACAAATCAATCAGGAACAATAGCGCTGGCGGCTGTATACACATCACATCAGGTCTGGTGTCTTCAAAGACTTTCAGAGCGAGCCGTGCAAAACTCCATTAACTCCTGACAAAGAATGCAAATGAATCCCGACATGTGGTGAAGTGGAATTAAAGAGACCATCTCTAATCATGAGAAACACGAGGTGATGACTCCACTGTGAGTCACACACAAAAAAGGATGACAGAGAGAGAATGTACCAAGTAAACAAAAATAAAAGCAAGCGGAAAGCAAACACACTTCATCAGCATTTCAAAGTGTGAACAACACACGGCTAAAACTGCAAAAATTTCACCAACTTTAGCAACTCATCCTGTGTCTTCTACCGATCTACAGGACAAATCCAGATGCCACACATTCCCGCACTGCAAAAACTCTAAATCTTACCAAGTCTATTTGTCTTATTTTTAGTCACAATGTCTCATCCCACTTGATTCAAGATAAATTCACTTAACAAGAGACATTTCAGCAGATGGAGGGACTTGTTTTAAGACAATGCATCTTAAATATCTTGTTAAGTCTAACAATCTTGAAATTATCTTGTTTTGAGTTGTGTTTTACAAGAAAACTCAAAATAAGTTTAACCCTTGTGTCGTCCTGGGAGTCAAAATTGACCCAGTTTAAAGTTTGAAAATGTGGGGAAAAAAATATTTTCACAGTAAAACTTCTGATGTCCACATTTTCAACATTTTTGGGAAATCTTTGAACATTTTGTGGTGGAAAAAAAGAAATGCTAAAAGTGTTTCTTAAGAAAATTCACATTTTCAAAGCGAATTTCACTGGATTTTGGTTGATTTTTATGTGAATGTTCTTAAAGAAAATATTAGAAGTTTTACTGATATATATGGAATCACTATAGATACTCTTAGGATTTTTTTGGAAAATGTTTACTCATTTTTTGAAAATATTTACAAGAATTTTCTTGCCAAATTTGGGGGATTTTTTAAAAATAAAACTTTTAAGGAAAATCTTTAAGGAATTATGGGAATTTTCTTCCTGAAGGTTTTGCAAACTGTCTGAAATTTGGAAAAAATTTTTGCTGAATTTTTTTTTTTTTTTCAGACAAGAAAACCATATGTTTTGGTGCCCATAAATGAAGACAGCAGGATGGTAAATACATCTCAAATTAGGAGGTTACATCAAAGCAAAAATCTATTTTTGAGTGAAAAACCGCTTCTTTTTTTTTTTTTTTTTTTTTTTTTTTTAAAGCATATCTGGCTTATTTTAAGACACCTAAGCTTGACAATCCTGGTAACATAGAGCTTACAGTAAGTTTTCCCAGCTAATTTTGAGATCTCAATATTCTAAATATCATATCTTATTTCAAGAAATCTTACCAAGCCATTTTTCACTTGTTCTATTGGCAGATTTTTTCATTTATTTCAAGGTAAAAGTTCCTTGAAACAAGTTTTTTTCTTGTTTTGAGAGGAGCATTTTTCCAGTGCTTCCAATCTCTCTCTCTCTCTTTTATCTCCTCCAACTTGTGCCTCTGCCTGTACTAAAATGTTCTCTGTGAAGTGTAGCAGGGGGTTTTGCACAGACAGCTGTGCCAGCGTCTGCAGAAATGACAGCTTAGGCCTGAGGACGTTGGCTGGCTGCGCCTGACGAGCTGGATCCGAGCGCTCTCGCCACACTGCTCTGCTACAGCCTGCAGGTGAACTGTCTGCAGTGCCATATGGAGGTAGGAGGAAAATTAACACCGAGATGAGGAAAGCTGCGTGACGGCCTGAACTACAAACTGAGAGGTGTTTCTGATATTTTGTCCACCACTTTTCTATCAATTCATGCACTGACAATTAACAGGATAACTACATAAAAGGAAAGAGGGAACAGAAAGCTAAAATCAGACGCGCCTGAGGCTGTAGCCAAACACTCCACACGTGGACAAACAGATTGGTCATTGTGTGACAATTACATCATTCTACAGTCTAAGTGCTGTATAAACACACCTTTGCTCCGGTGCACAAAGACATGCGCTTACCTTCTATCATGACTTAGAAATTAACAGTCAACAGAGAATAAATAAAAAGACTGTAATCCAACCCATGTTTACCATGGAAGCATGCAACAAGGTGCACATTTTGGTTTCTCTCAGATAACAGATGATTATCTAAAGCAGGGGTGTCCAACATGCGGCCCGTGGGCCAAAAGCGGTCCTCCAGAGGGTCCAATCCGGCCCTCAAGGTGTAAAAATTCCAAAGACATTAACTGCAGATTGTAAATTAGTAAAACTATAAATTTAAAAATAATTTCTAGACCATGACAAGTTGTTCTGATCATAAAGTAAAACAGTAGATTTCTCATTGTTCTTTTGTCGTTTAGTGTGTTATTTTTCTAGTATTTTGTCCCTTTTTTTGTTTTTTGTCTGTTTTTGTCATTTGTCTCGTGTTTTTGTCATTTTATTTCTCGTTTTTGTCGTTTTGTGTTTCCTTTTTGTCCCACTTGTGTTTTTTGTCTTTTTTGTCATCTTGTTATGCTGTGTTCGTTGTTTTGTGTCATTTTTTTCATTTTGTCCTTTTTTGTCTCGCTTGTGTCGTGTCTCCATTTTTTTTGATGCTTTATAATTTTGTCGAATTTTTTGTTTTTTTCGCTGTTTCGTGTCTTTTTTGTCATTTTTTGTCATTTTGTTCCTCACTTTTGTCGTTTTGTGTCTCATTTTTGTAATATTTTGTCTTGTTTTTGTTGGGTTTTGTCTTTTTTATAGTAAAATACTACATTGTTCAGTTCCAGATACCTGAGACTGGATGTTTTGTGTCTTTGTAGACACTCTGTGATCTGGAAGTTGTAATGTGTAAATGATAAACTGAGGCATAATATTGTTGAAATTGAATTTGTTTTTCTGAACAAATTTCAGGTTGTTCATAATGCATTGTAAAAAAAAAATATTCCTTAAATATGAACATTTTCAGAATGTACTTTTTGGCACTAAAACAAAGGAAACATTTGGAATTGTGGTTATTTATAGGTTATTATGCTGTGATTTTACTTGTCCGGCCCACTGGAGGGCAAATAACATCTTTACATGGAGGTAATGGACATTAACATCTAAATCACCAATAATCTAAAAGAAAACTTTTTTATGCAGATACGCAGAGATTTTAAAAGCCTCATGAGACACCCAGCTAGAACATTTAGTAAAATTTGTCCCCTCTTTCCAAGAAACAATAAGTAGCATATCTAAAAATAAGCAGTCATTTAGGGAAACCCTGCACAGACACTGCAGTCGTTACAACACGCTCAGTTTCTTTAATTAACACCAAGGAAGTTTCATTTGACTGATGGATCAGTCCAACTGTTGCATGCATTAAGATCACAGGAAAATTACAACTATACTTCTGTGAAGGCCAGTGTTCACGGCCTAAAAGTCCAACAGTTTTAGAGTATAATTAAGATTTTCCAAGTATAATGTCGATACAATCACAGTCTGATTGTTAAAGCCAACTCTTACAAGCTCAAATCTGCCCTCTTTCTCATTTCGTAAAGGAGGGCAGCCTGGAGGTAACTTGAGGTAACTAGATTCAGATTGCTCAGCTTGGGATTAGTGAGATAAACCCATCTTAAAGGGCTAATTAATACTTGATGGGATTGGGAAGCCACTTCTGTGGTCGGCAATTACATTTGAGCAGGATTTTAACTTAGTGTAATGAGGGAAAAAAATAGCCCAAAAGAGAGGATGTATACAATGTATAAGCTGTGTATCAAGAACTTATCTAGATTGATCTAGATAAGGAGAAACAGAGATTCCAACTTAGAGGATATATTAGTTTCATTCAGGGCTCATAATTACTGACTCTTGTAACAAACCTACCATCATACCCACCAAGGATACTACTAGAAATTCAAGTCTACAAAGAAGTAAGGAATGTAGTAGGAATAGTCTGTCAATAGCCTCAAGTTTTTTGTTCTTTTTTTTTTGCTATTTTATGAAGTCGTGTCTTAAAAAAATGATCAAAAAAGTTCTACAAAACACAAATCAAACCAAACTAGCTGGATTATCTTGAGAAAATACACAGTGGTTTATCAAGAATGTTGTTACTGAAAACTAAAAATGCAACAGGAAATCATCTCAGTAAAAATCTGTTTTGTCAAACCTATTCCTACTAAAACATTCCAGCTTTTCCGGTATTAACCAATCAGAATTTAAAATCATGAAAAATTCTGTGCAGTAAGGTTTTCGTTTGTTTTTTAGTTTACTTTTATGTTTTATACTTCATTCCTTTAACATCTCCATTATCTTTGCTGCTGTATCATTAAAACGTTCCCCACTATGGGACTAATCTTATCACATAATGACACGAATGAAATACAACATTAAAAAACACTTACCTGTGGATAGGGGAACATGCCAAGCGCCAGCTGCATGGAGAGGAAAATAATTATAAATACTCAAGGATACAGTGGAAAAGTTTTGTTTTTTTTCAGTCAAACTAACAGGTAATGTGTAAGTATATGTGACTAGAAAATATAATGGAGTTAATGACAAGAAAGGCTTGAGGAAGGCCTCCGAATACCGTTTCTGGTCAAATTTCTTGGATTGGATTCCATTAGACAACGAAGGAGCTCAATAATGTGTCCACCCTTTGTTTTTTTCTTTTTAATTCACATTTTTACAAGTTATTCAGTCTTATTATTCCTCCATTTCAAAGGACAGGTTGGCTTTGAAAACAGGTAAAAGTTAGAATCAACCACAAATAAAACATTTCATTTCCTCAGAGCACCGTGCCGAATTCAACAAAAGCCTCGAAGCACAAGAGACAGTACTAAATACTCTATGGACTGACCATGCTGCGCAAACAAACTGCATATAATATAATACATGTACTGATGCATTAATGTACGCTTTTCAACTGCCAGCGTCTTTACGGCATGGAAGGAAAACAGCGCTGAAGCCACCGCAGCAAGCAGAACTTGAGACTTTCAGTCTTTGAAGTGAGCTTAGCGGCCACATGCTGACAACACTTCCTCATCAAACAACATCAGCTATTAGTTAATAAACCCTTCCAATTACCACCTGCAGAGAAGCAGATAGAGGGATAAGGAGGAGGAGGACAGGATTGTGAGGCGGTCGTATGTAATGTGTGCATGTGTGCTATTCTCACTGGGGGGTTGGGTGACAGCTCTCCCTGACATTTGGCAATTCACTCGGGGTGGGCATTTTTCATCTTGGTCAAGGGCAGCTTATTGGTAACATTACGTGATTAAAACGTCAAAACGCTCACCTCTTTCCTTGAACATAAATAGACCAACTAGTAGGCTAAAGATCAATCCAAACTGAGTGGGACTGCGAGCCATTTAATTTAGCTTAATGCACGCATCCACCGCTCCAAACAAAGAGAGCAGGGCCAGAGGATCCACTGCTATTAAACTCCATCTTTATCACACAGAGATCACGTCGATAATTCTGACACAGCTCCAACACTGCAAACTCATCCATTATTGTTATAATTGTAATGATATTAAACATTATTGACAAACAAAAGTGAGGCAAGAGCCCAAATCGTTTGTACTAGTACAGAGACAAATGGCGAATCAATACTGTCAGTGGGACGACAAGAGACCTGCGAAGTGTAATACCCAAACTAAAATGTTATTTGAAGACGTAGCGTGTCAGTCAAGCGCCTGATCAATGCTACGTAGGAAGATGAACAAAGATAGCGAATGAGCAACAAGCAGCCTTAACACACACAACACAATCCACTAGATTTGGACTGCAGGATGCCTAAATGTGTAACAATGAAAAAATTAACAAAGCAATTTTGGAAGAATTAATGTCTTCTGCATAAATTCTCCACATTCTTCCCTGAGTATAAATTAAATTTATTGACAGCCATGTAGAAATTGCTATACCTCCATGAAAGAGATTCCCACGCTCCAGACATCCGCATGGATTCCATACTGTTCTCCTGATATCCTCTCCGGCTGTGGAGAAAAAACAAACCAACATCAGGATGATAGCTTAAGTTTTCACTAGCAGTGCGATGCAATTAAAACAATTAATCTAATTAACTACAAGCTTTGTAATTAATTAATCGCTATTAATCACATTTTTGTCATATAGCAGTATTTGACGGTAAATTTTTTCGATTCAAATGAGTTTTGGTTGACTAATGAATCAATGAAGAGACATATACGCGTTGAGAATTTATAAAATGTATAAAATTTTAAATATAGAAAAAAGTGATTTCGATGACTTAAATCCTGGATTGAGTTTGGTTTTTCCACTGTATGGCACATAACATCAGCATAAGTAGTTCAAGGACTTTCAGAAAGTTGAACATCCACAGATTCATTCTGTTTTCATAGTTTCTGGGCCTGATAAATGCTGTCATTTTGATGGTTCTTTTTTGAGGATATCAATTTTTATTTATAAAAAGCTAGATTTTTTTTAATGAACTAAAAGTTGAAATTGGGTTGCACAGTGGTGTAGTGGTTAGCACTTTCGCCTTGCAGCAAGAAGGTCCCTGGTTCACGTCCCGGCTTTCCCGGGATCTTTCTGCATGGAGTTTGCATGTTCTCCCTGTGCATGCGTGGGTTTTCTCCGGGTACTCCGGCTTCCTCCCACAGTCCAAAAATATGCTGAGGTTAATTGATTATTCTAAATTGCCCGTAGGTGTGAATGTGAGAGTGATTGTTTGTCTCTGTATGTAGCCCTGTGACAGACTGGTGACCTGTCTAGGGTGTCCCCTGCCTTCACCTGAGTCAGCTGGGATAGACTCCAGCCCCCCCCCGCGACCCTAGTGAGGATTAAGCGGTGTATAGATAATGGATGGATGGATAAAAGTTGAAATTTAAGTTATTAAAAGACAGCCAGACAAACCAATGAAATAACTCTGCCAAGGCTCCGCTTCCTTGACGGAGTAATAATTTAAACAACAAAAATGTTTCATTTCTATTTATCTGCATTTTTCATCTGTCTGCCACATTCACAGATTACTGTAAACTCCAAGTCCAATTACAGCAATTATGTTCAACATTTTAAGACTTTTTGCAAACTAAAGCACTTTCAGTGTCTTCTAAAGTGGTCTATTATGGGATGGCTACATCGTTAGCCGTTAGCAGGACTGTTGTAACTAACGTTAGCACTGGTGCTAACAGCAGCATGTTTTACATTGAGGTGATACTGTCGGCTTGAAGTTTTGAAATGAGGCTAAACTTAAGGTTGAACACTCACCGCCATGTATGCATTGGTTCCCACATACGTTTTGGCAATTGAATTCACCAACTGCAAAAAAAGAAAACAAAAAAACAATCCAATTAACAGTGTTTAATTGTAAATTTTAGGGTCAATGTCTTCGATCAGGGAATAAAACACAAGCTAAGAGCGGGATCTAAATAACATTATCTGAATCTATTGGCATGTCAGGTTGATATTTGGGAGCAAACAGGAGTAACACAAGGAGACACTAGTGAGTCTGTGTGAGACTGTGTGTGTGTGTGTGTGTGTGTGTGTGTGTGTGTGTGTGTGTGTGTGTGTGAGACTGTGTGTGTGTGTGTGAGACTGTGTGTGTGTGTGTGTGTGTGTGTGTGAGAGACTGTGTGTGTGTGTCTGTGTGTGTGTGAGACTGTGTGTGTGTCTGTGTGTGTATGTGGGGATACAATAGCACATGCCATCAATGACAGGACTGTGATAATGAGTGTCTGCTCCCTTATGGCTGTTTTTTTCTTTTTGCCCTGAAGAGTGTGAAAGACGGAGGGAGAGAGACAAACATAAAAATACAGTTAAACAGACAGAGGACAAGCCAGAGCTACACACATTAAAGATGAAAAAAAAAAAAAAAAAAAAACACCTTGGAGTTGCCAAGTAAGTGGAGGTTAAAAATGAGTAACAATTTGCCACAGAAGGGATGGTGTGTGTGCGTGTGTGTGTGTGTGTGTGTGTGTGTGTGTGCGTGTGTGCGTGTGTGCGTGCGTGCGTGCGTGCGTGCGTGCGTGTGTGTGCTGAAAAGGGAGACAGAGTCCTCAGGGTTGATGTTTTGGGGAACGGTGAAGGTCTGTCCCTGATGATTACATTACAAAACACACACTGGCGCACACACACGCACACACACACACACACAATGACGAGGCTATTGTCTGCCACCCACGCTTTCCCCCAATCTACTGAATACATATCAGTGAGGCTTGGCGTTGTGTGTGTGTGTCGGGGCCATAATTATAACAAGTGATTTTTTTGGAGGCTGCAGAACAATGGAGATGGTGGGGGGGTTAATGTGAAAGGAGCACCCCTGGGACGGCGCTGATGTCTTGAGTTGGAAATGAATGCCGTGATTGACAAGCTGACCATATGCAAACGCAAACACACACACGCCGACTGCACAGGACAAGAAGCTGTAGACAAACTGTTTCTCTGTCTTCTCTCTCTCTTTCGCCCACAAACAAATCAGCGTACCTGTGTGCTGACACCAAAGTCACAGAGCTTGACTTGTCCTCGGGTGTTCACCAGCATATTGGAAGGCTTGACATCTGTGGAGACAAACTGCTTGATGGAACTGCAACATCAGCACTCTGCAGCTTGTCTTTATCAACTCTGCTCTTTTTTCTTTTTTTTTTAATAACACAGAGCCCTCGCGCTACCTTACTCACCTCTGTGAAGAATCTTCAGGCTCCACAGATACGTCAGGCCTTTGACTACCTACAAACACAGTGAACAGAGAAAAATACACACAGTTTAATTAGATGTAGCATTAGATTGATTATGTTCAATATGTCCTGGAGTTTCAACAATGTGTTTTTGTGTGCCAACATTATGCTGCTGTTTCAAGGTAGACAGTCAGCCATGATGCTCACTGCTTATTCTGCTCATGATGCGTCTTACGGCATATAAAACACATCATATAAACGACAGAAAACTTGATTTCACCGTCAGATCCACCCATCGCTCATTACATCTGGATATAAAAGAGCAATATGGCCACGACGAAATTTGAGGCTTAAAAACAAGAATTCAATTCAATTTTATTTATATAGAAGAAGAAGAAGTATTCATGAGTCAGGTGACGTCATGATCACGATGTCCATCTTTTATATTCTATGGTTTCTATGGTGCTTATTAAAAGTACTGACCCTACTGGGAAGTTTTCCTCTCTTACTGTGTAGTTGTATTTCAGGATGAAATCATGGTCGATTTAATTGGCCTTTATTGACAAAAATGCACAAAATCAGTATTTAGTGCTGTCAAATGATTACTTTTTTTTGCAGCTTAATCACAGGGTTGTTGTGGATTGATTTCGATTAATTAGATATTCGTTTTTAATCTATATTTATAACGTTTCATTTTGTATGAGCAAACAGATTCAAGAAACAAGGGAATATGTATTTACATTTCCCACTGAGACGGCCAACATACTGGTTACCGTGTTCCATTTCGAGTTGCTTGGTTGTGCGGCGGCAAGTCTGACAAACTGTCTGAAATGTAGTTGCGTTAATTTCATTAAAATTTTTAAATCAGATTAATGACGATGATGGATTAATCCGCACTAAATTGTTAATTTTGACAGCTCTAGTAACATTCTTTCATGTCAAACAGGAAACAGATTTCAACAAAGTAATGTCAATTATTTAAAAAAGATAAAATGTAATTTACGTTCCTGTTGAAAAATTCAGGACCTTTTAAGTGAAGAATAGAGATCATCTCATTGCAGTGGAAGTATCTCAAGTGATTGTAGTATGAAGATTTTTTATCTGGAAGGTCAAGTCACTGGTGAATCCGAACTGCTGGAAATAATTAGAACATGAAGACAGAAGAGCACTCTGAGGAGCTTTGTGAACGGTTACAATAAAATTTCCAAGTCACTAAATATTTGTACAGGTAAAGCCATCATTAAGAAATGGAGGGAATATGGCACATGTGAACTCTGCAGGTCGTCCTCAAAAACTGAGCGACTGTGCAAGAAAGAAACTAGTGAGGGAGGCCACCAAGACACCCATGACTCCTCTGTAGGAGTTTAAAGCTTCAGCAGCTTAGATGGAAGAGATGTGCATTGTTAGAGCTTTATGACAGAGAAGAGAACTGATTCACTGACTGGACCTTCCAGATAGAGGTATCTTTATACTACAACCACTCAATACACATTCACTGCAATCAGATGATCTCAAAGGATAGCGTTACTTTTAAACCGACAATTCAGTAAGGATGGTTTTACCTTGGCGACATGTTTCCATGGCATCTGCCCTCTTCCTCAGAGCGTCATCCGACGTGTGATAACGTGTCCTTTTTTATCACTCTGAAGAAGACAGCAGATGCCATCGAAACATGTCGGCAAGGTAAAACCATCCTTTCTTACTGAATTATCGGTTTAAAAGTAACGCTATCCTATAATAATAAGTGACAGAATGAACATAATCCAACTATTCAGATGATCTCAGTTTCACTAATTGTGACTTTTAGCACCAGTTAGCTGCATCTGTGTTGAATTAGTCTTGATATTACTTTGTAAAAATCTGTTGTCTAAAGTTAAAACAGCTGCGTTATATTGACCATGATTAAATGTTTAAAAGTAATAAAAAGAGAAAACTTGGAAAGAGTGTGAATACTTCTTAAAAGCATTAAACCTCAGCGTGATGGCCTGCAGTTTTTAGAAGATAATTCTCTTGAACAAAAACACAGGGTGGGTGCACCTAATCCCTCAACATAGGCGTGTAAAAGAATCAGCCCCAAGAAGAAGAATTCAGCAGTCTTTAGGTGTTAATACATGGAAAAGGACCATAAAATTGACCAGACTTGAATTGTTAGCTGCACTGAGCAGACTTTCTATTGAACTGTGATGGCAGAATGAGAGTTAAACTGAACATTAAAGCTTCCAATTTGCTAGAAAATCATCATTCCAGCCCTTTGCTATAGTGACAAGCTTTGCGTAGTTGTTGAAATAATACAACTACAGATGCAGGGAAGCAAGGAAACGTTTTGGAACAGGATGACTCGTCTCTCCAGAGGATGAAGGGAGAGTTAAACAATTAGAGAAGCCAGGTACTGAGATTCTTCTCCTCCATTCTGACAGACCTTCAGTGGTTTGGTTAGGGCACCTTGTCAGTAAGCAGTAAAGATTTAAGTATTACTCATTTCTAAATAGATAATACTGCTTTAAGGTGATTTCTTCATTTATGGGATATGAGAGCTGATTCAAGCCTCAAGGCTCCCGTCATCAAACAACATCTGAGATAAATTAAGAAAGCACAAAAGCTCTGTGAAGTCCTGCTGCTTTACAAGGTTGTGGTGAGAGTGCAACAACTGGCGTTTGCAGCTTCACTCGCGCCCTCTTGGGTGCTTTTCCTTCTGTGATAATTAACAACTGTGACAGTGGAAAGGAGGGAAAGCTGTGAATTAGAATTAGCGCTGACTAAATAGCTGTCATTGTTTGATTACGGACAAAGTTAAAGGAGAGAGACAGAAAAGAGGAGGTGGAGACAAGAGAAGGGTAATGAGTGTGTAAAAGAGACATGCATTAATCAACATCAAGGCCGTTTCGATCAAAATGCTAGTTTTAACTGAGGGTAGAAAATGAGGAAGCGAAGGAGGGAGGGGAGGATTAGAGGAAAACAACACTCACTTTGTCCATCACTCCACCAAATAAGGGCTAATTGAAAAATTCACACCTGTGGTTCTCCTGTGTTTTGTTCCATTATTAAACTGAGTATTTGCCTCAGGCCAGTTCTGTTTGCAACAAACAAATAACAGGTCACACTCAGAATGGTGACGAGTAGGAACGACGGGCGATGACATCTGAGGCATGAAATCAGCAACAGCGTACGACTGCAGCCGACTCCCACAAAATACATACTGAGAAAAGTGGCTTTAAAAAAACATGCACAGAGGTCCCTCGTCTATCGCAGGGGTTAGGTTCCAGACCCCCGCGACCATATTTATATTAGTATTTATATATATTTTTAGGCTTTATAAACCCTCCCCACACACTGCACAACACCACAGAGCAACACTGTGCAGCGATCAGATGCCGATGTGAAATGGACAAGGCCAGATGCTTTTACTTAAATGTATTTTTTTATATATTTTAAAAATGTTTAGTCTAGAAAATGCTTATTCTATTGCAAAAATAATTGAAATAATGTAGCGATTGCAGAGCCGGTCACCATGACTGAACTGTTGTGCTGCAATGCACCATGGGAGTTCTGGGTGTTGGGGGTTTAACCCTGTGAAACTCAGTGTTGCAAAAATACATCAGTTTTATGTTTTTTATTTTATACATATATATATACATTACTTTGGCAAATTTTTTGGTATTTTTTTATATTACATGATATAAACATATATAATATATAGTCATTAGAATGCTCTATCAACTCAAGTAATACTAATATTTAGTGTGCTTGATGGAAACTTACTGCCACCGCGATCCTCCCCAGAACATGTTCTGGAATTCTTTTGTAGACGTCCAGAGATCCACCTGCGTGAGACAAATAGCTCAGGAATTTATACAGAAACAGCAAAATCTGCATTAATATCTTAAGGGCATTTACAGCACATCATGGGGGTTCAAAATTCACACTTCACAATCCATAAAGCTGACAAAACACGAGTGCAATATGGTCAACCAGCACAATGCTGTGGAGTTAAAAAACAGACTTTTAGATGCAGTCAACTTAGTTGAAGAATGTTTCAGAATAAAAGTGAGTCTACATAATCAGATGATATATCTCTTATCTCTTAGATACTTGAGCAGTGACTAAAAACTGAGGGAGGCAGAGCGTTTGCATTTTGCAAGAAATCAGGTTGGCTGAAACTTTCTTCTAAAAACTATTTTTATCAAAAACCCTTTCCTGATTTTACTTTAGTTTTAATTTCTTTCAAACTGTCTTATATTTCTGTTAAAAATGTGTAGACCTTTTCCAACAATTCCTTGTTTCTTAAGACACCGAACTGTGTTTTCATCTGTCTTTATTTTGCTGCCCTCTGAGGAACATTAGTTTTGAAAAGTGTGCTGTAAATAAAAATTAACATTATATTCAATATTCACTGTTATATCTTAACTTGATGACACATACATTGTGTACATTGTGCACATGCAACTGTAGATGAATTTTTTTTTAATACTGTTAATTCTTCTTTTCAATAATCAAATCTGAGTGGAGATGACTGATCAAAGAAAAGTTCCACGAAGTAAAGAAGTGTTCAGAGGTTATACAGACTTCGCTGACAAGCCGGCAAACGTGTGAAACAGGGGAATGGCTGCATTAACACACACTCAGACAAACACACACACCTAAAAACACAAACAATCTCTCATCTCACACTAGCCGACGCACACGCATACAACTACACCTACAAAATGCACTTAGGTCCAGATTTATCACGCCCTTGTAGCTTTTAGCACACAGGGATGCTAAGAAGCTCGCAGCATCGGACATTCTTTTGATCCGTAGAAGTGTAAATGGATACACAGTGGGGAGACAGACGACCGCTCCCTGCAGCCTCCTCCACACAACTGTAGCTGGCAAAGAAAAACTCACCGTCCATGAACTCTGTGCATATGGATATCCTGTTCTCTACAAAAAAGGCACTGAAGAAAGTGATGATGTAGGGAGAATCACACTGCAAGCAAGAGCAGACACAATGCGATTATTAAAGAGCGTGTCAAAATATTCATTATGATAAAAAAAAAAGACTGTTTAAACCAGGGGTGTCCAACATGTGGCCCGTGGGCCAAAACCGGCCCTCCAGAGGGTCCAATCCAGCCCTCAAAGTGTAAAAATTACAGAGAAGACATTAACTGTAAATTGTAAATTAGTAAAACTATAAATTTAAAATTATTTTTGATCATAAAGTAAAATATTAGATTGTTCATTGTCCTTCAGTCATAGTGTCATTTTTGTAATATTTTGTCGTTTTTGTCTTTTTTTGTCGTTCGTCTCATGTTTTTGTCATTTTGTTTCTCATTTTTGTCCAGCTGTGTTTCCTTTTTTTTCGCTTGTGGTTTTTGTCTTATTTTTGTCATTCTGTGATTTGTTTTTTTGATCGTTTTGTGTAGAATTTCTGTCATTTTGTTTCATGCTTTTGTCATTTTGTGTCTCATTTATGTAATATCTTGTCTTGTTTTTGTTTTTTGCCTTTTTCTGTCTTTTTTTTGGTCATTTGTCTCATGTTTTTGTCGCTTTGTGTTTCCTTTTTGTCTCGCTTGTGGTTTTTGTCTTATTTTTGTCATTTTGTGTTTTACTTTTTTCATCATTTTGTGCATCGTTTTTGTCATTTTGTTTCATGCTTTTGTCATTTTTTTTGTCTCATTAGTGTCATTTGTCCAGTTTTTTGTCATTCTGTATCTTTTTTGTCAAGTTTTTTGTCTCTTCTTTGTTTTGTTTCGTGTCATTTGTCTCATTTTTTGTCATTTTGTTTCTCGCTTTTATCGTTTTGTGCCTCATTTTTGAAATATTTTGTCTTGATTTTGTTGTTTTTTGTCTTTTTTAAGCTAAAACAATATATCATTCAGTTCCAGATACCTATGACTGAATGCTGTGTTCCTTTGTAGACACTCTGTGATCTGGAAGTTGTAATGTGGAAATGATAAACTGAGGCTGAATGTTGCTGAAATTGAACTTATGTTTCAGGTTGTTCATAATGTTTAGTAAAAAGATTATTTCTGAAATGTGAACATTTTCAGAATGTATTTTTTGCACTAAAACAAAGGGAAAAAAATGCGGATTTGTCTTTATTCATAGGTTGTTATGCTGTGATTTTACTGGTCCGGTCCACTGGAGATGAAATTGGGTTGACTGTGGAACCTGAACTAGAAAGAGTTTGACACCCCTGGTTTAAACTGTCTCCTCCTTTGAATTTGAGTAAAAAATGATTAGAAATTAAACTGTAAAGGTGCAACAGTTGCACTTAATTGCACAAACTGAAGTTCCTAATGATCACTGAGGCATAGGAGCATCATTCAGCTGCATTTATCTGATGTCGATCTAACTGTTTTCATTGAAAAGAAATGATTCATCATTTAATTAAATGCAGAGTGCATGAGAAAAGAGCTAGTTGAGCAAAATGGAGGCAAAAGCAACATACTGAGCTCAAGCAATGTTTCCTCTGTTGCAGTTTAATCACACGTTCATTTTGGCAGTGAAAGTGAGTTTCTATGAACAAAATATGCAAGAAAGAAAAATAAAAACAGGCTCCTATTCATGGAGAGTGATCAGTAAACTTTAAACTATTCCACCTTTATGTGCATGTGTGTCCATCTATCACTGATCCCCAGCTTAAGCTGTAAGACCAGAGGCGATAAATGGCATTTCATTAGTGAGACTCATGGTTAATTAACTATGTAGGTGTGGTAGGATGGCAGGAATCAGTGGTGGAAGAGCGGAAATTGCTTTGGTGAAGAGGAACAGATGAAAAGAGTCGAAACTAACCTTGTAGAGGATTTCTAACTCTGACATGATTTGCTTCTGTAATTCCACCGTGATATCCAGAGGAATGACCTGCAATCAAACATCAGGAAACAAAGCAGAGCCTTTAATAAACCAAACACTAACGACTTATTTGAATGTTTTAATGTGGCACGCTACGTGAAAGACAAAGTACTGACAGTCGTACAAATGGAAGGAATTCTCACCTTGACAGCTAAAACACGCTTGCCAAGAACGTGATATGCTCTGGAGGGACAAAACAGAAAGTAATATGAATCAAAATGGAAATAATACAAAGGAAATGCAACCTCCTTCTGTAGCCACCAGACATTAATACACTGTTACTTACTATTTAATAAACACATTAAAACACAAAAGTAACTGTGGCATGTTTAAAAGATGCACTCTTTTAAGTCAGTATTTTGTCACCTTGTCTTTGGCTGATATCACAGCTTGTCCAGGTACAGTATTCCAATAAATATGTGCAGTATTTTTGCACTGGGAACAGCATTCTCCGCTTTTTGCACTGTATCATCAGGTAGCAATTACCATTTTGCACTACTGTGTTTATATATTCCTTTCTAGCTTGTAAATATCTGTACAGGGGGTTCTCAGTTTATGACGTCATCGACCTACGGTGTTTCATCGTTACGTGGAACTAGTTGACGAGCGGAGCGGATGAATATGTTGTCACAGTCCAGTTGTAAAAACAGCTCAATATATTGTAGAGACCCTCTGTGATGAATGAGTGAGACTTTATCTGGTTCTCTGCTGGTTTATTGAATCTTCACACAGGCTACTGTGGACCGTAGCCAACGCCAGAATAACTAGAAAAACCCCATAACTTAGCTCCAGAATTATCAGCCATTCCCAGCTCTCTCTACTGCTGACTCTCAGCCAATCAGAGGTGAGCTAACTAAACATGGCACGTTCACTGACATTAGGTAAATCTGGAATTGAACAATAAACATTGAAACCTCAACATCAACAACAATATCAGTCCATTACAATATTCTGTTATCTTTGGGTCGGCTGTGGCTCAGGTGGTAGAGCGTGTCGTCCAATGATCGAAGGGTCGGCGTTTCGATTCCCGCTCTGTCCTAGTCATGTGCTGTTGTGTCCTTGGGCAAGACACTTTACCCACCTGGCCTCCAGTGCTGCTACTCACACTGGAGTATGAATGCGTGTAAATGTTGGTGGTGGTCGGAGGGGCCGTAGGCGCAGATTGTCAGCCACACTTCCGTCAGTCTGTCCCAGGGCAGCTGTGGCTACAAATGTAGTTTACCACCACCAGAGTGAGAATGTGTGAGTGAATGAATAATGGATTCATTGTGAAGTGCTATATAAATCTAATCCATTATTATTATCTTCTAGTAAAATGATTCACACATGCATGAAAGTCGTTGGTATTCACGACTTCTATGAAGAACTGATTGATATCGGGATGCACGGAACGATCACAGGAGTTTCGACTTACGGTGAAAATGGACTTACATTGATCTGTAGGAATGGAGATATTCCATTAAATATCAGCCGTTTTGGGCGCCCAGGTAGCTCAGCTGTTTGAGTGGGGGACCCATGAACAGGGGCTATAGTCCCTGACACAGCAGCCTGGGTTTGAGTCCAACTCACGGTCCTTTGCTGCATGTCTTCCCCCCATTTTCTCCCTACTTTCCTGTCTGCCTCTCAACTGTGTCCATCTAATAAAGTCAACAAAAGGCCAAAAAAATAACTTAAAAAAAAATCTGCCGTTTCCAGATAGAATAGTCATTTACCACATTAATGTCTGAACTGTATTTCTGACTAATCTGATGTTATCTTCATTGAAAAAATACTTTTCTTTCAAAAAGAAGGACATTTCTAAGTGATCCCAACTTTTGAACACTAGTGTAAATCAAGGGAATGTGCTCCAAAATGGTTGCATACAGCTGTATATTTTACCCTTGACAGTACAGTCTCGTGCCCCACACTCTGCCCTGAAAAATGATGACTACTAATCAAAGCGATCATGAACTGTAAGTAGTTTATGATGCTTCAGTTGTAGTTGTTTTTCAGAGTAAAACTGCATCATACATAGGGGATAAAACGCAATAAAAAACACTCCTATTACCCGACATAAATGACAATAAACCTGTATCGGTCTGTGAGTTTCTGAGTCTGAATTAGCATGACGAAGTGCTTCTGTCATTTCTCCTAAAGGTCAAAGATCACCACGCAAATCGAGAAGCAGTCAGGCCTGTCTCTACCTGTTCCAGACAGAGTTTTGAGTTGCAAGTGAAGCAGCAGCCCCAGACCGGCCCCATAATGATTTAATTATCAAACTCCTTAATGCCAAACGTCGGCTTTAGTTACAGCCCTTGAAGGTTGGTTTACGGTACTGGTGACAATACCTCAGGACCTCTCAACATACAATCCTCAAGGACGAATACTGTCCAACAGCTGTCAGGTGATGAGGATGAGGAGGGTTCAGCGTACGTCAGAGGGGCCGGTTAGTGAACGCGATACCTGCCTACTCACCTGTCAGTGGGTCTATTGAAGAGAACGTGTACGGTGCAAGGTGTGATTAATGCGTCTAAGATTGGAGTATCGCATTGCTCCTCAGCCAGATACCTCTAAACTGGCCCAGGCCTTTAATTAATGACACCTATTAGTGCCACGTCAGTTATTTACCCACAGGTAGAACAAACACTGGTCTCCGACTGCAGCTATGCCATGGTATCTTTGATAACAGTTTGGTGACCGGTGAACTCAAAAACTAAACAAACAGAATTAAATACAAGCTGCAGAGAGAATCAACAGTAATCTCACATATTGAAATATTCTTTCATTTCATTGCTTGTGGCAAAGTCTCATCATTTCCTTTAATCTTGTATGAAGTAGGTTCACTACTGTTGAAACAGAAAAGATGTCTTCATCTACAGCAGGGGTGTCCAACATGCGGCCCGCGGGCCAAAAGCGGTCCTCCAGAGGGTCCGATCCTGCCCTCAAAGTGTAAAAATTACAGAGAAGACATTAACTGCAGATTGGAAATTAGTAAAACTATAAATTTAAAATAATTTCTAAACCAGGGCTGCACAGTGGCGTAGTGGTTAGCACTTTCGCCTTGCAGCTAGAAGATCCCTGGTTCGCGTCCCGGCTTTCCCGGGATCTTTCTGCATGGAGTTTGCATGTTCTCCCTGTGCATGCGTGGGTTTTCTCCGGGTACTCCGGCTTCCTCCCACAGTCCAAAAATATGCTGAGGTTAATTGATCATTCTAAATTGCCCGTAGGTGTGAATGTGAGAGTGATTGTTTGTCTCTGTATGTAGCCCTGTGACAGACTGGTGACCTGTCTAGGGTGTCCCCTGCCTTCACCTGAGTCAGCTGGGATAGACTCCAGCCCCCCCGCGACCCTAGTGAGGATTAAGCGGTGTATAGATAATGGATGGATGGATAATTTCTAAACCATGACAAGTTGTTTTGATTATGAAGTAAAATACTAGATTGCTCATTGTTCTTGTGTTGCTTTGTGTCTCATTTTTGTAATATTTTGTCTTGTTTTTGTTGTTTTGTTGTCTTTGTCTGACATTTGTCGTTTGTCTCATGTTTTTGTCATTTTGTTTCTCATTTTGTGATTCCTTTTTGCCTCGCTTGTGTATTTTGTCTTAGCTTTGTCATGTTGTGTTTTGCTTTATTCATTTTTTTGTATATCGATTCTGTCGTTTTCTGTTTTTTGTCTCGCTTGTGTGTTTTTTGTCATTTTGTTTCTCATTTTTGTCGTTTTTTGTCTCATTTGTCGTTTTGTAACTTTTCTGTCTAATTTTTTGTCTCTTTTTTGTTTTGTTTGGCGTCATTTGTCTCATTTTTTGTCATTTTGTTTCTTGCATTTGGTTTATGAAGTTGTGGTTATTTATAGGTTATTATGCTGTGATTTTACTGATGGGCTTAATGTGGAACCTGAACTAAATGAGTTTGACGCTCCTGTTCTACAGTGTGGTTCAGGTCATTTGACGAACTTCAATACCTATCGGGCATTTAAAAAAAGAAGTTAAAGAAAAATTGAACTTTGAAGTCCGAGAATAAACCATGAGCCTTTTGTTGATTTGAATGGATGGTGTTCTTTCTGGACAAACAGTTTTTGTTCTTAAATGTCGTCGTTCTTTCTGGAACGGAGCTCTTTGCACATGAGGTCTTGTTTTCATTTTGATGTCTCATTCTTCCTTTAAGCTACAATCAGTATCAGTTAAGCATGACTGCTGCCTCTTAATTAAGACGAAGATGTTAACTGAGGCAGGATCGCAGGGGTAGACGTGTTAAATATTGACTGGGCAGGCTGTGTGAGTACAGCAGCCTGAGAAGAAATTAAGTTTTCACCATGCTAAACAACTTGTATTTCTCATTAAGAAGTCCAGACATGCTGGAAGACGCATTTATCCTGTGGCTAATTTCAGGTTCTGTAACTACTTTGATGTATTTCCTTGTGTATCTTCATGCAAACTCTCATACAACCCCAAGCAGTTTCAGGCTGTTTCCCATCACATTTTTGTTCACTGTGGGCTCTTTTTTCACAGCAATATAAAGTCCTGCACCTCTATGGAAACAACACAACCATGTCTAGAAGTAGAATAAACTCAAAAATGACATATTTGCAGTACACATGTGCAAACACATTGGTCTGGGGGCTCTCTTTACATTAAAGAAAGGTGGGAACTGGAAATGAAGATGAGGAGTAGCGGGACGTGTCCAATTCAGGACACAAAATAACCAACACTCCAATGTGGAAAGAATTTAACTGGAAAGTAAAGATGAGATCTTTTAAAACACCCTCCATAATCTCAACCTTTGATAGAAAAAATAACAATTACTGTTGGAGAAATCGATGTGCAAAATGTATGGATTTTCCTATTTAAACATTGATTAATTTAACTGATTTAATAAATTTTATTCATTTATAACTCGTTAGAATTATTTCTATTTATTGATTTCTCTATTTAAACACTGACTAATTTGAAATACTTTATTATTTTCTTAGAATTAATTTTGTTGATTTCTCTATTTATACATTGATTGGATGGATTTTTAGAAATGTATAACTCTTCTTGGAACTAACTTGATTAACTGCTTTCTATTTTTACACATTAACTGATTTAATTTAGTTGTAACTCTTATTAGAGCTAATTTTATTTATGAATTTCTATTTTTACACATTAACTGATTTAATTTATTTATAACTCTGATTAGAGCTAATTTTATTTATGAATTTCTATTTTTGCACATTAATTGATATCATGTATTTCATTCATTTATAACTCTTGATAGAACTACTTTCATTTATTGATTTGTCTATTTAAACATTGATTAATTTGACTAATTTGAAATATTTTATTTATTATTTTTCTTAGAACAAATTTTACTGATTTCTCTATTTATACATGAATTGATTGGATGTATTTTTTACAAATTTATTACTCTTCTTGGAACTAATTTTATTAACTGATTTCTGTTTTTACACATTAATTGATTTAATTCATTTTATTTATTTCTAACTCTTCTTATAGCTCATTTTATTTATGGATTTCTCTACTAAAACATTGATTAATTTCACTGATGTATAACTCTTGGTAGAACTACTTTCTGTGAGTCATCCATATACAATACTTTTTTCACTGGGTATTTTCTTCAATCTGCTTCACATAAATCCAGCATCCTCAACATTAGCGGATAGGATTAGAAATAGTTCATTTTCATAGGAGAATATCAATTGAGAAACTACCTGTATGTCTGTGTTAGATACAAATATTCTCAAGTTTAAACAAACGTCTTTGAGCAGCATGTTTAAGCCTGGAGACGTGGTGTGACTACTGCTCGGTTAAAGCGTTATTCTCAGACTGTCCTTGACCACCTCAGGGCCGAGCATCCCTGTATGAGTTACAGTGACAGGCCTGTGACAGCGGGAGACATGGGGACAAGGTTACATAGCCACCCCCCGCCACTTCCCCCTGATCTGACCCCAGTAAACGTGCCCCATTGCCTGGATCTTATTTACACTCCAGCCCGCTCTGTAATAAAAGCTCCATCATGCAGTATTCATAGGGCCTCTCGCTATGTCTCTGAAGTTGGGGCTGTGGGTTGGACAGACCGGCCTCCAGGATCAGGGCTAACGTTTACACCGCCACATGGGCGACGGCCGCCTCGCTCTCCATCTCTTTCACCTGATACTGCTATAATTGGTCTCCTAAGTGACACAGACAGACAGAAACCTAAACACAGACTGACACGCAAGTAACACAAACATACACAAAAACCCTTCCTATTTATCCACCACACTACAAAATGAAAGACTTTGAAGCTAAATTAAAAAAAAGAACAGATGAAAGGGTTTTTGTATATATACATGCTAAAAAAGGGTGATTACTGAATGTACTTTAATCATTATCTTTGAGAAGAGGCCTCTTGTGGCTGAGAGAGTGATTACAACAACACAACTGCTTCTGGAGTTTCCGTTCTGTGTCAAACTGCTCAAAACCACTCTACTCATCCGATACCACTTTTAAACTGCTCTGTTTAATCGATATAGGAGAGATGCTACGCAAGTTGAATGGTACTTGCATTGCAGTCAGTTTGTTTTCTTATGTACTATTCACATGGCATTAGTATTACCTGGGTATGCAGTCGTCATGGCAACAGTAAATACAACAAAGCAGCGATGTGACTTGAGAACAGTGGGCAGTGTTGTCAGGATAACAGGCCATCAGGACATTTGTATTAAGCCTGTTGAAAGATAGGCCTAGAAAAATGCTTCTTACCGCATGCTGCTACGCATGTCATCCATCTCTATATCCTACCAGATTTCCCTCTTCTTGTTGATCTGATTTTGCCGTTTCTGTGAATGGTCCATTGGCCTGTTGTGTATCGGCCTACTTCTGCATTTGCATCTAAAATGCTGTCAGTTTCCACCACAGCCTCCAGAATTCAACCGGGAAAGAGGTAGAAACAAAAAAAACAACAAATAAAATACCCCCCAATCACTGAGATGCAGATTCATACGAGACTAGTATTATCACAGGATGTTGTCTGGCCAAATATGGTAGGTAATTTGCGGTGGAATTTTTACTTTACAAATTACAGACATGGAGCATTTGCACGGGATTAAGATCACAGACATCCTCCACAGTTACTACAAAAATCACCATTACATCATCATTAGTCCTGAGGTGATACTAATCCTGTGCAAATAGGGCTTAAGGCCACATCCAACATAACATACAAGGTATCAAAATGTATAACTTTTGCAAAGTTTGAACTTAAAAGTCCACACTCTTCATGGGCTTTAAGAACTCTAAAAAACAAGTCTTTTGGTGACCCAGTTTTAGTCTGGCCAAGCAGAAGTGGAGACTTTTAGAAATTATGGCTAAGCTGCCTACGTTTGCTTCGTAATTGGGTTAGTCACTCTGCGTCCTTCCCTGATTCATGACACTAACCTTTTCCTGGAAGACGACAAAGTCATAAGCTGGATTTACTTCATTTCAGTGGCAGTTGCACCTCGTCGTCAGTCCAAGCAAAGATATCTCTGGTCTTTCTTGCCATCATTGCTGTTGTTTCTCCACAGAATATTTTACAACTCGGCAACCAACTCTGTTTTTTTTTTTTTATTACAGCACAAGCATGCCCTGTAGGGATGGGAAACTTTGGGCACCTCGCGAGTCGATAATGATTACAATTCAGGGGCTACGATTCGATCATAAATCGAATATTGATGCATCTTTAATTTATGCATATTGTAGAGTGTTGGGATGGCCGTGTCGGTGAAATAGCGCCGGGATGGGATGGTGTAACTGGGCTCCAATGTATGCAGCAGTGCACACGTTACATATAACGTGGCTCTTGTCCAGTTCGCTTCCATCGTCGATGTTGTAGAAGTCGAAGTTTTTCCACGTCTGCTTTTAAATTAGATGGAGCTGTTCGGATCACAAGGTGAGGTGGGTGGCGGTCCGCCAGGTTTGTTTTACTCTTTACGTGTCGGCATGTCCGCTCCAGGTGTTCATCCCAAAGTGTCCCAGAGATGAGGTGTACCGCGCTTCTTAGTTCCACATTATTTAGAACCTTCTGTGTTACTTTAATTAACAGATTTAAACAATCAAAATTTGGATGTTTGTAAATTGCTTCAGATTTGTCCACGTCGGAATCGCGATGCATAGAAGAATCAGACATTTTCCCCACCTCTAATGCCCTGAGAGTACATGAATAATCAGTGTGATATGCATTTACAGGCATGCAATTCTGCATGGAGAAAATTTCTGAAATGGTGGTAATGGTGTGAACATGATAGTTTTTACTTTAGAGGCAGCTTTGAAATAAAAACATTATAGTGTGGATGTAGTCTGAGAGCTGCTTATATTGTATCGTGTAGCAGGTAAAAAAAAAAAACATGGGCAGAGCTGTTCTTTGGATATTTGCTGTTTCTGTGTGTGCTCTAGGTTTCAAAGTTAACACTATGTTCCACTGAAATAAAGTCATCAAACTAACCCCCAGTAGACACTAAATACTCAACCATTTCTCACCACAATCATATACTAACTGCTTAGTTTGAGATTTGAAACCACAAAACTTTGGAAATTTGTTAATTTTTTCTCAATTTCAGATAACTTCACCATTAAGCTATGTCAACACAGAAGTCATTTAGACAGTAGTAACATGATTCACATTTGGCATTAAGGACTTATTTATTTGTCTCAAGTACACTTCCCATAGCAAGGCACTTTGAAAATGACAGGCAGACACTCTTTGAATTAAGCTTAATACAAAAACTCTGCCAATTTACTGAGGAATCTCCATCAGAATGGTAGGAATGACTGCAGAGATTTTGTATGACGCTGCATTCAAAGAGGACCTAATTAGCCTCATAGTTCTGTGTATCAAGTTACCAAGGCCAAGTAAAAAACAGACACCACAAACTTCACCTCTTGCCCCATTGGTGTAAAATCATATAAGAAAACAGGTAGACCAATCAGAATCACTCATTAGTGGTTCCTTTAAAAGGCCCTGTAACGCCAGGTGTAAACTGAAATCCCATCCAACAGGTTTTTGACACAATCTGAAAATCAGCCTACAGTTAACAAAAGAGGTTTGGCCCTTCAATATACAACCTAATCAATGAGGTAAGAAAAACCAAATCAATGGGGAAAATGGGCTGAACGACTAGAGGACCAGCTGTAGGTGTCTAAGTAGATGTCACCACAGTCACAGCCAGGCAAATGTGCTTGTTTTAATTGCACCGCTGGATCCATGAGTCACGGAAATAGCTTGTGTGTCCTTGTTATTGTATTTATAAGCCATGGAGTCGGTTAGATTGGTGGACAAGATGGACCTCTGAGAGAGTGTGTAATAAAAAACAAAGGCCGACATTGATGGATGGCTGGGTCAGCATGTGGCTGTGCAGAGCTGAGGTGTTGGTAACATCCAATTGAGTCTAAATGGCTCTGGGTCATAAATGGGCTAAAAGGTTAAAAGGTGGGGAGCCTTTCGTGGTGCCATTCAAACGTGATAAGCCCAATATAAGCTGGACCAAATGGCAAAGGCTGAGGACAGAAGATTGTTTCTCAGCAAGCATGAAAACCTAGCCATTCCCTCAGTGTGTATACATGCTGTATTTTATTTCTTTTTAAATAGCTCAGTTCCACTGTGATACAGCCGAATATATATCATCGCCGTTTAATAAATTTCACAGAAAGGTTTTTATTCTTAAAACAATAATACAGAAAAACAGCCTGACAAAACAAATATAAGCTGGACTGGCATCGGAGTTCCGTTCCTACTGATTGATGTAAGTCGATTTTCATCGTAAGTTGGAACTCCGGCAAAAATGTAAACAAGTCCATTCCATGCATCACGATATCAATCAGTTCTTCATAAAAGTCATGAATACCAAAAACTTTCAAGCATGTATGAATCATTTCACAAGAAGATAACAGAATATTGTAACGGACTGATATTGTTGTTGATGTTTCAATGTTTATTGTTCAGGTCCAGATTTCCCTAATGTCAGTGAACGTGCCATGTTTAGTTAGCTCACCTCTGATTGGCTGAGAGTCAGCAGTAGAGAGAGCTGGGAACGGCGGCTAATTCTGGAGCTAAGTTATGGGGTTTTTCTAGTTATTCTGGCGTTGGCTACGGTCCACAGTAGCCTGTATGAAGGTTCAATAAACCAGCAGAGAAGCAGATAAAGTCTCACTCATTCATCACAGAGGGTCTCTACAATATGTTGACCTGTTTTTACAACGTGACCCATGTTGGTCGGTGTTTCTTCCTGTTCCCAGCATTTTATTCTGTCTAATTTCACTTCCATGGAGATGCCTTAGTTTTTTTTCCAAGCATCAGAAGAGTCTGACTTAGAGTGGGAGCCATAATGAAGGACAAAAACTTAGTGAATGCAGCACAATCCAAGGTGGCGTACAGCTGGAGAATGGAAACAAAGCCATCTGATAGCGCCGTGTGACGACGTATTCATCCGCTCTGCTCGTCAACCAGTTCCACATAACCAGTTCTGACGTAACAACAAAACGCCGTAGGTCGAGGACAGCGTACACCGAGGACCCATTGTATCTGGTATATGTTTTGCAAATTAATGTAAAAATGGCTCAAAGGACAATTTAGAGGGTACCGCACACAACACCTGGCTTCACTTTCTTGCAAATCTACCCTTTTGGACTGTTGGACAATCAGCTCATCAGGATAAGTCACATTTACAGTAACCATCTGGATCCTCAACCTTTACTACTTCTTTTGTCTCGGTGCACTACACAATGACATGACATGAGTTATGGTAAAAAATAGCTAGTCTGAAGCAGCTTCTTTCCTGCACAATAATGTTACTTTTAGTGTCCAAAATATCAGCAATAACTGTGTAGAAGGACCAACGATCGGAACTGCAAAAATATAACCCAAGCTGTAAGTAGCTGCAGTGTTTTTTTGTTTGGTTTATTTTAAATCACATGTTGGCATCTGGTTTTGAAGTTTCTTCAGCTGATGTTTGAAATTCTGATTGCTATGATGATGATCAGCAGCTGAAGAAACGGATATCTGACAAATGGCACGCTCTAAATCAAAATAAAAATGTTTGCAACATAGTAAAATCCTCAAAAATTGCATCAACAGAAATGCTATAATACAACGTTAACCACAGTGAGGTTGTCAGAGGAGGTATGCAGTTTTTTGCTTGTCTTTTTTTACCAACATACTTTATTGCTTTCTATTTTTTCGCAAGTAAAGCATGCATGGAGTAAATATGTTGGACAAACCGATGGAAATGTAATGACATTTTGTTTCTGTACAGAACTGAAACACAAAGAAGATTAACAGCAGATTATGGTGATTCTTTGAACCCTTAAGAAGATCCCACCGAGATAAAGCTTAGCCAAAGACACACTTGATAATTGTTTTGATGTAGTTACTGTGTTGCTGTTTTTTGTCTTAAAATATGTTAATTTATCTTTGCAGAGTTATGTACTGAGAGGAGAGCACTTTACATAAGCTGTAATCATTTCACTGAAAACGTTCAAGTGAAAAACACTGCCAAAGTTAATACAACTCCACACAGAGGCCAGCGAGTCATCGTTCTTTAACTAGCTAACTAATGACCTGTCAACAACACATCAAAGGCAACACCGAGGGAAGAGAGGTATTAAGTATGTGAAGCTTTGTCTGACTGTGACAAAGTAATTAAAACTGAAGAAACAGGGAAGCAGCTTCTAGACTGATTGGAGCAGACGCCAAGGACGCCTACACAGTTAACACCAATTTTGAAATTCTTCTCATTTTATTGACTAATCTAGTTATACAGGGCCAGAAGGCCTAAAACATAAGTTTCTAACATCCTTGTTCTGAGCCTGTACACTCAAGGGTGACGCTCCAACACAAACGTGTGGTCATAGAGGGTCCCGTGCTAAATGCAGAGTAGCAAAGGTCGTGTATATGTGTCTGTAGGTTCCTATTATTTGTAGTTTTTAGTTTGCAATACATAGCTCAGGGGCGTCAAAAATGCGGCCCGCGGGCCAAAACCAGTCCTCCAGAGGGTCCAATCTGGCCCTCAAAGTGTAAAAATTAGAGAGAAGACATCAACTGCAGATTATGAATTTGTAAAACTATAAATTTAAAATAATTTCTAGATCATGACAAGTTGTTTAGATCATAAAGTAAAATACTAGATTGCTCATTGTTCTTTTGTTGTTTTGTGTCTCATCTTTGTAATATTTTATTCTTTTTGTGTTGGTTTTGGGTCTTTTTTTGTCTGACTTTTGTCTCATGTTTTTGTCATTTTGTGTTTCCTTAATGTCTCACTTGTGTTTTTTTGTCTTATTTTTGTCATTTTGTGGTTTGCTTTACTTATTATTTTGTGTATCGTTTTTGTCATTTTGTTTTTTTTGTCTCGCTTGTGTTGTCTATTTTTTTGTTGTTTTATTTCTCGCTTTTGTCATTTTTTTGTCTCGTTTGTGTCATTTATGCAATTCTTTTGTCTCATTTTTGTTGTTTGTCCATTTTTTTGTTGCTTTGTAACTTTTTTGTGGAAATTTTAGTCTCTTTTTGTTTTGGTTCGTGTCGTTTGTCTCAATTTTTGCAATTTTGCGTCTGGTTTTTGTCATTTTGTGTTTCGTTTTTGTCATATTTTGTCTTGTTTTTGTTGTCTTTTTTGTCTGACATTTTGATCATTAAGTAAAATACTGTATCATTCAGTTCCAGATAACTGTGATTATAATTTGCAGTTGTGGTTCTTTATACGTTGTTATACTTTTAAACTGTAATCAATCAATCAAATCCTCAAGTCGAAGGTCTGCAGCTCCAGTAACGATGCTTTTGTGTGCAGGAGACACTGGATGGAGCAGCTGAGTCATGAACTGCTCCGTGTTGCGTTCCTGAACTGGATGTAACTGCAGGTGATACTGTTAGACAGAGTTTGGTAAAAACAGATTTTCTGGCGTGGTCTTGTTGACGGCTCTATCTGTAACGGTTTTCTCCAGTGTCGTGCTGGAGATTGGGTACACGGGGTTCAGAGTGGATGTTCTGAGAAACTTTTCCAGAGTAAGAAGCTGCCCAGAACTCGGCTGGTGCTCATCAGGAAGGATGCAACTGGAGCAGTCTAGGAAATAAAAGCCAAAACTTCTGGACATGTGAGACACTTACACTGATTTACAGGTAAATAAGCATTAATGCATTAAAGCAAAGCCCATCACCCAGAAGAGACATCTTTTTTTCCCAGCTGTTCATCTCAGCTTTGAATAGTCAGAGAATTTTTATCCTTTGCAGTCGACATTTTAGGAAAAGCAAGTGTAAATGATAACATTCAAAACACCTGCTTTCCATTCACACAGGCTCGTTCCAGGTTCCAGCGTGTTGTCTCACTGTCATGGACACTTGGATTCAGGCCAGTGTTAACAAAATCTGTTTCACGACAAGTGAAAATGTAAATGATGAGAGAATTCTGTAGTCCTCAGCATGAATGTGGGACATACGCGTTCAGGGACAACAACAAAGGGCTACAATTTCAAGCTGTCCTTAAGTATATCTGGGCTCCTGTGCTTGTCGTAATTATTTTGACCCAAAAAAGCACCTATGAATTGATGAATGCATCCGAATTAAATACTAAATAAGGCACATCTGAATTGAAACGGACACAAAATAACAGTCTAACAGAGTTGTTTTTATAAGCCTGTATTTTCTTTTCCATCTTCTCCTTTCAACCATATAAATTTCAGCACCAATGCATATAGATTTTTTTTTTTTGCTGGGCTAAATTGAGTGAAAAGTTGTTGGGCTTGCAATATCGGCCTTCCACTGTGCAGTGTAACCACTTCTGGAGCCAAACTGATGAACAATCTTATTCTCCTAGCACTAGGAGGGATCGGCGGCTAACGAAACAATCTCAAAATCATAAAACAGTAAAAGGTGTTTGGACAGAAAGGGATGAATATATATAAAGATAGTCTTGTGGATTTTCGAGATAAGAAATTTACTAGGTTTGCTGAGAGTGTGTGTGGCAGACCACTCTGTCAAGTCAAGGTTGGCCTGAGCAGTGATCAATACTTCAATCTCAATAAAACAGCTCAATAGCTAAGGATTGATGGGAAGGAGAAAGCACAAGGTGGGGGAAAGAAAGATAGAAGGAGCGACACAAATGCCAACCTTGTCATAACGTTAGCAGAGCAGTAACACATTTGTCTAGGACGGAGCTCTTCATGGTGGCAGGTAATGCGCTGTACTATAGACCGATTAAGTCAATTGCTGTCATACCTTACAGCTCCAAATCAATATCATATATGTTTGCAACCTTCAAACCAGAATAAATAAATGAAGGTACGGAGACAAAGCAGCCCGATAGATGTCACACCAAGCGCTGAGAGATAAATGGACATGTGAAGGAGCAGAGAGAGTGATGACAAATGGACAACCCTCCACAGAAAACTACTGCAGAGTAATGTGTGCTATTATGCCATAAAAGCTGAGCACAAAAACCTAAAAGTCACACATTCTTCCTTTAATATTTTCACTGTATAGCGGCTTTAGCCTCACTGAATACATCCTTCAGACTATCTCACTGGCTTCAGCAAGTATCTTTTCAGCGTCACTATCCGTTATTGTGCTTCGGCCTTGTAGTGTTGGTGCCTCAATGTGAGCGTCAACAAACACTTACTTGTAAACTGTGCCTCCATTTCCATGGCCGAGTTGCTCTTGATAGTGGATATCTTGGGCATTTATCTGCAGAGCAACACACACATGAATACTAAGATGCAATTTCTGGATTATATGTGTAACTAAACAGGCGAGAGAGAGTGTGCATCAGAGACAGAGACGTTGTTGGAGGCCATAAACAAGCATTTAGGTCACTCCAAGTTCAGCGACTTAAGTAGAACAAAAACAGAGGAACAGAAGGAGGAGGAGATCAATACAACATTTGCTGTCCAATTTATAAAAGGACAGTGTGTTCAGGCGAGCAGAGGAGTGACTGATGTACAGTTTAACGACGATCTGTTTGCCGTCATCATTCTGCTTTACTTAGATACTAAAAAGTGTCAGCGGCATTCTGAACTAACACGGCTCGTCTGTGCAGAAGTTTCCTCATCTTGAATGTTTTGAAATTAACAGTCAAAGGAAACAGAGCAATGAAATAATCTTGTGATTTAAGTTTAGTACATATGAATACATCTCTAATACCTACTTAGCAGTGAAGGAGACGGCATACGATCTGTAAAATACCTCAAGGTAAAGCACTGCATCACTGATGAAAATGTGAGGGTCGTTATAAAAATAAAAACTGAGAAGAAAACAGGCTCCTCAAGTTCAGCATTTATAAAACCTTCCATTAATTTTCATGTTAATAATGTAGACTCAACAAACCCTTCTCCCTGTGTTGAATATATATGAATATATTTTCACAAATAATTATAGCGTTGGTCCCGGTCTCAAATTTCAAAGTAAGAATTACTGAATTCCGACACTTACTGGCACTAATGAGATTTAATCTCTTCTATTAACATCTTAACTGGAGAAATAAACCAAACAAAAAAATAAAATGCTAAGTACCAGCAGAGATTGATCTACATATCCATATTTTAAACGGGTACATTGAATATTTCACATCCCTTTGTCCATTCAAAATGATCAATTTTAGATTCAAAATAAACACACTGATTCTTATACCAGTAAAAACCCTCAACATTCATATTTACAGTAAGAGGTAATTGCAAAACATGAGCATCCTGAAAAACTACTTATAATACTTACAGATTATGAAAAGCATTTAGGAAAAAATGCATAAATTTACACACAAAATTGGTAAAGATTTATAATATCCAGTGAGTATTTCCGAACTTAATTATTGCTACAGTTAATCCTGTATTGGAGCACGACATTCAATATGAATGGAATCTGTGTGTGGCATTCACTGACACTGCATGCTGATATCTCCTTCGGAGAGACGCGTATTTATAATGACATGACGCTAACGCAGAGGATTAAAACACACAGGTGAGTGTGTCAGGATGCCCCTCCCACTTCACCTTAATCGACTTGATAACATTGTGAGATGAGGGAGGCGAAGAGAATGAGAAGAAATAGATGAAGAGATGGAGGAGCGGGGAAAGAACAGCTCTATTAGTTCACCGTGTTACAGCAGAAACCTGAGAGGCTGTCGGCTTAATTGTGTTCCTGACATGCCGGCTACTGTGTCTGTGTACGTATGAGAGAGGGAGGCTGAGAGAGGCAGAGTTTTTATAGAAGAGAGGCATGACTGTAGCAGGTTTGAGCCTGAGAAACCTACAGACTGGCTGCCCTCACTGTGTTTTGTTTTGCACTCAGAAAAATAATGGAAATATTAAGAACAAATGAATGTACTTTGCATGCTTGCTTAAGGTGTTTTGTACATAATGTAAGATAGAAACACCTACATACTGTCTGCTCTCAGTAGCATCGTGTCCACAATGTATTTTTATGCACAATTTAAAGTGACATAGGTAAGTAATGTTAAGTAAATAAATGAGAACTGAATTTTGCCTGTTTTACTTTAGATGCCTGCTTGAAGTGATTTTTGACGTTTTTCGAAGAAGAGTTAATGGAAAATGGAAACTCTTTTTCTCAATAATTTCTTAAAGTAACTCACATACATCGCACCTACAGACTAGTTGTGTGTCCATAATGCCTTTTTATGCACATTTTGAAATATCGCGCTAGGAAAATATTAAACATCTGAAAATGCTCCATCTTTTAGGAACAAGATCTTTATGCTTAAGGTGGTTTTCGTCTTTTAAAAAAGGAGGTAACACGCAAAACTGAAGATGGAAACACCTTTTTCAAACAATTTTTGGTGCATGACTGATCAGTACTAGATGACATGAGAATAATTAAAACCTGTCTAATTAAAAAACAATTCAGCTTTTTTTGTTGCGTCTTTTGCGTTTGCACAGGTTTTGTTTTTGGCTTCTTCTACTGTGTCAATATGTAATTGAGAGAATTTTGAAGTCCATGAGATATATCTTGCATACATTTTTATTACAAGTTAAAAAAAGAGTAACGTTTTTATGTTCATTATGATCATGTCTCTACAAATTCCATAATTATTTATCATGGAAACATTCACTTATTAATAATAAATGACTGTATATCACTAAAATGTCAACTAAATAACCGTGCCAATTTAATAACAACCACCTTCTAATGAGCTAAACAATAATAAAATGAGCTGATTCAGAAATGGTTTGGGTTCTGTTCTTTTTTAAGTTGAGATAATCATGACAGATATTTCTTTTTTGGCAATTTGGAAAATATCTAATTGTACCTGTGTCCGAGAAATCACTTTCCTCTAAGTTCCCCATTCCAAAAACACCTCTCCAGGAAGTGTGCTAATTCCAGATCACATGACCTGCTCCATATGATGTCATTTCCTCCTGAAGAAAAGACTGGCCAGACTCCAAGGCTTTCTGAGTTATTTAACATAAAGTGGTCAACAGGTTTACTACAGTATCTTTATAAATAACTTTCAATTTCAATTGTACTCAATTGTATATCTAATATTTAGAAGAATCTTTCTGTAAAAATGCAATGTGGTGTTTGGTTATAAAATGTTGATTTTAGGCTTGAAAACAGCAAAAATGTCAACTATGATACCTGTCAGCTATGTTTGACAAAGTCCCGCAGCTATATATTGACTGTGCTGTAAAACAGTTCATGGACGCAGGCCTAATCTGCATTTTCCTCATTTTGATGACATCAAAAGTTCCTTTTAAATCTTTTTTTGACAATTCCATAAAAACATGGCTACTGCAGCACAGCGAAGAGACGATACAAACTCTGTCTACATGCCCACGGTCTTATAACAGGTGTAAGAGCATTAGCAGTGAAAAAACAGAGGTCAGAATGTACTTAACCCAAAAACACACACTCACCTGCCCGTTTGTCAAGATCCTCTTCAACTCAGCAGATGATTTTTTTAAGCTGCGAGGAAGGAGCACAAGAATTATGCAAGCATTGATCGAATAAAACCACTCAAAGTTTGTTCCAGGTAATGACACGACCTCCTCACCTGTTGTTGGCTATGGAGTCCGGAACGGCATGAGTGCAGTCGTTGGCTGGGTTAGGTCTTGTGTTAACCTGCGAGCACATACACACAAACGTGAAGAGGACATACTAAATTACACACCGCTTGGTCAAGGCCAAAAGACAGGCAGCCAGACAGACGTTTGGCCAGACCACTAATGAACAACAACAACAATAAAACACAGGCTCTCACTTCAGCTTGGAGGGTAATTGGCTTTTGCAAGAAGGGGAGGCAGGCAAAGGAGAGAGACAGAGGAGGGGAAATGATGATGGGTAGAAGGGAGAGGAGGATTAACGTCTTATACATGGATGTACAGCAGTAGGTTTTAACACTAGAGAGTGATAAATATCGGTTGGCAAAGGCTGGATAAAGTTGAAACATTAAAATTTTCACGCCTCACTGGGGACATTGGTCTTTATATCTAATCGGCTGCATCCATGTTTACTCCAAAGACTTCCGTTCTCAACCCAGATATTGAACAAGGAAGAAGAGACAAGACCCTACAAAGGGGATACTAAAAATAACTCATTAATTGAGGTCAAAAGGCCGATGTGTTGGGTCCACTAAAGCACAGGGATTGCCTCTTTAATTAGTGCCCAGGAAAACCTAATTTAAAAGGCACACAAGACTCCCCTCAGCCAATTACTTCTGTATTAAAATGGGAGAAAAGAGGGGAAAGATTACCAAAGGACTAAAGGTTTTTTGGAGAATATCATCTTCTCAAAACAGACCTTTGACCTTAAGAAAAACTGACACAGTTCAGGAGTTGTTACCGAAGCTCCTCGGAGGATACGTTAAATAAAGTGCTTTTGGTGTATTTTTCTTTTAGCGGGGGGGGATTTTTATCATTGAAATACAGATGGATATTAAATGGATCATCTGGAGAGATGGAGGAGGTGTCAAGTCATTTAACCCATGGTAATTAGCAATGAGTTTCAATAGCAACATATGCCTGACATAAAAAGGGAAGGTCTGTGGAAGGCCATTTGAGGGCTTGTAATGACAATTTCATGGTTGAACAATGGCATCTTCTTATTGCCCGATTTAGTTGTTGCTCTAACCAACGCACTGATTTTCCTCCTATCATATTGAATGAGAGGAGCTTAATAGTCTGGAGGGGAATCAGGGTTTTCAGGATAACACCTTGCTCTTAAATGACTATCGTGGCATGAAGAACAAGGACATGGGGAGAGGAAGAAGGAAAAAGCCACAGCCAGATCTCCCTATACATAAACATAGGCGAGGGAAGCAAAAGAATGAGTGAGAGAAAAGGAGAGCCTTGACTTCAATTGACATTTCAATAAGTGGAACACAGCGTTACCAATCCATTTGACTCAACTTCCCACCCTCCCCTCCCCTCCTTCTCTGTGTAAGGCAGCCGAAACAATTATTAAGATAGGTACCTTCAGGCCATGTATGTTCCGGTTCCCTGGAGTCTTGCCGGCTGAAACAGTAATTGACTAGATTGTAGAACACATCACTGGGCCATTTACAAATGTGTTGAAAAGGAATCAGTTCTTTATAAAGAGAGGTGGAAAAAAAGATGAAATGAAATGAGGGTTACTTTGAAATTAGTTGTGGACAAGGGAGTGATTGAGATGTTGGGCTCTTGAGACAGTTGGTGGGAGGCAGAAAAGGGAAAACAATCACAGAGTTAGAGAAAAGAGAAGTAGATAGAGAGAGAGAGAAACTGAAAGACAGAAAAACACAGCCAGATATAGAGTAAAAGACAATAAAATGTTTCATCAGTTTGCCCTTTGGGCCCGTTAGTGATTATGTATGACTTCTAGTAGTGTGAAAACTGCATGTATGCATTGAAAACACACTCAATGGGAGCTTAGGAAGAATCTATGCAATGCCAGAGATGCAGGTGAGGCTTAGCCTGAGCACAAGCTTGCACTTTCAAAGTCCTTGGAGCAAAAGAAATGTAGATTTATAAATGACTATCAACACAATAACAGCATGAGCCACTCAATTTTAATGCTGTCCAGAGGCTCCACTGTTACTTCAAGCCACCAAACGCTCCCATTTTCTGATTGTCAGAACAAAGCGCAGGAGATGCACCTAGATTTTGATCACATCCAACTACAGAAGTGTGAATATTTTTATATTGCTTGTGATTAATTGTCAACACATTAATTACAAACAAGTACTGAGCCTTGAAGCAACACCAGAGCATGATAAAGTGTGACATGTCACTCCGTACCTCTCGGAAAAATCTGCAGAGGATCCGGCAGCAGTCCATTCATGCGTTGTTCATTCATTGTGTTGCAGTACTGAAGGGAAAAAGAAAATTGCAAAGAGGTGAGAGTGACAGCAGTTTGAAGTGATTGTTACACATGCTGGAACTTAAATATGCTTACAAAACGACAGAAGTCATACAAAAACCAACAAAAACAGGACAAAATATTACAAAAATGAGACACAAAATGACAAAACTGAGAGGCAAAACAACAAAAAATAAGACAAACGACATGAATGGAAACAAAAGAGACAAAAAATTCAACCAAAAAGTTAGAAAGCGACAAAAAAAATGGACACAAATGAGGCAAAAATTGACAAAAAAGGAACAAAACGACAAAAAAATAGCCAAAAAAACACAAGTGAGACAAAAAGGAAACACAAAATGACAAAAGCAAGAAACAAAACGACAAAAGTCAGACAAAAACAAGATAAAATATTACAAAAGTAAGACACAAAATGACAAAAAATGAGACAAATCACAAGAGCCAAAAAAATTCAACAAAAAAGTTAGAAAATGACAAAAAAAATAGACACAAACGAGACAAAAAATTACCAAAAAAAAGGAACAAGATGACAAAAAATAGCCAAAAAAATATGCTTACAAAAGCCACAAGGCTGCTTCATAAATAAAGAACAATTTAGATGCATGGGGAATTTTCAACTTTACTGCTCAGTACACTGACAAATTTTTGAATATTACACACAAAAAAATGTTTATTTAACTGACGTCAGAATTAATCCACAGTGTTCTCAAAAATGTGAGCATGCTGTGCTGAAATCTGTTGCCGATGAGGAACAATGCCCTGTGGGCTTGTTCTGAAGGAGTGTAGCATTAACCCTTCTCTCCTCCAGGTCAACAGCTCACCAAACACTCATATCCTACAGGACTAACGCGTGTGCACACACAAGCACACACACTCTCACACACACAAGCACACACACTCTCACACACACAGTCACACACACACTCACACACACACACTCACACACACTCTGGAGCCTCTCAGACGCTTGCCAAGGCAACGCAATAATTGATGTTTCAGTTAACCAAACCATCTGTTAAACTGTGAGTGTGTTTGTGCATGTTAGAGTGTGTGTTCTGTGTGTGTCCTTTACTTTCAGAGGGTTCAAAATAAACAAACACGTTAGAACAGGAGTGTCAAACTCATTTGAGTTCAGGTTCCACATTCAGTCCAATTTCTCAGTAAAATCACAGGATAATAACCTATAAATAACCACAAGTCCAAATAGTTTCTTTGTTTTAGTGCAAAAAGGTGCGTTTTCAAAATGTTCACATTTCATGAATTTTTATTTTTTTTTTACAAAAACATCATGAACAACCTGAAGTTTCTTAAGAAAATGAAGTCAATTTCAGCAACATTCAGCCTCAGTTTATCATTTCCACATTACAACTTCCAGATCACAGAGTGTCTACAAAGCAACACAACATTTAATCACAGATATCTGGAACTGAAAAATATAGAATTTTACTTTATGATCTAAATGACAGAACTCATTCAAAAGCCCACAAAAACAAGACAAAATATTACAAAAATGAGACACAAAACGACAAAAAATGAGACAAACGACACAAATTAAAGAGACAAAAAATTTGACAATAACATTAGAAAGCGACAAAAAATAGACATGAGACAAAGAATTGCCAAAAAAACAAAAGCAAGACAAAAAGGAAACAAAACGACAAAAACAAGAAACAGAACGACAAAAGTCAGACTAAAACAAGGCAAAATATTACAAACGTGAGATACAAAATGACAAAAGAACAATGAGCAATCTAGTATTTTACTTTATGATCAAAACAACTTGTCATGGTCTAGAAATGATTTTAAATTTATAGTTTTACTAATTTACAATCTGCAGTTAATGTCTTCTCTGTAATTTTTACACTTTGAGGGCCGGATTGGACCCTCTGGAGGACCGCTTTTGGCCCACAGGTCGCATGTTGGACACCCCTGATTTAGAAGATGTCTTTATGTTGCGTCCACACACACACACGCACACACGCACGTGTTCATTGTGTTTCATTTACAGTCCAGTGTGAACTACCAAGTCATCATGGCAATATGTAAATTTGCTCTCTCATTGTGGGGGAGAGACGGAGGGAGGGAGGGAGGGAGGGAGGAGGACGATGGGACCGGCTTGGATGGGAATGGATCAGAATGGCTACCCAAGTGGCACAGCTGTTATTAAAAGGCCTATTTATCACTGTCAGATCCCCTCCTCGCTCCTAACCCTCTGCTTTCGCCCTCCAGCGTTCTCACTAGGCCACATCTGAACAATGGGCCTAATACCAAAAAACGTGTTGTGTGTGTGTTAGGGTGCGGTGGGAGGCGTGGGGGTGGGTGGGGAGGTGGGGTCGGGCTTGGCGTACCTTTAATTTTCCGCTCAGCTAGCTTATTGATCAAGGCTGCAATTACCACCTAATCTGTAGTAGGTGTGTTATTAAAAGACATTCTCCATTGTTGGCCAATAACTAAACAGTGTCCGATCCCAAATACCATCGTTCAGCCTTAAGGGACAGGCGAGGGAGCGAGAGCAGAAAGAGGGTCTCATCATCATTAGCAGGCTGAGAGGAAATGGGAGGAAGAACGGTGGAATTAGAGCCGCTACCTCCAGGGGGAGCCGGGTGTAGAAGGGATGAGGTCACATGTTTTTTTTTTAGCACCCGACATCGGCCGGTCTTTAACTTTGAACAGGGGCGTCTGTCTTTCAAGGTGTCGAACAATGATTAGAGATGCCTGGAAGTCTGGCGGGTCTCGCAGGAGCGTGTAGCAATCAATGTTCTCGGTGATGGGGGATACTTTTCACAATAAATGCCCTCTGCAGACTGATGTTAATTAAGTGCTGAATTTGAGCATTAATTTTGCTCAGCAATCAGGAGCGTGAAGTTTTCGCGAGGCAATGTTAAAGTAGAGATCTTGAATGAGAAAAAAAAACAGAAAAATGTAACACAGAGGCAGCATATTTAAAAGTCTAATTATAAATTTTTCATAAACATCCACACACACAGAAACACACACAAAGCAACCATGACAGACTGAATGAATTACCCCACCTTTCACCTAACATGCTGTTTCCCTTAATTCCTTTTAATTTCACATAATGGCTGTCTGCTCACCTGGAATTAATAACACTGAAGCAAAAAATCCACTAAGAGTCTCTAAGGAGGCCAAATGGCAACCACAGCAAACAATCACAACAGGGGGAAAAAAAATCTCCAAATACAAATGCAAATGACTGCTGAAATGCATAACCCTTGCATAAGACATTTAAAGTACTCGACTTGCGTAAATTATATTCAGTATTTTCCAGGTGATCAGCAGCTTTCTGTACACTCAGCTGTCCCATGAGTGGAAAGCCATTACCAGGCTCCTGGATTTGTTTGCCAAAAATTCATTGAACAAATAGGTTTTGAAATCTGTGGCCGAAGCAGTGCAGTGTTGTGGATGCTAAATATTTGCGCTGGGTAGACCGAGGGGCCGGTCAGGGACATGAATTAATATGCACTTAAGACCTGTCATTTCATCTGAATAAAGAATCAAATGTTGGGGCTTTAAGCTACTGACTAATGTGACCAAGTTTACTGACATTTCAATATAAAATATTTCACAAAATGAACAAGTCGAACACTAAAAATCTGGCTAGGCTGTAGCTCGTAGCTGTTACTGTTACATTACAGTTGCTTCTCTGCTATTTAAAAATCCACCACTGTGTGAGATCAGCATCATGAGAAAAGAAGCAAGAAAAGCTAAAAGACCATTGTGCATTTATACCGTTCCTGAAAGACCGAAACAGCAGCACTGCACCGTTGAAATCTGCTGCAGTAGCATCATTTTACATCCAAGATAAGATAAGATAAGATATATTCATCCCAGAGGGAATTATTTTGCCAAAGTACAACAGACAATAAACAAAGGTTAGTGGAATATGCACAATTACACAGAAATCAGTAGTAAAATAGAAATAACAAAGAACACAAAGTACAGAATGTAAGTTTCTAAAAGTGTTTGTGTGAAGTGTCACAGTGTGTCAAGTGTCTAGAAAAAATAAGAATTAAAATAAATAAGAAAAATAAAATAAGATACCAGAAGTACAAGGTGTAAACTGCATACTAATACGAAAAACTAGAAGGATTAACAGAACTGAACTGAAGTCGAGTAAACGCATGTATTGCATCAATGTATAGCACTTACTAGGAAAGAGTCCGGTTATATTGCACATAGAAAAGTTTGTTCATTATGTATTCCTTCTGCAGAAGAGGGAGGAACTGTACAGTCTGTCTGCCTCAGGTAGGAAGGAGCTCCTGGAGTGTTCTGGGGTGCACCTCGGTGATCTCAGTCTTAGCTTGTTCAATGAATATAATGATGCAATTTTAGCATCACAACACAAAACAATGGTGGTGGGAAACACCTGAAACCTTTCTAGTAGGTAAACAATGACTTAATCAGAAGCTGCAACCATTCAGACAGGACCCACTGCACAGAAGAACCTCTAACTATGTCAGCTGGATTCGTGAAAAATAACACTGGCTGAGGTCAAAGCCTTTTCCATCTTGGTTTCACAACACTCCTCGGCACAACATCTGTCTCTTTTTGCTTAATCACCCTGTTACCCTATGCTACTTAATGATTAAAAAGCAACCACAAGTGAATGCATGATAAAAACGGACAAAAAACAGGGAGTGTAAATTGTGCCTGTGGCTCCAGCAGCATCATTGTGAGCTGATGGGGGGTAAAAGACATCCACAGATGAAAGTAGATTTTGAACAATTTTGCTGCCCAGGGGGGCTGCTCTTTAATGAGGCAAAACTTTAAGTACTGAATAATAAATAATAAAAATTGACAGTTCATTTAGCTTTCAGTGTACCTCATACAGAAACCCATTACACTCCATTACTCTTACTGTCCGTGGCATGAACAGTAAGTATGGTGGAATATGAAAATGCACAGCACTGGGAGGGGGAGTTGGATGGCTTGTGTCTGTTTGTATGTGTTGTTTTGTATATGCGCTGCTGAATACTGCCAAGAAATCTGTTTTTATTACAGGTTAAATGAAACTAGATGAGGCTAGATAGTTTCCAAATCCTTTACAGCAGGGATGTCAAACTCATTTTAGTCCACATTCAGCCCAATTAGATCTCAAGTTGGCCAGGCCAGTAAAATCACAGCATAATAACCTATAAATAACAACAATTTCGCATTTTTCCTTTGTTTCAGTGCAAAAAAGTACATTTTGAGAATGTTCAATTTCAGGAATTATCTTCCTACAAAACATTATGAACGAACTGAAATTTCTTAAGAAGAAAAATAAATTAAACTGTACCAACATTATGCCTCAGTCTATCATTGACACATTTCAACTTCCAGATCACAGAGTGTCTACAAAAGAACACAGCATTTAGTCTTTTGGAACTGAATGATATTGGATTTTACTTTATGAACAAAACAACAAAAGTCAGACAAAAAAGACAACAAAAAAAAAACAACACAAAATATTACAATAGCCACACACAAAATGACAAAAAATGAGACAAACAACACAAAACAAAACAAAAAATTTGACAAAAAACTTAGAGAGCGACAAAAAAATGGATTTTATTTTTGTAGTTGAAAATTCCTCTCTGTTGTGAAGTTAAACAAATTTGTATATATTGTAAATATTATTACTATTGTTCTATTATTATTTTATTCTTATCACTACGTCTACTGTTACATAAGCTGCTGTAACAATGTAAATTTCCCCTGGAGTGGGGAGAAATAAAGAACTTTATCTTATCTTATCTTATCTTAAATACTAAAAGACAAATTATTGGAAAATAGTAAAATGTTCTGCCTGTAATTCATATCTTTGTTGTTGTAAGTGTTAAGGGACCAAAAAAGAAGTTATTTTATTCATTATATATATATATATATATGTTTTAATTAATCGGCCAATTAATCGGTTATCAGAATCGGCATTGGCCTCAAAAAATCCTTATCAGTCGGGCCCTACTAAAGAGTTGACCTGATTTCAGTTGGTTAAGATTTCCTTTGGTTGACTGCAGCCCGATTATCTATCTGTGCAGCTGTCAACAGTGATGCCTGACCTCAATGTGGAAAGTTTTCATCAGAACCACTTTTCAGAGAAGAATCAGAAAACTACTACAACATACAAGCAGAACCAAAACTACTATCCTGGCATGTGGTCTGTGTGGTGAATGTCTGATTACAAAATGACCAGTTTATCTTTGTGCTACTCACATATGACAACATGGCTTTGAGTTCTTCATCGCTCCTCACGGTGATTCTGTCTCCCACCTCATCCTCATCTAAAAAACACAGAAACATCTTAAAATGTGGACAGTAACATTTTCCAACAAAACATTAACACAAGCAGCATCGTACAGAACAATACGCACACTCCAAAACATTCAGAAGGCAGATTAACTATCAAATAGACTCTGTTCATGCTGTGAAAGCGTTCAATGAAAGTCATCTTAAGCCACGGATTTTGAAACTGCACATGTAATATTGAGAAACAAAAAAAAGGGAAAAGCATGTATTTGGGGTGTCAATACAAAACAGCTGTGAAGATAAACACTGAATGCAATATACAGTATAAGATACTAATACTTTTACCAATAATAAGGCCATCTAGAGACGGGTGTTGCCACACGGCACCCACTGTAAACCCTATGAGTGCATTTCACAGCTGTTTTCATTTGACCTATCTTTTTTTGTATCTATAAATCATAAATAACACCATAAATAAATAATAAGCAGTGATTGTTTATACATCATCAATCTTGAATTGACAAAATACAGCAAGTTGGTTTCATAAATAATCCCAAAACCAACACAAACTCATCACTTGATTTATCTATCAAACATAACTACTAATGAGCATTAATGCAATTTATAAACTAATCTTTCATCTGTCTAAATCACATGAAAATTGTTTGTGATGTGCAGCATTAAGAGCAAGCAAACATGTTAGCTTTGTCTTTTTGTTTTTAGATATACAACAATCTCATTATTAGTATCACTCATTATTTTGATGCGTATGACGCACTGGTCAATTGTGAGATTTTTGAGATATTCTGCTTTCATAGCATGTCTTATTTCAGATTAGTAGAGAGAAACATGCAAAATACATTTTAGGTGTGTATTTTACAACACTTTGTCTGCAGATTTAAATTAAAAAAATATATTTTAAAGGTAGGAGAATGAGTTTTATCTTATCCTCTGAGCCAGAAATCTCTAATTGAAGAGCACTTGCAGACAACAAACCTTCCAGTTTTATTCCCATCTATATTCTGAAGGTTTTTATGCAGTTCTTTGTTCATATACCATTCACTCCCTGATTTAACAACATTTTATTCCTAAAAACAAGGTGAAAATTGATTTTTTTTTCCCGCTGCCTTGTGACAGCACTTTCTCATTTATGGAGTAATAAAAGAGAAATCCAAAATCCCTTCTGTAACAACCTCTGATTCATTTATGAACTTGGCTTTATCCAATGTTCACATTTCTATTCTGGAAAAACATGCGAAATCAAAAATATTTAATTGTATACGCCTTAATTGGATATCTAACTTTAAAATTTCTGAAAACTTTACATACAAAAGAAAATTATCTTAATGTAAACAATCAGCTGATACGGATTAGTTTAAATTTATAATAATTTAACCATATTGTCTTAATTAATTCCTGTTTTTCCCTCTCCACATACAGCAGTCATTTATACATCTAAACAGATAATATCGTCCTTCAGTGCACCATGTATGGGAGTTTTAAGTATGTATTCTCCAATACATGACGTATTTTGACTATTGATACTAACCCTCCTGTTGTCCTCGTTTACAGGCACCAAAAATATTGTTTCCTTGTCTGAAAAAAATCCAAAAATTCAGCAAAAAAATTCCCCAAATCTCTGAAAATTTGCAAAAACCATCAGGAAGAAAATTCCAATAATTCCTTAAAAATTTCCCTTAAAAGTTTTTTTTTTTTAGATCCCCTAAATTTGGCAAGAACATTCTTGTAAATATTTCCAAAAATGAGTAAAAATCTTACAAAAAAATCCTAAAAATATCTAAAGTGATTCCAAATATTTCAGTAAAACTTCTAATATTTTGATTAAGAACATTCACATAAAAATCTACCAAAATCCAGCGAAATTAGCTGGATTTTGGTTGATTTTTTTTTTGTGAATGTTCTTAAGAAACATTTTTAACATTTCTTTTTTCCACCACAAAATTTTCAAAGATTTCCCAAAAATGTTGAAAATGTGGACATCAGAAGTTTCACTGTCAAAATATATATTTTTTCCCACATTTTCAAACTTTAAACCAGGTCTATTTTGACCCGCAGGATGAAACGAGGGTTAAGTGAGCAAATCAAAGGACTAACATGTGAAACCACAAACACAGGACACTCAGAAGGTACACAGTACGCTGCACGATATTGAAAAACACTGACGTTAAGTTATTGTGTCTTTCTGCAATTAATATTACAATATGAAAAAATGCATGAATGTTCACCACATGACCTGAATAACCCTATCTGTAGAGGCTTCATCATGTGGATTCAAACGGTCTACCAAATTAACCAAAGTAGCTACATTGCCTTATGTGGTGGCAGAACTTCTCTCCTGTTTCTCATTCATTTTATGGCACACATGTGGAGCCTGCATGTTCAGAAACTACAAATCTCGTGAATAAAGTTAAAACTTAGTGTATCAAGAAGCCTCTAAATTGAAGTAAACTATCTTCTGTTAGACACATTACTCATGAAAAATGAAAACAGTCTGAGCTTTCTTTTCTTCAAATTGCAAAAAAAAAATTGTCGCATCACATTTTTGAGTTACCGTAATTTGCCTTACTTCCACTATTGCCACAGGAACATTCACAGTACTGTGGATGTCCCTATTTCAGCATTTAAGCAATACAACTTTATAACAGGTACTTACATTCAAAGGCAGTGACAGTGGCTTCAGGCATGACATCTCTGATTGCGACCTGAAACGTGTGGCAGGGTGAGTTACAGCGAAGACAAAAACAACAACAAAATGACTTTAAAACTGCTGATAGATGAAAGAAAGTTTGTTACAATTAAGAAGGGAACATAGAGCTAATTAAAGTTGCAAATATCAACAGGATAACAGTTTTAGTTAAGCTCAGACCGAAGTTTCATCGAAAGAGATGCCAGGGGGTCCACGGCCAACCATGTGGCCAACCCAGATCTGATACGTCAAGTTCATTTACTGACAACCCTGGAGTCTACAGAGTCCTGTAGTTGCAGCCCTGATGTTTGTGTCTTGATGGAGGTTCATACACAAACCTTAAACTCTCGTTTGCTGTTTCCAGCTGTTAGTAGGACTCTTTCCTCTCAGTTTAATAAACACCTGCCACATCAGACAGCAACAGGATCAACTCATGTTGTTTCAAAAGCAACACTTCTGTTGCAGTGTTGATAAATTATTCCAAATTGACAGAATTTTCAACACTGAAATCATGAATGAACTACGGATATTTTGCCAGTGAGTGAACTTTTTCAACCCCAAATACAGCAGCATCTCTTCTCCTGGGCTAATTTTAACAGTGTAACCAAAACCGTACCTTATTTTTGTCTTGCTTGTTTTTTTTATCTAATTTTTGTCATTATTTTGTTTTATACATTGTCTTGAGCTTCACTTTTGGCATTTTGTGTTTTTTTTTTTTTTGTCTTGCTTGTGTTGTTTAATTTTTCGTGGTTTTGCTTCTCGCTTTTGTCATTTTTTCCTCGTTTGTCATGTGTACTTTTTTGTCTCGTTTTTGTCATTTGTCCATTTTGTCTCTTTGTTTTACTTTGTGTTGTTTCTCCATTTTTTTCGTCATTTTGTGTTTTATAATATTTTTTCTTGTTTTTCATGTTTTTGTCTTTTTTGTCTGTCGTTTTGATCATAAAGTAAAATACTGTATTGTGCAGTTCCAGATGATTAAATGTTGTGTTTCTTTGTAGACACTCTGTGATCTGTGAGTTGTAATGTGTAAATGATAAACTGAGGCATATTGCTGCTGAAACTGAATTTATTTTTCTTGAAAAATTTCAGGTTGTTCATGATGTTTTGTAAAAAGACTGCTCCTTAAATGGGAAGATTTTTGCACTAAAACAAAGGAAACATTAGGAGTGCTGGTTATTTCTTTATTAAAATACAGTACAGTTAACCAAAAATGTTAACTGTACCTTATTTTAATCTACTGCACATCAATTAATCAGTAAACTTCATTATAAACTCCAAAAACAAACTGCATCAGTGTGATTTTTTTAACAGTTCAAACAGCCTCTTTGCTTCAACACCATAACATAATTCTTGAAATCCAGTTATAGGGTTATTTCATCTCAAATCATCAGGAACCTTCTGCTTGACTATCTCTGCTTCGCAAGATTTTTCTTAGAATTCTGGGTATTGTTCCTTCCTATTTGTCTAGTCTTTTAACAAGGAAACATGGAAGTCACAATCTCAGATCTATGGATGCTCTGCAATTTGTCGTCCCCAAATCTGAACTGGACAAGAAAGCATTTAGGTTTTCTACACCTACTGCTTGGAATAAATTACATCTCAACTTCAGCTTCAAGCCCTTGTTTCACTGACCGAGTTTAAAGCTGTGGTGAAATCAATACAGTCTACCTGGTCTGTGTGCAAGTTTTAATACGGATTAATGGGACTCTCAATGGGACTAACCTGGTTAAATAAATGTTAAATAAATACTGTAAAACATCTGGACACTCCAAAATAAAAACTCCTGGAGGCGGCCCTGGCTCAGAAACTGTCTAACAGAAAGTGTGTGTGTGTGTGTGTGTGTGTGTGTGTGTGTGTGTGTGTGTGTGTGTGTGTGTGTGTGTGTGTGTGTGTGTGTGTGTGTGTGTGTGTGTGTTTCATTATGCAGAAGAGTGTGTTTTTAACTTAGATGTGACAGCAGTGAGCTAGCTCTGTAGCATTTTAAACACTTACCAGCAAGTCATTGAAGTTCAGAAGAGATGGACAGTCGACGGACGAGTCCATGTCCCCTGACGGCGTTTTTATACGGATCACTATCGCCTCGGTGTCCATTGAGGTTGTTTAAAGTGAGCGTAAAGAGGGAAACTTAAGCCTCATAATACTTTGGCTCTCTGGCTGTCGAAGCTAACGAGCTAATTTCCTGCAGCGGTTTGCTAGCGACACATGCTAGCATCCTGCTCGGTCCAGACTCTGGATTCAAACCTCCGAAGAGCTCAAACCTCCGCCGACACCGAAGTCAAGTCATAACCGCAAAAAACACTCAACTTGGGCCGTAAATGTGAGCTCGCCCGGCAAAGTTTCACCCTCTGTGGTGTTGGATAGTTAGCTCTGCTGCGAGTTTTCAGGAACTGCTTCTCCAACAGCAATCAACATCCTCTTCGCGTGTTTCAAAATAAAAGTCCTGCAGGGATTTTTTTTAAAAAAATCCATTCCAAAATAAAACCCCTTCAGTTTTTTATGTTTGTTGTGCAAGAGGGATTTTTTAAACCAATATACTATTAAACATTAAAAAAGAATAAGACATAAGAAGCTTTTGAATGTTTTATTTAACTTGTTTGAATGTGAATATGTTCTGAATAATGTGATTCACAGCACATTTCTTTTGTGCCATTGTTGTCCTGACAAAACCAAATGTCAACCTAGTTATGAATTTGTAGGGTTAGGGTTAGATTTGTATAGAAAAGTGTGTGAAAGAAAGCAACGCTGGGTGACATTAAGTGTGTGTACAACTCAGCTTTCTGTATTGAAGTGGAATTATTGTGTGCTCCAACAAAAGATGCTCTCGCAACCGTAGCCTCCTTCTGCTGTACACGACATTGACGAGAGATCAAGTTTGATAAAGGAGTACAACACTGAGCACAATAGCTTTCAGAGAGCATAATGGTGGCCAACTAAAGGGTAAATATTCTTTTTTAAACTGGCCTTAAATCAATACGTTCAGTCAAAAGTTGAATCTTGCTTGAATAGTCCTCCAGCTGTTGAGATAAAAAAAATCACAGCTTTTCAAAGAAGTATTCAAAGAGTTTTTTTTTTTTTTTAACTTCTTCCACTCATTAACATGGTATTACTATTTAAAGGTTTCTACTCTGCATTAGTGCATAATTGAGTGTAAAAGAAAGGGACACTTAAAACTGTTGTTGATTACGGCCTTATGATTGAGCAGCGCTTTCTAAAGAGTTCTGATTGCAGTAACGAACAGCAAAGTATTGATCCCTGGGCAAAGCAAAGAAGTCTCCTTTTCTGTTAATTTACAGCGCGCCACTCACAGACCTGATACCCAAGTCCGTTGACCAGAGTTCTGTGTAACTATAGGAACTTGCTAAAGCTAGATCTGGCTAGACGTGAGGCACTTGAAAACAATATCGACGGGATGTGTGCCGAGCCAGCCACCGCAGATGGTTGGGTTTCATTGGCTGCCAAAACAGCCGTCACCACTCCTGGTTGGCCTAAGATTGAACTTCTCTATCAGCTGTTGCCATCTCATTAGGAAGGTAAGGGAAGTGTTTGAAAGGGAAATGTAAACTACAGAATTAACCACACACTGTATATCTACCTGCTTGTCGATGGCCTCGAACGCACACGAAGAGGTTACAAGTTCATCGCATCGACCCTCTCTGCACCCGTCTCATCACTTATGCCTGCACCAACAGCCGGGTTAAAGAGCCATTGATTTCCATGTAATGCTTGAAATTATTACTTTGCCAAATTGTTACAGGAGAGTAAAGGGGAAACAAAGCGGGGCTATCAAGCATTCTGATTAATGCCTCCACCAGCACTGCCCTCTGATGAAAAGCACAGGATCTATATGGCACTTTGTCAGACATGCTCTCCCAGGACTTGACGTTAGGTCCTTCTGCTTTAGGGGCAACCAGGATGAAGCCCAGTCAGCAATCCACATTATCAGAAATCAAACTCCTGACTTAGCTGGGAGGGGAAAGTGGAAAAGAAAGACCAGCATTCACTGTCTGGTAATTAAAAGCCATTTCATCAGACCTCCTCTGCCGCCGCATACCTCTTTTCTTGTTATAGACAAGCTGCTTAGCACAAAGTGAGCTCAGTTTGACTCTAAATATATGAGGCACACTTATTTAACTTTCTCAGCAAAGAGGGAAAAGCAAGTAAACGAGGGAGCAGCGAGATTGCCCATTACATCCACGATGGTTTTGTTTTCATTCATGGCTGTTTATTGTGTGTAACGAATGTCATCCGTGTTCACTTCTTCTTCTTGATGATTATTATTTCAATAGTCCATGTCAGATGTATTGGTCGGCTTGTTGTGTTTATTGATTACTAATCCAAAGTCAGCACTGTCTTCTCTCACTGTAATGCTGAGACAGAAGATCTTGAAATGCTTGTGAAACACTGATCGTTTCTATCTACTGTGCCCCTTAACATTAATGGTGATTATTCAAAGTAAAAACGCTTGTAGTCTGAGGCCTTATTTACCTCGATAGATCCAACACTTGGGAAGATATCACTGGCTTCGGTCTGCTGTGAGTTCAGTGAGAAAAAAACATGTCCCGCCATCTGTCCAGGGCCCAACTCAGGTATCCAGACCCTCAGCCCTCCAGCTGAAATAGAGATGTGTCTCCTCAGCCTTGAGGCCTGAAGCCTGTTGTTTATTGATGCTGCCAGAGTCCCCGCTCAGGATCGATACCATCTCCCTCAGATGGGCCTTCAACATGCAGGATTCCAAATTGAGGTCAGGATATAGAGGGTTATGGCACTTCAGCAGATGTGAATTGCTGGAGAGCCCGTGATCATTTGTTACATCTTCCTTTAAAGTTCATCTCTGAGTTGACCTGTGATGAAGCATGGGAAGTTTGTGAGTCATCGGTATGAGAGTTATGAGGGAAAGCAGCGATATGCGGACAAAGAAATGGATTGTGTGACTACCTCTCACCTCTCGGAGCAGCATGCTTTCCCCACCACTTCCCCGTGTTTCAGGTTCACCTCTGAGGTCCCCTTTATGGCCGCGTGTTGTTTCTGTTGTTTCTAATAAAGAGGAAATATTGGTGCCTTCCTGACCTGCTCATAGGGGCCACAGAGAAATTTATAGGGTGTGTCTCCTCCATTGAGGCTGCTTCTGAACTGAGCCTGACATAAATAACACATCACCAGTTCAGCTGAGCTCTATTGGCTTTTCTTTCAAGCTGTGGTCAAGTGACTTTATGGAATGCAAGATATGACTACTTGTTTTTTTCTCATGAATGTGCATAAAGCAATTAAATTTGTGACATCTTTTTAAAACATCAACATGCACCACACACCTCATAGTTTAAAATGTCCCAAACATCCTCTCCTTATCATTCTCCTCATATATTATTTATTTTTCAAACAAACTCATGTGGAAACCTGGCACCATTTATGTCAGGTTCAGTGGGGGTTATATCAAAACGGCATTTTATTTACAATTTCCAACTTCTGGATTTTTTAAAATCTCGGATACCTGCTTCCTTCATAGAATAATAGTTCACCTACTGAGAAGCCAGTTCTGCTCTCCTCTTCACGTACGCTAAAATGCAAATTAAAGAACCTTTACTATGCATGTTCTCAGATGTAGAATTTAGTTTTTGGATCTCCTAGGATATGTTTAGATGTTTTAATGTAAAAAAAAAAACCAAAACATTATTTTTTGATACTGTACACTGCTGCAGAACTCTGTCACCACCCGACTTAACGCTTCATTTTAGTTCCTGTCTCTTTAAGAAAAAAAAGCTGCATTGGTCAATTAGGCCAATTGGAATTTGAGTTTAGGGATTTTAGACAGTTTTGTCTGGTCTTTGTCATCATTTATATCCATGTTGTCGTTTTGTGTCTCTTTTTTCTTGCTTTGTGTCTGGTTTTGGTTGTTTAATTTGTGTTTAAGGCTGTTTTGTCTCTTTTTTCGGTCATTTTTCACCACATTTGTGTCCTTTTGTGTCTCATTTTGATCGCTTTGCATTACGTTCTTGTATTGTGTCATATTGTGCCTTTAGGTGTTTTGTGTCTCTTTGGAACAGTTTTGTTGGGGTGTTGTGAGTCCCATCAACCACTACATATTAAGATCACGTGATTCGGTATCCGTACATAACGTACACATACATAACGCACACCTGTACTCAGCACGAGGTCATTTTGTTTGTGGGTACATCTATATTAAATGGCCATATTCTATAATGCCATGACTTCTGCCACAAATTTTTTCAAGATTTTAGCCATTGGAAATGATACAATGACTGAGCAGCCTTGGAGGAGGACTGCACTCTCTGAGAGCTTTTCTTGTTTTAAATGTGCTATATAAATAATGGTGACCTGACGTGTATGCAATACCTACCACCAATAGCTGCAAAATAAATGTAGTGGTGCATGAAGTATAAGATTCACTGTTAGATGTAGAGACGCAGATGTATAAAGGAGCATAAACTACTCAAGTATTAACTGGCGAAACACAACAACACAAAGCTCGGGGAAAAGAAATGCAAATAAACAGTAACTAAAAACATTTAGAACAGAATAGCAACAACAGCATCGTAACTGTATATACATGCGCACGCAAATGTGCATGACTGTGGTCAAGACGCGTGACCTCTTTCTAAGCACATATAGCTTTGGTGCAGAGTGTCAGGTGGCCTGTTTGTCAGCTGAAATATTCATCAAACAGATCAACGGAAAGTCTGGCCGCCTTTTCAGCTGACAACTGCATGTCAATAATTGATAGAAGATGAGGTAAATGACTTAGTGAGTGTTTGGGGGGTCCTTCTCTTTCTGTAAGCGATGCCTCTGACCTTTGGTGTGTGAAAGAGCTCATCATGGTCAGTGCTCATGTGTCATATAAAGCCCAATACAATGAGCTGAAGTAATAAAGAGACTAAGTACTATAATGAAAAAAGAAATAATAGGTCCCGTCCTGGTATAGATTATTTTTTTGTGTCTTTATCAGTGTTTTAAAATTCATTAACTTATTGTTACAAATAGACTCATTACCTGACCTTTGTGTCGTATTAGAATCAATAAAGCTTCATATTGTTTTGTTATTGTGATTAATAGGTGGTGTATATAACAAATTATTTACAGGTTGTGGTTAATCAAGGAGGCGTTTAGTGTAATCCGTGGCAGACAACATACCTGCTAATGTTGTGAGTCAGCAGAAAGTTGTGTTGGGGTCCGTGTGTGTCGGTCTTCACACATTCAAAATCTTTATTCTTCTGCCTGATGTCTGACCTCCTGCTCGCAACAACCAATAACGGTTGAACAGCACTTTTATGGCTCCAATTCCCTCCGTAGCATCTGCAGGACAGAGTGTAATTAAGTTTCACCGTCAGCATGAAGTCATGCACTCGTCTCGGCAGACTTCAAAATAAGAGATTCTCATGTAATATTTGTATATTTTCTGAAGTGCTATTCTATTTCTCTCATTAGACAATATGACCAAGTTATTCAAATAATACTAAAAAAAATACAACGTAGAACATAAAAGGTGTGATAAAGTACAATTGAAAGGCCTATGCTTTTTACACCTTAAAATTAACAGATGCAAATAAAATAATAATAATTTTATTTATATATCACCCTTAAGAACAGCGTTCACAAAGTGCTGTGACAGTTTAAAAATTCAAACACAGAGGCAATCAAACAAGATATAGGAGACAAGTCAGAACAGTCAATTAAAATAAGTAGTAAAAATGATACTAAATTAAATGAATAATTAGCTAGATTAGCAATCATAACAAACAAAGGAACAAGGCAGTCTTAAAAATTAAAGAGTAAGACTGAGGGTTAAAGTTAGAAATTAAAAATCAAAAAGTCAGAGAATTAAAAAAAATTACACCAAAGAACCAGGCAGCTAAAAGTAAAATAAAACACGAGAGAACATTTAAAATAAACAGGACATAATACAGAATAAAACACGAAAACTAAGTAAATCTAAAAGTAAACCTCACATAAAAGCGAGTCTATAAAAGTGGGTTTTAAGAAGTGATTTGAAAGAAGTTACTGACTGCAAAATGCTCACATTTGACTTACACCAAAAGAAAATAATAAATATTGTAAAAGCTATATACACACACAACACATTTTTTCTTTGTTTTCAATCCCAAATTTAAAATCCAGCAACTTTTTCTGTAAGTCTAAGATTGAGCTTTACACACAGACAAATCAAATTATCTTATATGTCTGTGTAAACTACCATCTTCTAAAGGGAACTTTTGTATTTTTTTGGCACATTGTGGCTTCAGAACTGCTGAGATTCTTCATGCTGCTATTCACCACTATTTTCTACTTCAGGGATGTTAAATTCTGTAAGACAGGGCCTTTGCAATATGAAGAATGTGGCTGAAAATGTACTGGCAGTCTGCTCTGCTCTGTCCTGACAGCAGGTTGATCTTAAACAGGTAGATATTTAACATAAAATGGATTTCTATTGACTGTTTTGAACATGTCTGCTTATGTTAATCACTAGATAACGAGTTTCTTGATCCATGTAGCCTTATGAGAAAGCTGCGTTCTAACTTGATTACCAGCAGTTGGCTAAATGATGGTAAGTTTTAATTGAACCATTGAGATCCATGTTTGTGCGTCCAACAGCAAGTTGGAGACAAAAGATTTGAGCTTCATCTCTATTAAAACATAAGACAGATTAACCCTCGTGTCGTCCTGCGGGTCAAATTGACCCATTTTAAAGTTTAAAAATGCAAAAAAATATATACATTTTCACAGTGAAAACTTTCACATTTTCAACATTTTTGGGAAATTTTGGAACATTTTTTGGTGGGAAAAAAAGAAATGTTAAAAATGTGTCTTTAAGAACATTCAGAAAAAAATCTACCAAAATCCACAGAAATTCACTGGATTTTGGTAGATTTTTTTCCAAATGTTCTTAAAGAAAATATTAGAACTTTTACTGATATATATGGAATCACTTTAGATATTTTTAGGATTCTTTTGAAAGATTTTTGTTAATTTTTAAAAAATATTTCCATTTTTATTTTTAAAAAATTTTTATTTCTTGCCAAACTTGGGGATTTTTAAAAAAAAAAAAAAACTTCTAATGGAAACTTTTAAGGAATTTTCTTCCTGAAGATTTTTCAAATTTTTATAAATTTGGGGAATTTTTTGCTGAATTTTTGGATTTTTGGGAACAATATTTTTTTGGTGCCATAAATGAGGCCAACAGGAGGGTTAAACAACTTCTGTTCTTGCCAATAATTTGCAGTTTTGGAATTTCTAAACAGGATATTTCAATTGTCCACTTTCAACCGTTCATTGACTGATTATTCTTCCAACAGTGCTTTCTGTAAAATTCAGAGGTGCTCATGTGATGATTTACATGCAGTAAAAGCATCTTTCTGCAGACTTCATCCTTAAATAAGTGCTCTATACATCACTCATTTTGCAATGTTTATTGTGCTTCACATTACTAATGAAATTCTAAAAGAAGTGGTAAAAACGAGGAGAATCTGAGGGTAATTTGTGATCAGCACTTACTTTAAATGAAGGCATTTCATGTAGAACTAGTTACAAATGAGAAAAAAAATTACTAGCATTCTTCAGGTGCAAAATTATAATATTTTAAGGCATTTTGTGGGAATAGTGATGAGACTGAATAAGTCTGGCCTTGATTTGCAACAATTCCACAAAGAACTCCAAAGTGTCTGACCACCTGTTTTAGATTTTTTCCCCCAATTACTAATATTTTCTTCCATTTTCAAAGTTGCATTTAATAACCTGAGATGTTTCTTCATATACTTGATGTAACTTTTGAGATATTTCATATCTAATGTCTGAGAGAGAGTCTTTCAGATGATCAAGGATACATCCAAAATTTGCATTTTTTTTTTTATAGGGAAATACACGAGTGTTTATCAGCCACTGCTCTATTAAATCTGTGCGTGTGTGTGTGTGTGTGTGTGTGTGTGTGTGTGTGTGTGTGTGCGCATGCGTGCGTGCGTGCGTGTGCGTGCGTGCGTGCGTGCGTGTGCGTGCATCTGCGCTGCTTCATTGTGGGATATAACAAAGCCCTGGAAATACAACCTCCAGGGGTCTTACCTGGACGTGGCGGCCCCCACTTTTTCATTAAAAATTGCAATCCTGCAGCTGAGGCTTCGTTACACCACAATGTGACAGAACTATACAAGGGCAAACATATGCAACCCGGACCCAACCTTCAAATATGCCCCAATAGATAGATCTTTTGCTCTTCCCTATTTTACAAAAAGTTTGAATGCAAATTGATGCAGACTATTTCCAAAGAATATGTGCAGGACATTGTTGTTGGCCTTGCCGTGCTGTTTTCACAAGCTTCTCTTGTTTAAGTATTGAAACGTCTGCATACTGAAAAAGGTGCAAGAATTTACACTCCTGTCAAATGGAATGTGTGAGGGTTCGTTTTTCTATCCCCTAAAACCCGTGACAATTATGACGTGTGAAGAATGCATAATAAGATTCTTAATATATTTAACTGAATCCATTTTGCTGCTCGCCTGTCACAGTTTTGTCCGCAGTGATTTCATTTGGTGAAATTTGCTGCGGTACTTTAAAACAGCCCATTCCCCGGACCATCATTATGATTTTTTGCGGGGCATTTGAGGCCAACAGAGGTGCTGGAGTGAGGTAATTGAAGTGTCCGAGACAAACGTGCTCTGGTGAGATTTGAGAGCACGGTGGCAGAGTAATTACAGGTCATAAGTTGAGCACCAGGAGCAGGAAGTGCTCAGCCTGTCGAGTTCTATGACGTGCACAGCTGCACGTGCACGCACACAAACACACAGTCATTCTTCAGAATCAAATATAATCACGTGTCGTTTACATACACATAATTAAAAATACATGCAAAGTTGTTAATGTTTTAGCCATAGCTGAGTAGTCTCATATGAGGAATTTAGAGTGCTATCTTCTAGTCCATCCATGTAATACTACCCCCTAGTGGTGGAATAAGAAACTACTAAGGCACACAGTGTGATAGGGATAAACTGAAATGGAAAAGTTGTTTAGGACCATACTTGAGAGCCTTAAAAATACCATGAATATAAAATGGTTTATCTTAAACTTCTGAATTTACATTTAACAATCTGCACATTTATCAGAAAATTTGAATTTGAATTTACTTAGGGATTAATAAAGTATCTATCTATCTATCTATCTATCTATCTATCTATCTATCTATCTATCTATCTATCCATCTATCCATCCATCCATCCATCCATCCATCCATCCATCCCTCCATCCATCCATCCAAATCACAACAGAGCTAAATGCTAACACGTTCAGCTCTTTTTAATTGATCTGGACACATCCTTTACCTGCTCTAACTGATCTGGGATGAGTCCACCACCCCCCACCCCTTAGTCGAGTCATTTGTTATCACCTCATGGCTGCACGGTGCAATTGGCCGAGCTGCTCTGGAGTGAAGGGTCAAGCCTTTAAAAGGGAATTACTTCATTGACACAATAAGAGATGACATTTTATTTGACGTCTTACCACCACTTCACTCCCCTCCAACATCCCTGCCTGTCCTGCATCCTAACTGCTCCCCGGGGACCGCTGACCTCCATGTGGATGTGTGTGTTTGTGTGTCGGTGTGTGTGTGTCGGTGTGTGTTTGCGTGTCGGTGTGTGTGGGTGCAGGTCTTGTAATTTTATCTGTCCAGAGTTTTCTTGTTAGAGATAGACTAATATGGGGTTGGTTTTGGGGCTGATGTCGATGCAGATGTAATATGGTGCACAAGTGATATTTGGAACGGATGTGCGTTAAATGTAATGTTTTAAAAGCATGTGATAGAAGAGAACCCGGTTTCTTCATTAATAAGAGTGACCATAACTGAATATGTAAAATAGAAATAGGAGTGATGAAATTAGGACGCTTTTGACTGAGATTGATCAGTCTATGTCTGCTGTTCTTCTCTGTTTTTCTTAACCTTTCACTGTTCTATCACTTTTATTTCCCACTAAGGTTCAAATCTTAAAGCATTATTGTTTTCCAGACTCTGTTGGATTCTAACTGAGCCGCTAGCTGTTACCATAGCCTTAGTCACTGTGAGAGCAGCTAGTTTCCTGGTTTGTGGCAACGGCTTGTGTTTTTTGTTCAGTCTTTGCTTGAGAGACATTTGTGAGACTACAGAGTGATGACAGACAGAGAGAGAAGCAATGCATTTAACCCTTTCATGCACAGAGGTCGCTACAGTGTGCAGCTACTCAAAAGCTGTTTTCTTATATGTGCATGAGCTTTGATGGCATAGCTGCACATCAGCCATTAGAGTGGATCCTACTGCATCATATCATGCACTGCCACTGACTGGCTACCCATTCCAAATGAATTAACCCTCCTGTTGTCCTCATTTATGGGCACCAAAAAAATATTGTTTCCTTGTCTGAAAAAAATCCAAAAAAATCTGAAAAAAAATACCCCAAATTTCTGAAAATTTGCAAAACCCTCAGGAATAAAATTCCAATAATTCCTTGAAAGTTTCCCTTAAAAGTTTTATTTTAAAAAATGCCCCAAATTTGGCAAGAAAATTCTTGGAAATATTTTCAAAACATTAGTAAAAATCTTTAAAAAAAATCTTTAAAATATCTAAAGTGATTCCATATATATCAGTAAAACTTCTAATATTTTCTTTAAGAACATTTGCAAAAAAATCAACCAAAATCCAGCAAATTTCACTGGATTTTGGTTGATTTTTTTTGCGAATGTTCTTAAGAAACATTTTTAAGATTTTTTCCACCAAAAAATATTCAAAGATTTCCCAAAAATGTTGAAAATGTGGACATCAGAAGTTTCACTGTGAATTTTTTATTTATTTCCCCACATTTTCAAACTTCAAAACGGGTCAGTTTTGACCCGCAGGATGACACGAGGGTTAAACGTAATCAAGATGCCACATTAGAAAGGAATATGTGACCCAGCATCTATATATTAGGCTGCACACATCTAATCCAAAAAGCTGTATAATAATCCTTCATAAAGTAATTACCTGTAACTGTATTTGTGTATCTTTGTTCAAGTATCTCTTTGTAGCTGCGTATCTAGTGTTCACACTGTGCTCTGCTCTGTGCACTTATTTATTACTGCATCTCTGTCAGGTGTGTTTAGACTGAATAGACTGCAGGTGTTACTTAGGATTCAAGCAGAGTCCTGGGGCTTCTGTTTGTATGTGTGTGTGTGTGTTTCAGTGTGTGTGTGTGTGTGTGTGTGTGTGTGTGTGTGTTAAAGAGAGAGACGGAGTGCGAACGAGTGAATGATTGACACCAGACACTCGTGTCACCCCCGGGGGGATTGGTAGAGGCCGTGCAGCCGGTCTGGCAGGTCATTATCAGTGTGTCACGCGGTGGCATGACGGCTACTTCCTTTGAGACAAAACACACAACACACACCGACTCCTTCCCCGAGTCACTGAGGAATGCCTATCCAAGCCAATCAATCGGGCGATCAATTGGGGACCAACTGGCAATCCCCTGCAATCAATACGGCCCTTGTTGCGTGGCTCCAGAAATGCCACAGTGACTGTGGCACTTAATTAAGTTGTTAATTGCTGTGTTAAGCTTTCTCAGGTACCCTCCCCAGACGGTAATTGAGAGTGGCTGGACAATTCGGCTATCGGCAGCACTTTGCTAAATTTAATCACAAATCCAAGTAATGGCAAAGGCTGTAATACAAGGAGCCAAACAACAGCGACAGGGTGGGTTTACAAGGAGGAGAGGCGCTGCAGCCTGTTGCTGTTTACTGCAGCGTGCACACATCTGGATGACATCATGCAGCTGTGACGGCCCGTAGTGCAAACTACTCAGCGTTTCTAAGGATGATGAGGTTTGCTTTGGGCTAAAAAGGCAGGACGCTTGACAAAAGACAATTTTAGTAATCTAAAAATTTAAGCTGCTTTTGATTTTGAAACTCGGCTGAGTTTAATTGAAATTCTAAACACCTGCAGAAAGCAGGAACCACAAAAGAACATGCGCTGTATGTCCACCTGTTTTCTTTTTTCTTTATTTTTAATTTAATTTTTATCAGGCAGATCATACCTCATGGTCTAGAAATGACTTTAAATTTATAGTTTTACCAATATACAATCTGCAGTTAATGTCTTCTCTGTAATTTTTACAATTTGAGGGCCGGATTGGAACCTCTGGAGGGCCGCTTTTGGCCCGTGTGCCGCATGTTTGACACCCCCGCTCTAGAAGACGGAGGAGGTCCCATCTGGAATGATAATGGGTATTTATTGGGCTGTTAAACACCAAATCTGGTGGCATCTCCAATGTTACTAACAAACCAGTGGCTTTTAATTGTCATTACTGTCTTACAAAGTCTGAATGTTGTGTTTATAGTCAGACTGATCTCTGGGTCCCTGTACTTGCAACTCAAATCTAACAAAATCATCATCACACAACATTTAGTCACAGCTATCTGAAACTGAACGATATGGTATTTTACTTTTTGATCAAAACAACAAAAATCAGAGAAAAAACAACAAAAACAAGACACAAAATGACAAAAGCAAGACACAAAATGACAAAAACGAGACACAAAATGACAAAAACGAGACACAGAATGACAAAAACGAGACACAAAATGACAAAAGCGAGACACAAAATCACAAAAACAAGACACAAAATGACAAAAGCGAGACACAAAATGACCAAAAATATCAGACAAACAACACAAGCGAGACAAAAAGGAAACACAAAGCAACCAGTGGCCTTTAATTGTCATTACTGACTTACAAAGTCTGCATGTTATGTTTATAGTCAGACTGATCTCTGGGTTTCACTTTTATATCCATTTGCAACTCAAATCTACTTGACAAAATCATCAACAATAGTTAATATGATATGTTCAAGTATCTATTTGCCCAAAATCACAGCACACAATATGAATTGGCAATTAATTTTTCATCAGTGTCACAATGGCTGTAAAGTCATGAAGTGATAATGTACATAATACAGTCATTATGTACAATCAGAGTAGAGACATGCAGCATAGCACTCCACTGACTGCTGTTCTCTTACTACTCATCTGTTGCCCATGAAAATCTGAAATTAAAACAGCAGGTTTTCTCTTTCAAACAAGCAGGATCTACCTGCTTTGTGTGTTCTTTACAAAATGGGTCTAATTTAATAAAATACTGACGTGAAGCGCCCCGAGGCGACTTGTGTTGTGAATTGGCGCTATACAAATAAAGCTGAACTGATGTTCCCGCTGAAGTTTTTTGTGATAAAATCACACGGTGAGGCCTTTCATTCCTTGCTCCTCAACACGTGCTCAGTCTGAGGGGGGCGATTACCACACTGGAAAAAATGCTCCTCCCAAAACAAGAAAAAAAAACTTATTCCAAGCAACTTTTATCTTGAAATAAGTGAAAAAATCTGCCAATAGAAGAAGTGAAAATGGCTTGGTAAGATTTTTTGAAATAAGATATGATATTTAGAATATTGAGATCTTAAAATTAGCTGGGAAAACTTATTTTAAGCTGTGTTCTAGCAGGATTCTCAAGCTTAGGTGTCTTAAAATAAGCCAGATATGCTAAAAAAAATAGCAGTTTTTCACTCAAAAATAGATTTTTACTTTCATGTAACCTCTTAATTTGAGACGTATTAACCCTCCTGCTGTCCTCATTTACAGGCAACAAAGAGTATGTTTCCTTGTCTGAAAAAAATCCAAAAATTCAGCAAAAAAATTCCCCAAATTTCTGAAAATTTGCAAAACCTTCAGGAACAAAATTCCAATAATTCCTTAAAAGTTTCCCTTAAAAGTTTTATTTAAAAAATCCCCCAAATTTGGCAAGAAAATTCTTGTAAATATTTTCATAAAATGAGTATAGATCTTCCAAAAAATCCTTAAAATATCTAAAGTGATTCCATATATATCAGTAAAACTTCTAATATTTTCTTAAAGAACATTCACATAAAAATCCACCAAAATCCAGCAAAATTTGCTGGATTTTGGTGGATTTTTTTGTGAATGTTCTTAAGAAACATTTTTAACATTTCTTTTTCTCCACCAAAAAATGTTCAAAGTTTTCCCAAAAATGTTGAAAATGTGGACATCAGAAGTTTCACTGTGAAAATAGATTTTTTCCCCCACATTTTCAAACTTTAAAACGGGTCAATTTGACCTGCAGGACGACATGAAGGTTAAACTTATTTTGACTTTTCTTGTAAAATTCAACTCAAAACAAGATAATTTCAAGATTGTTTGACTGAACAAGATATTTAAGATGCATTGTCTTAAAACAAGTCCCTCCATCTACTGGAATGTCTCTTGTTAAGTGAATTTATCTTGAATCAAGTGGGATGAGACATTTAGACTAAAAATAAGACAAATAGACTTGGTAGGATTTTGAGTTTTTGCAGTGCAGAAGTGCCTCCAACCAGGGTGGGGTTACTGGGGAGTTAGACCGCCGCTGACTGGCACTTTTATGGTGTTATTAGCAAGTATCCCACTGTCTCCGCCGCTCTCGTAGTCTAATCCCATTACGTTCAACACTCAAATGGAATTCAGATGGAATGGCGTCCTCCATTTTAGGAAACGACTCCAAACACAGCGGGCGTCTGCATTCTTATCCTGCTTTGCTGGGAAATTAGAGCAGCGCAGGCAGGAGCCGAGAGCGTATCAAATCATCATTACAAAACAGGAGCTCTTCACCTCGCACACAGAGCTGCAGCACATCCACTTCACCGGCTTCCAGAGAGGCCTGGAAGTGCTGCACGGCCCTTCAGAGGTTTGGTGAGAAGTGCTGGGGTGTAGTGGAGCAGCAAGAGTGGAAGTAGCGGTGAGACAATGAGAAACAACCACTGCTGCTCTAGGCTCTGTGAACAGGCTTGCCATTGATTAAAACAGCAAGGTGTGCAATAAAGCGCAAGGCGAAGTGTTGCCTTCCATATGGACCCCCGGACCCTTAGGCTCTGGCCACCAATTGGGCCTTTCTGCCTGCTGCTGTTGCCCCTTTTCTCCTCTCTGCTTCCCCTTCTCCTCTCTCCCTCGGTCCCCAGATGGTAAAAACAATTTTCCAGCCCTCTGTCTCTCTCCTCTGCTGCCCGCCGCTCTGCAGCCACAAAGGGCCCTGGCCGTGATTCAACCGTTTACTCCAGTAATTAACAGCACCCATACCACAACAATTACAGTCACAAGGCTACTACACTCCAAATATACACTCACACAATCGCACACAATCACACACACGCAGCGCTAACTGTGGCACAGTATGAATTAGAAGGGAAGGTAATAGCCGGAAGCTGTAAAAATAAAATTAAAATAGTATTAACAAAAAGGTGAGCACAACATGCTGGCACTACAGCAATGATTACCTCATAATTAGACGAGACAAAGCTCTCTCCCTATCTAGTGGCAAAACACTGTAATTACTGCCGTGACAGAAAATCAAAGGCTACTTTGTAAGCAGCAGGAAAAATTAACATTTCAGGCCCTGAAGCTGTATGTCCTGATTAGAAACGTATTAAATCAATGCATTGCTAACTGCCGGACATAAATACATCTCCTCCTGAAGGGGCCTATAATTGCGAGAGCAAAAAAAAAAAACGTGGGTTTCAATTTCAGAGATGTGGCATTAATTGTAATGACAGTATTATGTGGTAAATGTACACTCCTTTTGTTAGGAGATGATGCACTTAAAGCGGCGCTTTTCTCAAATGTGTTTTTGGAGCGAAGATCAAAGCTTGTTTTCCATGAATTGTTGGAGGCCTCTAATCTAAGCTCAGAAGGCTGCAACGCACAAAAGAAGCAACAGATTTTAGTAAACTTGATTTATTCAGGACCTTATGCACAATGTATATGGAGGTAGAGATGTACTTTAAACGTGCACTAATGTATGATAATTAAATATTAAAAATGTAGCTCGTAGTTTACATACAAGTCTGTATTTATTGTGTTTTTTCCTTTCTGTCAGCTCCACTTTGACTTTTCTGGCTGTTCTGTCAGGACTCCCTCCTCTGTCCCAGCTTCAGCCCCCACCTGACCTCCCTCATCCTCCCTCATCCTCCCCCTCCTTCCTCCTATTCCTCTCTCCACCTTCCTGCTGCAGCTCTGCAGAGCTGCTCTGTCCAGCTGCGGCTCATCACCAATCACTCATCAACAGAACTCCGGTCAGCTGAGGTGCAGCACACCTGATGATCATCTCCACCATAAAAGCCGGCTGCACACTCCACACCCTGCCAGATAGTAAACTCTGCTCACACGCTCTGCTGACCCACCTGCTCTGTCCTCCCCTCTCCTGCACTCTGGATCCAGCCCTGACCAGACCTCCCCCCTGCCTCCCTCACCTTGGACCTCCTGCCTGCTCCTGGTGGAGGGTCTCTGCCTGCCGTGTGCCCCCTTTGGCTCCGGAAAACACCCCGCCTGTCGCCCCCCGATGGAACGAGGCCCTCCTGCCCGCTCTCCGCCGCCGACCTACCCCACGGAGGACGCCAACCGGGCCGCCGGTTCCTGGTACAGTCACCCCACAACCTCCCCTTTAGTTCAGTTATTCCAGTCACCAGGTTCCCCACCCCGTCCAGCACTCCCTTTTGTTTTTGTTAATATAATTCACCTTTGTTCCTGCCTCAGTCCCTGGTCTGTGTGCTCTCTGCTCGGGTTCACCCCCACGCCTTGACATATTCAGTATAACACTAAAAATAATATACTGCAGGAGTGTCCAACATGTGGCCCAAAACCGGCCTCCAGAGGGTCCAATTCGGCCCTGAGAGTGTAAAAAGACATTAACTGCAGATTGTAAATTGGTAAAACTATAAATTTAAAATCATTTCTAGACCATGACAAGTTGTCTTGATCATAAAGTAAAATACTAGCTTGCTCATTGTTGTCATTTTGTGTCTCATTTTTGTAATATTTTGTCTTGTTTTTTGTCATTTTTTGTCAAATTTTTGTCATTTGACCATTTTTTTTGTCCCTTTGTAATGTTTTTGTGTATTTTCTTTGGCTCTTTTTTTTGTGTTGTTTCCTGTCATTTTTTTGTCATTTGTTTCTTGTTTTTGTCATTTTGTGTCTCATTTTTGTCATTTTTTGTCTTGTTTTTTGTCATTTTTTGTCAAATTTTTGTCATTTGACCATTTTTTTTGTCCCTTTGTAATGTTTTTGTGTATTTTCTTTGGCTCTTTTTTTTGTGTTGTTTCCTGTCATTTTTTTGTCATTTGTTTCTTGTTTTTGTCATTTTGTGTCACATTTTTGTAACGTTTTGTCTTGCTTTTGTTGTTTTTTGTCTTTTTTTTGTCTGACTGTTGTCGTTTTGATCATAAAGTAAATTACTATATCATTCAGTTCCAGATAGCTGTGACTAAATGTTGTGTTCCTTTGTAGACACTGTGATCTGGAAGTTGTAATGTGGAAATGATAAACTGAGGCAGAATGCTGTTGAGATTTATTTTTCTTAAGAGATTTCAGGTTGTTTATAATGTTTTGTAAAAAGATAATTCCTTATATGTGAACATTGTTGCACTAAAAGAAAGGAGAAATGTGGAGTTGTGGTTATTTATAGGTTATTATGCTCTGGTTTTACTGGTCCGGTCCACTGGAGATCAAATTGGGCTGAATGTGGAACCTGAACTAGAATGAGTTTGACACCCCTGATCTACTGGCACATTGATTGAATCAGTGTTAAATAAAAATGAAAAAAAACTGCCATCATCTACAAAAACAAAATTTGTCCTTGAACTTTCCTGAACAATTCAAAGTCAGTTTTAGCAGCACAATAATACATTTTAGTGATTCTTTCCTTCTTTTTGAAAATATTTCCAAGAATTTTCTTGCCAAATTTGGGGGATTTTTTTTTTTTTTTTAAAAAATAAAACTTTTAAGGGAAACTTTTAAGGAATTATTGGAATTTTCTTCCAGAAGGTTTTGCAATTTTTCAGAAATTTGGGGAATTTTTTTGCAGAATATTTGTATTTTTTTCAGACAAGGAAATAATATTTTTTGGTGCCCATAAATGAAGACAACAGGAAGGTTAAAGCAGTGCAGTACATTTCACCTCGTCAATAATTAATGTAATTTTATAATTATCGTAATTTCCAGACCTGCACATTGGACATGTGACTCATCAAAAGCCACATGGGTTGTGACCCATCTAGTTTCTGTTTCCTGTTTAAATTGATAAAAGCTGCTAGTGGGAAAGCCAGACGATCCCTGGCATCTTTAACATGCCACAATAGGCTTCTTGGGAATATAACTAATTACTTCACATCTGTATTTATTTGATCCGCATGGAATTCTCCCTTCTGTCACGAGTGCCGAGCTACGCCAGCTTGGACTAACAGTGATTTATCTAAGTGACACTTTTGGCTCCGATTCACATCAAAGCAGCGCCAAAATCAATAGGGGAAACATGGGGATGATGGGGAGGAGGAACTGATTTTTTTTTCCCCCTCAGCAAAACTGTCATGCATAAAATCCAGCAGCATAAATAAAGCTTGCAGGTTTGCTGAATCAGATAGGGTGGAAATAAGATACAAGCTGTTTGTTAATGGTAGCTTAAAGAAAGACTTCCACAACTTCAGCTCTCAGTGTGACACCCCAACTTCATGCAAGAACAGCTTCTACTGACCTCTGTTGTCTACTGAGTGAACTGCAAACACCTCATCCTGTTCTGGATGAGGGGGTCCTGAGCAGTGAACCGGTGAGTTTGAGGAACTGGGAGGCACAGCTGCATGACTAAAATGTTTGAACATTAAGACAATCAGCAGAAACTTTACACAGAAACACTCAAACCAGCTCCTGATCACACATACACACAAAATGCAAACTAAAATTAAAAATTGAACCCAGTGGGCTGTTTAAATTAATGAAGATGAATTGAAATGCTGAAGTCTGAAGGCTACCAGCGACCCCTAGAGGTTACAACATTCTTTACACCTTAACAAATACTTAAACCAGGGGTGTCAAAAACTCATTTCATTTTTTTTTTTTTTTTTCTTTTTTTTTTGTCTGCATTTGTTCTCATTGTTTAACTCCACAAAAGGGGAGTCAACATTTTATGAGATTGATGCATATTTTAGTCTTGCAGCCAAATATTTTAATATTTAGTGCATGTGTGTGACCATCACCGGCCCTCCCTGAAAGCTAAGCAGATATTCTTTATTAGAATTCCCTATTATGAGCCAGGGAGGGCAGTGCTACACCTCAGTGATGTGTGGGGGAAACAAAGACTGGACAGGACGAAACAGGACGAACAGAGATAGAAACTAACAGGCGGTGCTATTACAATTAAAGAGTGTGAGGTGGTGTGTTATTCCCAACTACTAATTGCCCATCAATAAAAATAAATAAATAAATAAATAAAAATTTGAAAAAAGAAAAGAAAACCAAACCAACACAAAAGAAAAAGAGATTCAATAATAAATGAACAAATGGTACTGAGCACCATAATTGTGGGTGTCTTGATAGTATAGAATAGAATAGAATAGGCCAGAAAAGGATACTAGTGCGAGAGAGAATGAGTTTAGGGTAGAGACTGGAGAAATTCTCAGCACATTCTGGCGGGACCCATCAATCGCTGAAATGGGACTCGGCAGTAGCTGGCAAGACCTGATCAAACATGCAAGTGTGAAGAACCCCGAAGCCCAGAACAGCAATCACGGCAAGGCAGGGCCAAGTCAACAGGGCATCCCTCCCCCCGGGCCGTAGGAGCCACAGGACGGCACCCCCAGAGAGCCACCAGGGCCACCGTGAACCACGCGGACCCTGAGAACAAGAGGGAGCAGCTACTGACACCCCCTGCGCGCCCAGACCGACCCAGGTGGCCCGGGGCACGAGGACCCACCCGCCACCCAAACCCTAACCCCGCCCACCCCAGTCCCCACCAAACCCCCCACCCCACCACCCGACCCGCCCACCCCCACCCCCTCTCCCTCCCCCGAGGGGGCCAACAGCCCCACACAGCCAGGAAGCCAGACACAGGGGCCGAGCGGCCCACCGAAGGGATGGCAACCAGCCCATCACAAGGCAGGCCACCACCGGGAGCCGGCCAGAGGAAATCGGAGCCGGGACCCGATGTGAGTCCAGAGGGTAAAAATGGACAGTGTGGTGGGGCCCGGCGACGCCGACAGGGAGGCACCCCGCATACCCCCCGCACCAGGCCCCAGGTGAGCGCAGTACACCCAGGGCCCCCACTCCCCGCAATGCGCCCTGACAACCCACCAGGACAGAGTCACCACATGCCACCAGCCCGCAGTACAGCCACAGCGCCCACCAGGACGGCCAATCCAGCCCCCGCAGCCCACCAAGAGCCATCGCACCTGCCCGGACCCGTCGGGCACGCAGGAGAACCCCCCCCGACCACAGCCCCCAGGTCCCGGGGACCCCCCAGCCACAGCAACACGGATGATGGTCCACCCCCGCCACCCCATAGCTATAAGGGGGCCGGGTCCCACCAGTGAGGCCATATTAGTGAGATCCCCCCATTACTCCCTGTTAATATGTCTCCCGATCCCAGACTGGAGACATTATCCCTGCACCGTGATAGTGTAACCCTGAGTGTCATGTGGTGCATTAAAAGTGGGGAGGCTGGGCGAGGCGTCCAGGGGGCGGGCCAGAGGACCACAGAGGATGGCTACTCTGCAGCCTACCCTGGCCCAAGTTCCCCGAGCCGTCCCAGACCTACCCCCAAGGTGTGAGTGTATGTGGTGCATTAAAAAGAAATTAGAGAGCAGGGGAGGCAAGCAAGAGGGTGATGGGGAAGAGACAAGGCCGTAGAGCCCTGCCATCCGCCCCACCACAGAGCCCATCATTCCTGCCCCCACCTGCTCTCGGGGCCCTAACTCATTTCAGTTCAGGTTCCACATTCAGCCCAATTTGATCTCAAGTGGACCGGACCAGTTAAATCAGAGCATAATAACCTGTAAATAACCATAACTCCACATTTTTCCTTTGTTTTAGTGCAAAAAAACACGTTCTGAAAATCATCATGAACAACCTGAAATTTCTGAACAAAATTAAGTTCAATTTCAGCAACATTCAGCCTCAGTTTATCATTTCCACATTACAACTTCCAGATCACAGAGTGTCTACAAAGGAACACATTTAGTCACCTGGAACTGATTGATGTAGTATTTCACTTTATGATCAAAATGACAAAAGTTAGACAAAAAACAACAAAAACAAGACACAAAATGACAAAAGCGAGACACAAAATGACACAAAACGAAAAAAATGAGAAACAAAACAACAAAACCGAGAAACAAAATGACAGAAAATAAGACAAACGACACAAAACAAAAGAGACAAAAAATTGGACAAAAAACTACAAAGCGACACAAACGAGATTAAAAAAATGACAAAAGCGAGAAACAAAATGACAAAAAAATAAGACAAACAACACAAGCGAGACAAAAAGGAAATACAAAGCAACAAAAACATAAGACAAATGGCAAAAGTCAGGCAAAAAAAGACAGAAAACAACAAAAACAGGAGGCAAAATATTATAAAATCAAGACACAAAATGACAAAAAATGAGACAAGCAACATGAAACAAGAGACAAAACATTTGACAAAGTTACAAAACAACACAAACAAGACAAAAAATGACATAAGTGAGAAAAAAATGACAAAAAATGAGACAAACAACACAAAGCAAAACAAAAAAGAGTCAAAATATTAGATAAAAAAGTTACAAAGTGACAAAAATAGACAACACAAGCGAGATGAAAACAAACACAAAACGATAAAAATGATACACAAAACTATGGATAAAGCAAAGCACAAAATGACAAAAATAAGACAAAAACACAAGCAAGACAAAAAGAAAACAAAAAAAATGAGAAACAAAACAAAAAAAACATGAGACAAACGACAAAAGCATGACAAAAGAAGACCAAAAAACAACAAAAATCAAGACAAAATATTTCAAAAATGAGACACAAAACAACAAAAATGTAACAAACAACAAAAAAAATTGACAAAGTTACAAAACAACATAAATAAGAGACAAAAAATGACAAAAATGAGAAACAAAATGACAAAAAATGCGACAAATGACATGAAACAAAACAAAAACCAGACAGTTGGAGTCCGTAGCAATGTGAAGGGATGGGTATCTGAACCTGTCATGAATACAATGGTTCCACACATGGGGGGGATTCTCCTGCCCAACTGACCACGTCTGGGTTTGCGGTCATAAGGTCTATCTGTACCTCCCCCAGGGATGGTGTGGGCTGTGCTATTTAGTGAAATTACGACCTGCAGCTCTTGTGATTCCCAAGTCAAATGTTACCGCCATTTTTACTACAACACTAAGATGAAGGAGATGTTCTGTCCCCTCCACCACTAGATCTCCACCACTAGTATCAAATGTAAGAGGTATCTTTATGACACTTTTTCCCATGTACAGGAACAGCATATTTAGGAAATGGGATGAATGACATCAGCGTCTGGTAGTTGGTCTAACATTCTTCTCAAGATTTCCACACCGATTCTCATAATAATGCTATTATTTTTTCAGGTTTATTTGTTGCATCATCCCATGCTTTAAAACACTCGTAAATAAAGCGATAAGCGGGACTGTGTCCGAGGTAATGTTGAGTGATGAATTCAGAGCATTCATGGCAGAAAATCCTTTTGAAGAAGACGATAAAGTGTAAATAATTGTTGATTTGAAAACAGCCTCTGAGTGTAAGTTGATGAAGTTGTTATAAACATGAACATGTTACAGAAAAAAAGTAAAAAGAAAAAGTGGTAATGATGTGATTATGAGAAGTTGACATTCATCAATGATAAACAGGAGGGAAATGTTAGAAGAATTATACTTAGGTTCATTGTGGTTATCATTGAATGACTGTAAAGGTATCTCTATGCATATGTAAGCACTTCTTGTTGAGAAGTACATGTACATTTTAACTGTAATCTGTATGTACTCACAGTAGAAACATGAGAACAGGGTTGACATGTTCCATATGATAAGATAATGTAAGTGACACTTTCTCTGTTAATACAGAGCTTGTGAGTACTGTCTTTCCTTCCTGTGCTGAGCGTGTGTATTTTCAGGTTTAAACACAACAAAAAGTTAGACAAAAAAGTTACAAAGCAACAAAAAAATGGACAAATGACAAAAACGAGAAAAAAAATTACACAAATGACACAAACCAGACAAAAAATGACAAAAGCGAGAAACAAAATGACAAAAAAATAGAATAAGAACAAATAAACCAAACCACAAAATGACAAAATAAGACAAATGACAAAAACAAGACAAAAAATTATGCAAATGACACAAACGAGACAAAAAATAACAAAAAAGAGAAACAAAACAAAAAAATAGACCAACAGCACAAGTGAGACAAAAAAAACACAAAATGACAAAAACAATACACAAAACAACGATTAAAGCAAAACACAAAATGACAAAAATGAGACAAAAAGCACAAGTCATCTCGAGGGCCAGACTGGACCCTCTGGACGGCCGGTTTTGGCCCGCGGGCTGCATGTTTGTCACCCCTGAGTTAAGTCATTTTGCATTAAAAAAACAACGTGTCCTATGTTTATACCACAACAGATGAAACAGGAAGTACCGTCCAACTTGGTTGATGAGTTACCATCTCCCCGATGAGCCCTGGAGTATCTGAAACGTCTCAGCAGGAGGTAGTGCAGCCTTTACACATCGCTTCCCTCCAGAAAACAAACAAACAAACTCTCAGTAAATAAATAAAATACATTTCCAACTTCACCACCTCCAGGCTCCAAGGTGATGGCTGCTCCGGCAACGCATTCATAGAACTATATGGTTAATTTAAAACAAATGTACATCATAGCGTTGATTATTTAAACACAACTCGGAAAAAAACAGGACTTTAACTTCTTAATTATTCTCGTTCACACCGCATTTCCCATGCACACAGTCGCCTTAAGTGCAAATAAAGCCTCCCATCTGTTTGTAATTACAACTACATAATTTCAGTCATTGTGGTATCTATCTATCTATCTATCTATCCATCCATCCATCCATCCATCCATCCATCCATCCATCCATCCATCCATCCATCCATCCATCCATCCATCCATCCATCCATCCATCCATCCATCCATCCATCCAAATCACAACAGAGCTAAATGCTAACACGTTCAGCTCTTTTTAATTGATCTGGACACATCCTTTACCTGCTCTAACTGATCTGGGATGAGTCCACCACCCCCCACCCCTTAGTCGAGTCATTTGTTATCACCTCATGGCTGCACGGTGCAATTGGCCGAGCTGCTCTGGAGTGAAGGGTCAAGCCTTTAAAAGGGAATTACTTCATTGACACAATAAGAGATGACATTTTATTTGACGTCTTACCACCACTTCACTCCCCTCCAACATCCCTGCCTGTCCTGCATCCTAACTGCTCCCCGGGGACCGCTGACCTCCATGTGGATGTGTGTGTTTGTGTGTCGGTGTGTGTGTGTCGGTGTGTGTTTGCGTGTCGGTGTGTGTGGGTGCAGGTCTTGTAATTTTATCTGTCCAGAGTTTTCTTGTTAGAGATAGACTAATATGGGGTTGGTTTTGGGGCTGATGTCGATGCAGATGTAATATGGTGCACAAGTGATATTTGGAACGGATGTGCGTTAAATGTAATGTTTTAAAAGCATGTGATAGAAGAGAACCCGGTTTCTTCATTAATAAGAGTGACCATAACTGAATATGTAAAATAGAAATAGGAGTGATGAAATTAGGACGCTTTTGACCGAGATTGATCAGTCTATGTCTGCTGTTCTTCTCTGTTTTTCTTAACCTTTCACTGTTCTATCACTTTTATTTCCCACTAAGGTTCAAATCTTAAAGCATTATTGTTTTCCAGACTCTGTTGGATTCTAACTGAGCCGCTAGCTGTTACCATAGCCTTAGTCACTGTGAGAGCAGCTAGTTTCCTGGTTTGTGGCAACGGCTTGTGTTTTTTGTTCAGTCTTTGCTTGAGAGACATTTGTGAGACTACAGAGTGATGACAGACAGAGAGAGAAGCAATGCATTTAACCCTTTCATGCACAGAGGTCGCTACAGTGTGCAGCTACTCAAAAGCTGTTTTCTTATATGTGCATGAGCTTTGATGGCATAGCTGCACATCAGCCATTAGAGTGGATCCTACTGCATCATATCATGCACTGCCACTGACTGGCTACCCATTCCAAATGAATTAACCCTCCTGTTGTCCTCATTTATGGGCACCAAAAAAATATTGTTTCCTTGTCTGAAAAAAATCCAAAAAAAATCTGAAAAAAAATACCCCAAATTTCTGAAAATTTGCAAAACCCTCAGGAATAAAATTCCAATAATTCCTTGAAAGTTTCCCTTAAAAGTTTTATTTTAAAAAATGCCCCAAATTTGGCAAGAAAATTCTTGGAAATATTTTCAAAACATTAGTAAAAATCTTTAAAAAAAATCTTAAAAATATCTAAAGTGATTCCATATATATCAGTAAAACTTCTAATATTTTCTTTAAGAACATTTGCAAAAAAATCAACCAAAATCCAGCAAATTTCACTGGATTTTGGTTGATTTTTTTTGCGAATGTTCTTAAGAAACATTTTTAACATTTTTTCCACCAAAAAATATTCAAAGATTTCCCAAAAATGTTGAAAATGTGGACATCAGAAATTTCACTGTGAATTTTTTATTTATTTCCCCACATTTTCAAACTTCAAAACGGGTCAGTTTTGACCCGCAGGATGACACGAGGGTTAAACGTAATCAAGATGCCACATTAGAAAGGAATATGTGACCCAGCATCTATATATTAGGCTGCACACATCTAATCCAAAAAGCTGTATAATAATCCTTCATAAAGTAATTACCTGTAACTGTATTTGTGTATCTTTGTTCAAGTATCTCTTTGTAGCTGCGTATCTAGTGTTCACACTGTGCTCTGCTCTGTGCACTTATTTATTACTGCATCTCTGTCAGGTGTGTTTAGACTGAATAGACTGCAGGTGTTACTTAGGATTCAAGGAGAGTCCTGGGGCTTCTGTTTGTATGTGTGTGTGTGTGTGTTTCAGTGTGTGTGTGTGTGTGTGTGTGTGTGTGTTAAAGAGAGAGACGGAGTGCGAACGAGTGAATGATTGACACCAGACACTCGTGTCACCCCCGGGGGGATTGGTAGAGGCCGTGCAGCCGGTCTGGCAGGTCATTATCAGTGTGTCACGCGGTGGCATGACGGCTACTTCCTTTGAGACAAAACACACAACACACACCAACTCCTTCCCCGAGTCACTGAGGAATGCCTATCCAAGCCAATCAATCGGGCGATCAATTGGGGACCAACTGGCAATCCCCTGCAATCAATACGGCCCTTGTTGCGTGGCTCCAGAAATGCCACAGCGACTGTGGCACTTAATTAAGTTGTTAATTGCTGTGTTAAGCTTTCTCAGGTACCCTCCCCAGACGGTAATTGAGAGTGGCTGGACAATTCGGCTATCGGCAGCACTTTGCTAAATTTAATCACAAATCCAAGTAATGGCAAAGGCTGTAATACAAGGAGCCAAACAACAGCGACAGGGTGGGTTTACAAGGAGGAGAGGCGCTGCAGCCTGTTGCTGTTTACTGCAGCGTGCACACATCTGGATGACATCATGCAGCTGTGACGGCCCGTAGTGCAAACTACTCAGCGTTTCTAAGGATGATGAGGTTTGCTTTGGGCTAAAAAGGCAGGACGCTTGACAAAAGACAATTTTAGTAATCTAAAAATTTAAGCTGCTTTTGATTTTGAAACTCGGCTGAGTTTAATTGAAATTCTAAACACCTGCAGAAAGCAGGAACCACAAAAGAACATGCGCTGTATGTCCACCTGTTTTCTTTTTTCTTTATTTTTAATTTAATTTTTATCAGGCAGATCATACCTCATGGTCTAGAAATGACTTTAAATTTATAGTTTTACCAATATACAATCTGCAGTTAATGTCTTCTCTGTAATTTTTACAATTTGAGGGCCGGATTGGAACCTCTGGAGGGCTGCTTTTGGCCCGTGTGCCGCATGTTTGACACCCCTGCTCTAGAAGACGGAGGAGGTCCCATCTGGAATGATAATGGGTATTTATTGGGCTGTTAAACACCAAATCTGGTGGCATCTCCAATGTTACTAACAAACCAGTGGCTTTTAATTGTCATTACTGTCTTACAAAGTCTGAATGTTGTGTTTATAGTCAGACTGATCTCTGGGTCCCTGTACTTGCAACTCAAATCTAACAAAATCATCATCACACAACATTTAGTCACAGCTATCTGAAACTGAACGATATGGTATTTTACTTTTTGATCAAAACAACAAAAATCAGAGAAAAAACAACAAAAACAAGACACAAAATGACAAAAGCAAGACACAAAATGACAAAAGCAAGACACAAAATGACAAAAATGAGACAGAATGACAAAAACGAGACACAAAATGACAAAAGCGAGACACAAAATCACAAAAACAAGACACAAAATGACAAAAGCGAGACACAAAATGACAAAAGACACAAAATGACAAAAATGAGACACAGAATGACAATAACAAGACACAAAATGACAAAAACGAGACACAAAATGACAAAAACGAGACACAGAATGACAAAAACGAGACACAAAATGACAAAAGCGAGACACAAAATCACAAAAACAAGACACAAAATGACAAAAGCGAGACACAAAATGACCAAAAATATCAGACAAACAACACAAGCGAGACAAAAAGGAAACACAAAGCAACCAGTGGCCTTTAATTGTCATTACTGACTTACAAAGTCTGCATGTTATGTTTATAGTCAGACTGATCTCTGGGTTTCACTTTTATATCCATTTGCAACTCAAATCTACTTGACAAAATCATCAACAATAGTTAATATGATATGTTCAAGTATCTATTTGCCCAAAATCACAGCACACAATATGAATTGGCAATTAATTTTTCATCAGTGCCACAATGGCTGTAAAGTCATGAAGTGATAATGTACATAATACAGTCATTATGTACAATCAGAGTAGAGACATGCAGCATAGCACTCCACTGACTGCTGTTCTCTTACTACTCATCTGTTGCCCATGAAAATCTGAAATTAAAACAGCAGGTTTTCTCTTTCAAACAAGCAGGATCTACCTGCTTTGTGTGTTCTTTACAAAATGGGTCTAATTTAATAAAATACTGACGTGAAGCGCCCCGAGGCGACTTGTGTTGTGAATTGGCGCTATACAAATAAAGCTGAACTGACGTTCCCGCTGGAGTTTTTTGTGATAAAATCACACGGTGAGGCCTTTCATTCCTTGCTCCTCAACACGTGCTCAGTCTGAGGGGGGCGATTACCACACTGGAAAAAATGCTCCTCCCAAAACAAGAAAAAAAAACTTATTCCAAGCAACTTTTATCTTGAAATAAGTGAAAAAATCTGCCAATAGAAGAAGTGAAAATGGCTTGGTAAGATTTTTTGAAATAAGATATGATATTTAGAATATTGAGATCTTAAAATTAGCTGGGAAAACTTATTTTAAGCTGTGTTCTAGCAGGATTCTCAAGCTTAGGTGTCTTAAAATAAGCCAGATATGCTAAAAAAAATAGCAGTTTTTCACTCAAAAATAGATTTTTGCTTTCATGTAACCTCTTAATTTGAGACGTATTAACCCTCCTGCTGTCCTCATTTACAGGCACCAAAGAGTATGTTTCCTTGTCTGAAAAAAATCCAAAAATTCAGCAAAAAAATTCCCCAAATTTCTGAAAATTTGCAAAACCTTCAGGAACAAAATTCCAATAATTCCTTAAAAGTTTCCCTTAAAAGTTTTATTTAAAAAATCCCCCAAATTTGGCAAGAAAATTCTTGTAAATATTTTCATAAAATGAGTATAGATCTTCCAAAAAATCCTTAAAATATCTAAAGTGATTCCATATATATCAGTAAAACTTCTAATATTTTCTTAAAGAACATTCACATAAAAATCCACCAAAATCCAGCAAAATTTGCTGGATTTTGGTGGATTTTTTTGTGAATGTTCTTAAGAAACATTTTTAACATTTCTTTTTCTCCACCAAAAAATGTTCAAAGTTTTCCCAAAAATGTTGAAAATGTGGACATCAGAAGTTTCACTGTGAAAATAGATTTTTTCCCCCACATTTTCAAACTTTAAAACGGGTCAATTTGACCTGCAGGACGACATGAAGGTTAAACTTATTTTGACTTTTCTTGTAAAATTCAACTCAAAACAAGATAATTTCAAGATTGTTTGACTGAACAAGATATTTAAGATGCATTGTCTTAAAACAAGTCCCTCCATCTACTGGAATGTCTCTTGTTAAGTGAATTTATCTTGAATCAAGTGGGATGAGACATTTAGACTAAAAATAAGACAAATAGACTTGGTAGGATTTTGAGTTTTTGCAGTGCAGAAGTGCCTCCAACCAGGGTGGGGTTACTGGGGAGTTAGACCGCCGCTGACTGGCACTTTTATGGTGTTATTAGCAAGTATCCCACTGTCTCCGCCGCTCTCGTAGTCTAATCCCATTACGTTCAACACTCAAATGGAATTCAGATGGAATGGCGTCCTCCATTTTAGGAAACGACTCCAAACACAGCGGGCGTCTGCATTCTTATCCTGCTTTGCTGGGAAATTAGAGCAGCGCAGGCAGGAGCCGAGAGCGTATCAAATCATCATTACAAAACAGGAGCTCTTCACCTCGCACACAGAGCTGCAGCACATCCACTTCACCGGCTTCCAGAGAGGCCTGGAAGTGCTGCACGGCCCTTCAGAGGTTTGGTGAGAAGTGCTGGGGTGTAGTGGAGCAGCAAGAGTGGAAGTAGCGGTGAGACAATGAGAAACAACCACTGCTGCTCTAGGCTCTGTGAACAGGCTTGCCATTGATTAAAACAGCAAGGTGTGCAATAAAGCGCAAGGCGAAGTGTTGCCTTCCATATGGACCCCCGGACCCTTAGGCTCTGGCCACCAATCGGGCCTTTCTGCCTGCTGCTGTTGCCCCTTTTCTCCTCTCTGCTTCCCCTTCTCCTCTCTCCCTCGGTCCCCAGATGGTAAAAACAATTTTCCAGCCCTCTGTCTCTCTCGTCTGCTGCCCGCCGCTCTGCAGCCACAAAGGGCCCTGGCCGTGATTCAACCGTTTACTCCAGTAATTAACAGCACCCATACCACAACAATTACAGTCACAAGGCTACTACACTCCAAATATACACTCACACAATCGCACACAATCACACACACGCAGCGCTAACTGTGGCACAGTATGAATTAGAAGGGAAGGTAATAGCCGGAAGCTGTAAAAATAAAATTAAAATAGTATTAACAAAAAGGTGAGCACAACATGCTGGCACTACAGCAATGATTACCTCATAATTAGATGAGACAAAGCTCTCTCCCTATCTAGTGGCAAAACACTGTAATTACTGCCGTGACAGAAAATCAAAGGCTACTTTGTAAGCAGCAGGAAAAATTAACATTTCAGGCCCTGAAGCTGTATGTCCTGATTAGAAACGTATTAAATCAATGCATTGCTAACTGCCGGACATAAATACATCTCCTCCTGAAGGGGCCTATAATTGCGAGAGCAAAAAAAAAAAACGTGGGTTTCAATTTCAGAGATGTGGCATTAATTGTAATGACAGTATTATGTGGTAAATGTACACTCCTTTTGTTAGGAGATGATGCACTTAAAGCGGCGCTTTTCTCAAATGTGTTTTTGGAGCGAAGATCAAAGCTTGTTTTCCATGAATTGTTGGAGTCCTCTAATCTAAGCTCAGAAGGCTGCAACACACAAAAGAAGCAACAGATTTTAGTAAACTTGATTTATTCAGGACCTTATGCACAATGTATATGGAGGTAGAGACGTACTTTACACGTGCACTAATGTATGATAATTAAATATTAAAAATGTAGCTCGTAGTTTACATACAAGTCTGTATTTATTGTGTTTTTTCCTTTCTGTCAGCTCCACTTTGACTTTTCTGGCTGTTCTGTCAGGACTCCCTCCTCTGTCCCAGCTTCAGTCCCCACCTGACCTCCCTCATCCTCCCTCATCCTCCCTCATCCTCCCCCTCCTTCCTCCTATTCCTCTCTCCACCTTCCTGCTGCAGCTCAGCAGAGCTGCTCTGTCCAGCTGCGGTTCATCACCAATCACTCATCAACAGAACTCCGGTCAGCTGAGGTGCAGCACACCTGATGATCATCTCCACCATAAAAGCCGGCTGCACACTCCACACCCTGCCAGATAGTAAACTCTGCTCACATGCTCTGCTGACCCACCTGCTCTGTCCTCCCCTCTCCTGCACTCTGGATCCAGCCCTGACCAGACCTCCCCCCTGCCTCCCTCACCTTGGACCTCCTGCCTGCTCCTGGTGGAGGGTCTCTGCCTGCCGTGTGCCCCCTTTGGCTCCGGAAAACACCCCGCCTGTCGCCCCCCGATGGAACGAGGCCCTCCTGCCCGCTCTCCACTGCCGATCCACCCCACGGAGGACGCCAACCGGGCCGCCGGTTCCTGGTACAGTCACCCCACAACCTCCCCTTTAGTTCAGTTATTCCAGTCACCAGGTTCCCCACCCCGTCCAGCACTCCCTTTTGTTTTTGTTAATATAATTCACCTTTGTTCCTGCCTCAGTCCCTGGTCTGTGTGCTCTCTGCTCGGGTTCACCCCCACGCCTTGACATATTCAGTATAACACTAAAAATAATATACTGCAGGAGTGTCCAACATGTGGCCCAAAACCGGCCTCCAGAGGGTCCAATTCGGCCCTGAGAGTGTAAAAAGACATTAACTGCAGATTGTAAATTAGTAAAACTATAAATTTGAAATCATTTCTAGACCATGACAAGTTGTCTTGATCATAAAGTAAAATACTAGCTTGCTCATTGTTGTCATTTTGTGTCTCATTTTTGTAATATTTTGTCTTGTTTTTTGTCATTTTTTGTCAAATTTTTGTCATTTGACCATTTTTTTGGTCCCTTTGTAATGTTTTTGTGTATTTTCTTTGGCTCTTTTTTTTGTGTTGTTTCCTGTCATTTTTTTGTCATTTGTTTCTTGTTTTTGTCATTTTGTGTCACATTTTTGTAACGTTTTGTCTTGCTTTTGTTGTTTTTTGTCTTTTTTTTGTCTGACTGTTGTCGTTTTGATCATAAAGTAAATTACTATATCATTCAGTTCCAGATAGCTGTGACTAAATGTTGTGTTCCTTTGTAGACACTGTGATCTGGAAGTTGTAATGTGGAAATGATAAACTGAGGCTGAATGCTGTTGAGATTTATTTTTCTTAAGAGATTTCAGGTTGTTTATAATGTTTTGTAAAAAGATAATTCCTTATATGTGAACATTGTTGCACTAAAAGAAAGGAGAAATGTGGAGTTATTTATAGGTTATTATGCTCTGGTTTTACTGGTCCGGTCCACTGGAGATCAAATTGGGCTGAATGTGGAACCTGAACTAGAATGAGTTTGACACCCCTGATCTACTGGCACATTGATTGAATCAGTGTTAAATAAAAATGAAAAAAAACTGCCATCATCTACAAAAACAAAATTTGTCCTTGAACTTTCCTGAACAATTCAAAGTCAGTTTTAGCAGCACAATAATACATTTTAGTGATTCTTTCCTTCTTTTTGAAAATATTTCCAAGAATTTTCTTGCCAAATTAGGGGGATTTTTTTTTTTTTTTTAAAATAAAACTTTTAAGGGAAACTTTTAAGGAATTATTGGAATTTTCTTCCAGAAGGTTTTGCAATTTTTCAGAAATTTGGGGAATTTTTTTGCAGAATATTTGTATTTTTTTCAGACAAGGAAATAATATTTTTTGGTGCCCATAAATGAAGACAACAGGAAGGTTAAAGCAGTGCAGTACATTTCACCTCGTCAATAATTAATGTAATTTTATAATTATCGTAATTTCCAGACCTGCACATTGGACATGTGACTCATCAAAAGCCACATGGGTTGTGACCCATCTAGTTTCTGTTTCCTGTTTAAATTGATAAAAGCTGCTAGTGGGAAAGCCAGACGATCCCTGGCATCTTTAACATGCCACAATAGGCTTCTTGGGAATATAACTAATTACTTCACATCTGTATTTATTTGATCCGCATGGAATTCTCCCTTCTGTCACGAGTGCCGAGCTACGCCAGCTTGGACTAACAGTGATTTATCTAAGTGACACTTTTGGCTCCGATTCACATCAAAGCAGCGCCAAAATCAATAGGGGAAACATGGGGATGATGGGGAGGAGGAACTGATTTTTTTTTCCCCCTCAGCAAAACTGTCATGCATAAAATCCAGCAGCATAAATAAAGCTTGCAGGTTTGCTGAATCAGATAGGGTGGAAATAAGATACAAGCTGTTTGTTAATGGTAGCTTAAAGAAAGACTTCCACAACTTCAGCTCTCAGTGTGACACCCCAACTTCATGCAAGAACAGCTTCTACTGACCTCTGTTGTCTACTGAGTGAACTGCAAACACCTCATCCTGTTCTGGATGAGGGGGTCCTGAGCAGTGAACCGGTGAGTTTGAGGAACTGGGAGGCACAGCTGCATGACTAAAATGTTTGAACATTAAGACAATCAGCAGAAACTTTACACAGAAACACTCAAACCAGCTCCTGATCACACATACACACAAAATGCAAACTAAAATTAAAAATTGAACCCAGTGGGCTGTTTAAATTAATGAAGATGAATTGAAATGCTGAAGTCTGAAGGCTACCAGCGACCCCTAGAGGTTACAACATTCTTTACACCTTAACAAATACTTAAACCAGGGGTGTCAAAAACTCATTTCAGTTCAGGTTCCACATTCAGCCCAATTTGATCTCAAGTGGACCGGACCAGTTAAATCAGAGCATAATAACCTGTAAATAACCATAACTCCACATTTTTCCTTTGTTTTAGTGCAAAAAAACACGTTCTGAAAATCATCATGAACAACCTGAAATTTCTGAACAAAATTAAGTTCAATTTCAGCAACATTCAGCCTCAGTTTATCATTTCCACATTACAACTTCCAGATCACAGAGTGTCTACAAAGGAACACATTTAGTCACCTGGAACTGATTGATGTAGTATTTCACTTTATGATCAAAATGACAAAAGTTAGACAAAAAACAACAAAAACAAGACACAAAATGACAAAAGCGAGACACAAAATGACACAAAACGAAAAAAATGAGAAACAAAACAACAAAACCGAGAAACAAAATGACAGAAAATAAGACAAACGACACAAAACAAAAGAGACAAAAAATTGGACAAAAAACTACAAAGCGACACAAACGAGATTAAAAAAATGACAAAAGCGAGAAACAAAATGACAAAAAAATAAGACAAACAACACAAGCGAGACAAAAAGGAAATACAAAGCAACAAAAACATAAGACAAATGGCAAAAGTCAGGCAAAAAAAGACAGAAAACAACAAAAACAGGAGGCAAAATATTATAAAATCAAGACACAAAATGACAAAAAATGAGACAAGCAACATGAAACAAGAGACAAAACATTTGACAAAGTTACAAAACAACACAAACAAGACAAAAAATGACATAAGTGAGAAAAAAATGACAAAAAATGAGACAAACAACACAAAGCAAAACAAAAAAGAGTCAAAATATTAGATAAAAAAGTTACAAAGTGACAAAAATAGACAACACAAGCGAGATGAAAACAAACACAAAACGATAAAAATGATACACAAAACTATGGATAAAGCAAAGCACAAAATGACAAAAATAAGACAAAAACACAAGCAAGACAAAAAGAAAACAAAAAAAATGAGAAACAAAACAAAAAAAACATGAGACAAACGACAAAAGCATGACAAAAGAAGACCAAAAAACAACAAAAATCAAGACAAAATATTTCAAAAATGAGACACAAAACAACAAAAATGTAACAAACAACAAAAAAAATTGACAAAGTTACAAAACAACATAAATAAGAGACAAAAAATGACAAAAATGAGAAACAAAATGACAAAAAATGCGACAAATGACATGAAACAAAACAAAAACCAGACAGTTGGAGTCCGTAGCAATGTGAAGGGATGGGTATCTGAACCTGTTATGAATACAATGGTTCCACACATGGGGGGGATTCTCCTGCCCAACTGACCACGTCTGGGTTTGCGGTCATAAGGTCTATCTGTACCTCCCCCAGGGATGGTGTGGGCTGTGCTATTTAGTGAAATTACGACCTGCAGCTCTTGTGATTCCCAAGTCAAATGTTACCGCCATTTTTACTACAACACTAAGATGAAGGAGATGTTCTGTCCCCTCCACCACTAGATCTCCACCACTAGTATCAAATGTAAGAGGTATCTTTATGACACTTTTTCCCATGTACAGGAACAGCATATTTAGGAAATGGGATGAATGACATCAGTGTCTGGTAGTTGGTCTAACATTCTTCTCAAGATTTCCACACCGATTCTCATAATAATGCTATTATTTTTTCAGGTTTATTTGTTGCATCATCCCATGCTTTAAAACACTCGTAAATAAAGCGATAAGCGGGACTGTGTCCGAGGTAATGTTGAGTGATGAATTCAGAGCATTCATGGCAGAAAATCCTTTTGAAGAAGACGATAAAGTGTAAATAATTGTTGATTTGAAAACAGCCTCTGAGTGTAAGTTGATGAAGTTGTTATAAACATGAACATGTTACAGAAAAAAGTAAAAAGAAAAAGTGGTAATGATGTGATTATGAGAAGTTGACATTCATCAATGATAAACAGGAGGGAAATGTTAGAAGAATTATACTTAGGTTCATTGTGGTTATCATTGAATGACTGTAAAGGTATCTCTATGCATATGTAAGCACTTCTTGTTGAGAAGTACATGTACATTTTAACTGTAATCTGTATGTACTCACAGTAGAAACATGAGAACAGGGTTGACATGTTCCATATGATAAGATAATGTAAGTGACACTTTCTCTGTTAATACAGAGCTTGTGAGTACTGTCTTTCCTTCCTGTGCTGAGCGTGTGTATTTTCAGGTTTAAACACAACAAAAAGTTAGACAAAAAAGTTACAAAGCAACAAAAAAATGGACAAATGACAAAAACGAGAAAAAAAATTACACAAATGACACAAACCAGACAAAAAATGACAAAAGCGAGAAACAAAATGACAAAAAAATAGAATAAGAACAAATAAACCAAACCACAAAATGACAAAATAAGACAAATGACAAAAACAAGACAAAAAATTATGCAAATGACACAAACGAGACAAAAAATAACAAAAAAGAGAAACAAAACAAAAAAATAGACCAACAGCACAAGTGAGACAAAAAAAACACAAAATGACAAAAACAATACACAAAACAACGATTAAAGCAAAACACAAAATGACAAAAATGAGACAAAAAGCACAAGTCATCTCGAGGGCCGGACTGGACCCTCTGGACGGCCGGTTTTGGCCCGCGGGCTGCATGTTTGTCACCCCTGAGTTAAGTCATTTTGCATTAAAAAAACAACGTGTCCTATGTTTATACCACGACAGATGAAACAGGAAGTACCGTCCAACTTGGTTGATGAGTTACCATCTCCCCGATGAGCCCTGGAGTATCTGAAACGTCTCAGCAGGAGGTAGTGCAGCCTTTACACATCGCTTCCCTCCAGAAAACAAACAAACAAACTCTCGGTAAATAAATAAAATACATTTCCAACTTCACCACCTCCAGGCTCCAAGGTGATGGCTGCTCCGGCAACGCATTCATAGAACTATATGGTTAATTTAAAACAAATGTACATCATAGCGTTGATTATTTAAACACAACTCGGAAAAAAACAGGACTTTAACTTCTTAATTATTCTCGTTCACACCGCATTTCCCATGCACACAGTCGCCTTAAGTGCAAATAAAGCCTCCCATCTGTTTGTAATTACAACTACATAATTTCAGTCATTGTGGCTAATCATTTTGACTGCACATTCGATTAAAACTACTGCAACTTTCAATTTCTGTGTTAAACCTTTTGTGCCACGTACAGATGTTGCCGTGAAACGTAGCAGATTAAGGTCCAGCTGCAAAAGAAAAGTCTGAAAATGTAGAAACTGGCTCCATATCAAATCCTTTATAGCCCATTTTCCATAAGTGCGTAACATCCCACCACTGCTAGAGAGCTTTCCCTGCTAGCTCGCGTGATGCTTTTTATTTGCCAAATTCCCAAATTAAATGACGTTTGACGCAAGAAATTTAAACGTGGTGTCATCAAGCCTCTGCTCTCATCATGTCTTATTTCCCTGTGGTGTCCGTGGAATAGGACAGGCAGGCTGCATAGCGGGCTGCTTCAATAAAAGGAGCTGTGAAACGCCATGTAACACCATTTTACTGCATCCCAATGTAAGCTAACGACATTATGAACCCCGGGGCAATGGTGAAAGCTAATGATGGGAGGATGATGGCAACGCAGTGCTGCCATAGAAGCCAATTTCCAGTGGCTTACCAGATGTTAAACATCCAAATGTGCATTGATCAGTGACAGGATGGCCCATAGAGATTTCTGCATTTGCCCGAAAGAAAACAAGGTTTGACTACGACCAGTTTAACAGGAACTGAACGAAGCATAATTGATATGATTTCAATTAATTACATATGTAAAAACATCTAGTCGCAATTAATTCGGTTAGCCGGCAACATGATTCCACTGGCAAGGGGTAGATTAGAGGATGTAATTAACGGAAAACTCATCACAACACAACACACACACATACACAGATCTCTTTCCATCATTTAAGAGGACATTACTCTGATTTGCAGTCATTTCCTGGAGACTTAACCAAACCACTGAACTACTTCTCCCTAACTCTTAACCAGAACCACATCTTGTTCTAACTTTTAACCAATGCCTACACTTAGAACGGTTTGCATTATGGGGACTTTTAGTTCCTGAAGGTAGAATGCGTAAATGGATTTATGTCCCCACAACATAAGCAACACAAGTGCACACACACAGAGTAAACCCTAATTAAAAAGTGACTAACATTCCCAAATTTGACTGAAAACCCATTTATCATGCATTTGTTTGCTACACTTTAATTCAGTTATATTATTATAAAATCTGCTCCAAACTGCCTGTACTTTTATTAAATTTGTCCAGACCTATTTTATTGTACTTATTTATTTATTTATACCTTATCATCATTCAGTTTAAATTATTCTACAAAATTAATTTGCACCTTGTTCAACTCCTTTGTGCTGTTTTTGATTTTTTTAAAAATCATGGTGTTTTGTGCCTTTTATCTTTTACATGTATTTTTTTCACCTCTGTTAAGATCTTTAAATAATATCTGTATGAGAACTCGCTATTAACAAAAACACAAATTAATTTAGTGCTGGAGTGATTTAATTATGATGATGAAAAATGTCAAACTGACAATTTAAATTAGAGAAGCCATAGTAAAATTTAATGTATTTGGGCTCAGGCCTTTTTATTTATTTTAACTATTTTTCATTGTTTTATATGGTCAGTCTTTTAAAGGTGCTATCACATAAAAACAACAAATTATTTCAGAATTAAAACAATGCTAGCTGTAGCTCTAACCTGAAGAACGCGTTATTGAATTTGACTCGGTACTAACATGATGTGTAGCGTAAGCTAACGCTAGATAATTACGTTGCTAATTAACCAAATAATGACAAGAAAGCTCGGTTTTATTTCAGACGTTTGACCGATTTCGGCCACTTACCACTGGCAAAAAGCGAAGCTGTGTTCAAATCCATTTTTAAGACGTGCTTTTTGTCAGCTGAACTCTTGGAAATCCGTTTCAGACGTATCAGTTAGCCTAAAGTAGCTTAGCCGCAAGCTATCAAGTAGCATTAGTGGCTAACCGTTGCTATGGACACCTGCTGCTAATGCTGCGTTCAGGTCACATAGTCTGAACGGTAATTATGACAACTCCCGAAAAATGGCAGCAGAATGGCTGCAAATGATGTGAATGTAGAATGAATATGCGACTTATTAATATTTTTAATTGCTACCAAATAATTTGCCAAACACTAAACATTGTTTTCTCTTTCAATCACTTAATTAAACGTATGTCAAAACAAAACAACTGTATGTAAATTACTGAGTCACTGCACTCAGTCACACAGCAACAGCAAAGTTGAAAGTACTGCAGCATTATGAAGATGTACTCCTGTTGTAAATAAAATCAGTTAAACTTTTAGACGTCTTGTTTTCACTCAGATACCTGGATGAGATGCTTTGTCCTGCTTCATGATTGTAAGCAAGCGTTTCAATGACAAAATTCATTTTACTTTATTAAGCATACTACTACTTCTTTCTGAAAAAACATTTGATTTTAATTTTAAAAATTGTTCTACAATATAGTACACAGAAGAAAAATTGGATTAAACTCCTAAAAACTCACCTCTATGTATCAAAGTACATATTTACAAGTTGTTTTTTTCTCACAAAAATAATCCCTTAATGTCTTCAGAAAGCCTCGATTATACTCCATTGTCCTGCAGACATCACGGATGTGCAGTTGTTGTTGTTGTCATACTATGTTCTAATTGCTCATTTTGCTCATGGTATTTGTTACTGGTTATTTTTGTTGTTGTATGCAAGCTGCTGAATACCTGCACTTTCCTGGGGATTAATAAAGTATCTATCTATCTATCTATCTATCTATCTATCTATCTATCTATCTATCTATCTATCTATCTATCTATCTATCTATCTATCTATCTATCTATCTATCTATCTATCTATCTATCTATCTATCTATCTATCTATCTATCTATCTATCTGATATGTCTTTCAGCATATAGAACACATGTAACAAGGTAAATAAATATATATATATATATATATATATATATATATATATATATATATATATATATATATATATATATATATATATATATATATATATATATATATATATACATAGTGTGGATTGTGTGATACAGCTCCTAAAATTATGAAATAATAGTTTTATTGTGCTGTCTTCTTGTAAAGTTGTATTCAAAAGTTGTAGTTGGTCAAATGTGCAATGGCGACACAAGACCTCTAATCAAGCTGTTTTGATTGAAACTTTCAGAGGTGTCGTTTTCACTGCAGATACCTGGATAAGACGCTGCTGGCCGCCATTATTCAACTCTGAGCAGAGTTTAACTGTGGCAGCACTGATTTATAACATCGGATGCTGTGTTGAAGAGGCTGGTTCAGCATCCTGTAATCAGTGCTGACTCACACACAACATCCTGTATTAATCTCATCTGATACAATCTAACCTGAGCTGACATCCTGCTGTGAGGACACACAGTGACACATTTCCAAGTCTTCCGTTATCAACACTCACACCACACGGTTACTCACAGCAGGATCCACCCTGATCTTTGAAAATAAATTAATAACATCATGTTTACCTGCTCCTAGATGACTCTGGACCAGCGACACTGATACCAGCAGCTCTAGTTACTGTCAAACTGATTTTCTCAGCGACACAAAAGATGACAACCAAGTGACAGGGCCTCGCCCAATGAACACGAAACAAGCAATTAACCCACCTATCACCCTATAATCATGAATCGACTGTGGAGTTAGCTGGCTCCCGCTTTGCTAGCGATTGTCCCCATTTTGGCAGCGGAGGCTTTTGGAGGGAAAACATGGAACATCTGGTGGAAGCAGACAGGGGCTGGCGCTACACGATGGGAGAACAAGTGCCTGAAAGCTTCATTATGCCCCAGCTGTTGGGCTTGCTGTTGCCCTCAGCAAAAACAACCTCGACAGGATGATGTTCCTGGCAAGTGAGCTGCAGAATATTTGAAGCAAGACCCCCTTTTTGGTGGTGTTTTGTGAGGAAACGTGAGCAGGAGCTGGTGATGATGGTGTTTTTTCAGTGTGAGGTGACCCACGTGCAGGAAAAGATTCAGAAGCAACGCCAACATGTAGCTCCACTTTCTTTCTTTCTTCCTCGCTCTGAAGAGTTTAACCTGGTTTTAGCTGGACACTGAGCTGCTTCAGGGGCTGGAGTAGACGTAACTTGGAGTTTTTTGGAATATGTGAGCTTTTCAAGCAGCCTGACTTGATTTAAAGAGCTCAGGCTGCTTTTGAAAGCTTGTAATGTTAATTCTTATTTAATATCTCAGAACAAAATACAGTATCTTAAACCCCCCCTTTGGTAAAAATCTATTTTTTTTTTTTACTTAGTTAACATGTCAATATGATGTTTTTATGTGGTAGACAACACATCATGAGCGAAATAAGACGTCAACACCATGGATTGAGCAAAAACTAGGATTCCGACTTCAGGGTTTCATATTTAACAAATCAAAGGAACCACTTCTGTCTGTGCCAGGCTGTCTGTATCATTACTGGTTTGTGGTTCAAAGATGTATGACTGAATTACTAGAGAGTAGTTTTATGCTGTTTGGGCAGGATTGAAGGTGAGCCAATGTGCTTGAGTTCCATCTATAGCTATTTAAAGACAAAGAAAGGAATATTTTTATGGTAATAACTTCTAAATATGTAACTTTGATACACAGACATGAGTTTTAAGTGGTTGACTTTAACCCTTTGATGTACAACATGGGTCAAAAGTGACCCATATTCAATGTAAAATGGGTATCTCTTGACGCATGTTGGGCATCAAAGGGTTAATCTATGGATTATTCCATCACTCTGATCCAGACAATAAGCCTGACTGAAATATCTCAACAACAGGAGTGTAGTTACGTGTTTTCTGTGCAGGGTTATAGTGCTCGCTGTCTTTAGGGCACTCGACTTGTATAAAATACATTTGTAGGCGGGGGGGGGGATCCATACCAGAGCTGAGGGAGTTTAGGGGAGCGACTCTCATTTACATACTGACATTGATTTGGTCGACGTACAACCGAGTGCTGGGGTGCTACACTGACATGTAGGGTCTCATTATTAGGTCAGAAAAATCAAACCCCTCCTGTTCTTGGCTTTAAGGTGAAATACCTGCAAAATGAAAATGACATTCCCAGCAGCCTCGTTCAGCTGTACCTTGTGTTTAGTGGAATATGGAACTACCTTAAAATGCATTATTTCAAACAGCCAGCAGGGGGCGACTGCTCTGGTTGCAAAAAGAAGTCAGCTTGAGCAGAAGTCTCTGAGAAAATGATCCTACTTCTCACTTTATCTGTTACTTCAGTAAACATTTTGCTGATGAGTTCATGGTCTCAGACGCTAGTTGCACGTCTCCTTTAATACCCCAAGGTGTTCATTTTATAAATTATGGTTCAATTTCACATTTAAAGCATGATATGCTTTAGGGCAGTGCTACATTATGATCAACAGGTTGGCACCATATCACTCATCTGTTCTCTATTTCTTAGTTCCTAGTTTTTAAGTCAGATCCAGTCAGTTCACCTGTTTTCAAAAGAGCAAGTTGGCGAAGATTAAATTCTGAACTCGAGGCGCCAAAAGTCCACAAACCAGTTAGTGAGGCCATGGATGCTATGTCGTCTTTTATACACAGTCTGTTAGTATTTAGGTCAAATCACGCTGCTGTCTGTTGACTCTTAACATCAGAACCTACAAAATTTTCAGACATATGAACAAGTTCCTCCAGTCTGACTTTACCTAACAGTGTGTCATGTTGCACCACCTGTTGTTAAAACTGGACAACATAAAGCTAGATTTTATTTTTAAATTGGTGCTTTATGCCTGTAAGTGCTGGCAGATAAAATGTATCCTTGTAAGAAACAGTCATTTTCGCACTATGAATTACATGAAAGTATGTTTGACATTTTAAATATTTTATGTCACTATGGCAACGCCTTTTGTCTACTACCGTTCGTGATAGAGTGGCCTCACAGCTTGTAGGCTAACCGTCATTATGGAAGAATAAAGAGCGATATGAATGTAAATCAGCCGTGAGAGCTGCTCAGTGCGTTGCGTTTAAGAGCAGTCTGGTGGTTTCAGGACGACGTCTCGGAAAGTCCCAGGCTGATTCTGGATATGACTGGTCTGACTCACCGGATGAAGGTCTAAACCTGCAACTGGCTTTTCCTCACCTTCTGCTATCTGCGTGTTTCTTCACAACAGCAAAAAACAACAACCTCTGAGAAGCAACCTGTCACGGCGTGGCAGAGAATTTGGATTGTGCAGTGAGCCAGTCCCATTAGCTTTTTAAAATCATTGTAATCACATAAATAACAATCCACTGATGAAGAAAATAGCACACATTTTGGTACAGATGCCTTCTAGTGTCACTCCTTCATTCCATTTCCCACAGTTATGCAAAATTCTTCTTCTTTTATTATTTGTTACTGTCTGTCAGATCCCCTCTTATCATTTGTTGTATATAACAGAAGGGTCGTGTGCTGCAGCCAGACCATAAATGTTTTACAAAATAGGCTAGCAAAGCAAAACTAGGATCTGCCAGAGCCTCCACAAAACAACGTCGTCCTGTCCTCCGCTTAACCCTCCTGTTGTCCTCATTTACGGCACCAAAAAATATTTCCTTGTCTGAAAAAAATCCAAAAAATCTGCAAAAAAAAATTCCCCAAAATTTCTGAAAATGTGCAAAACCTTCAGGAAGAAAATTCCAATAATTCCTTAAAAGTTTCCCTTAAAAGTTTTATTTAAAAAAAATCCCCCAAATTTGGCAAGAAAATTCTTGGAAATATTTTCAAAAAATTAGCAAAAATCTTCCCCAAAAAATTCAAAAAATATCTAAAGTGATTCCATATATATCAGTAAAACTAATAAAAGTAAAACTAATATTTTCTTTAAGAACATTCATATAAAAGTCAACCAAAATCCAGCAAAATTCACTGGATTTTGGTTGATTTTTATGTGAATGTTCTTAAGAAACATTTTTAACATTTCTTTTTTTCCACTAAAAAATGTTCAAGGATTTCCCAAAATGTTGAAAATGTGGACATCAGAAGTTTCACTGTGAAAATAGATTTTTTTCCACATTTTCAAAGTTTAAAATGGGTCAATTTTGACCCGCAGGACGACACGAGGGTTAATGGACACCTCAGCTATAGTTATGTGACTCCACAGATGACACAAAATGATTGACTCATAAGTATCTGGAGATTTAATTTACTGCCCCAAACCCTGAGTAACTATTGCATGTATATCAGTGATGAGTAAACAAAGTGACACAAATTCAGAGGTTATGAAGCTCTCCTTGTTTCCTATCTCTAACTTTTCTTATTTCCCTTCTTTCCAGCCCAGTGCCGTCCTGGCAGCAGCAGAAACTCTCTCTCTCTCTCTCTCTCTCTCAGGTTGGACAGCTTGTTCAAGTCGAATGCTATTAGTTGTGGGTCAGCGCCTGGGCTTTCTCTACACCCCAACAACACCTTTTCACCAGCCAGGGATTCCAGCCACCATTAATCAGAGTGGTGACAGCCCATGGATGTCAGTAAATATGTTTCCCTCGCTACCTCTGTTTTCCCACCACTTTTCTTTCGGGTTCTTTCTTGCAGCTCATGTGATTGGTCTTTTTCCTGCTCTTTGGGGTTTAATGGTGACCTGTTCTTGCTTTGATCTTCATTATTAACATCAGGATTCAACAATGAGAGCATAGAAGTTAGACTACAGAAGAGATACTTGCTTCTGAGACAAACTGAGAACTTATTGACAGAAAAGAAAACTGAACCGAGGAGCAGAAAATTGCTTGCAGGGGCAAAATTCAACTCCTGTTCCCTCATAGCCAGCTTACATTTCAACAGTTTGTATGCACGTTTTTTCTCTTTTTTTTGCACTGAACATCAGCCAGGTGCTTATGGATGTTGTCGGAACAGAAATGTCTCCTCGTTGTGACAGTTTCCTCTCCTGTACAGCTGACGGGGGGATGAGAGCTGGCCACCGTCGAGGCTGCTGTGAGCGTTCAGAGGGTGACGTGTCGGCAGAGGGCCAGTTGGAGAGGAGGGTGGCCGTCTCAGATACCTGCTGGTGTCCAGAGACAGCTGTAACGTAGCCACCCGTGGTCCAGCAATCAGGTTGGTGGCCGCTGAATGCTGATAAAGCCGCTTTTCTCGGCCTGGCAGACGGAGCTGAGGCATTTCTCAAGAAGATAAAGTCAGACCGGAGCCAGAGGAGTAAACAGGGAGCGGGAGGAGACACGACAAAGAGAAGCGAGAGGCCGAGATGAGGAGATAAACCGAGACAGAGAACAAATGGTGACCTTTGCAGAGATGGATTTGTTTACCAACAAATGTTCTGGCTGTCAACACCTGCTCCAGAGTGACCTTCACATGGAGACGGAGCCGACGTCTCTCATCTGTTCATCTCTGCAGCCTCTCATCAAGTCTGATCAGCTCAGCCTGTTTCTGAGCTCCTTTATTCTGCTGCATTCAGTCAGGTTCCAGCTGTCAGCATGGAGGCCCAAACCTGTAGAAAGATCGAAGAATACGTTAGGAGTTAATCCTTGTGTCGTCCTGCAGGTCAAATTGACCCGTTTTAAAGTTTGAAAATGTGGAAAAAAAAAATCTATTTTCACAGTGAAACTTCTGATGTCCACATTTTCAACATTTTTGGGAAATCTTTGAATATTTTTTGGTGGAAAAAATAAATGTTAAACATGTTTAAGAACAATCACAAAACAGCAAATGATTAAAATCATGTTAAAACCAGAACCACCTAATGCATTATTAAATACATTTTTAATTTTAAAGAATTCTATTGTTTTTTAAACATATTTTTTGCTTCTCATAGTGTTCTTTTATGGGATTTTATTTTATTTGTTTTAACCGTGTGGTATGTGTTCTGTTAGAGCAAATGTTTGGATTTTGCCGCACATAAAAACTTGTCATCTGTCTTCCCTCAGGATTAATAAAGCATCTATCTATCTATCTGTCTATCTGTCTGTCTGTCTGTCTGTCCATCCGTCTATCTAAAATTGTCTTGCTTTGCCTGCTGGAGAATTAAAAGTTCTCTCTACAGTCATAGCTGACAGTTTTCACATTAAGGTGATGCAACCGTCCTGCAGTCAGACTATAATATAACAACAGTCTGGTCCAAATGCTAAAACAGTGATAATGTAATTACACAGTCACTTGTTAAGACTTTTACTCCACATTTACCCAATGAATTAAAACAAAACAAGAGAGTTTGGAGTCTGTTGTCCCTGAAGGCCAGTCGGTCATTCCTCCCTGCAGCCAACAGATGGCAGCATTGAGCTAAAACAGGTTATTAACAAACCTGCTGACTTGCATTAACACACAGGCAATATATATGATACCTGAAGATAAAATGGTTTCAGTAAGACCAAGAATCACTTATTTATATCTTGATTGCACCTCATGCGTTTTTATTATTGAGTATGGATACCGGATAATGTGGGACATTATGGAAGTGTTAAAATAATAAATGATTGGAGACGTCCTCCAATCTCCTACACCTCGCTTATTTTAAAATGTCTTGTGTCTGTGGTGATTAAATCATATCAGGTCATGATTTATAGGCGGATCAATATATAACTGTGGGACCTTTTGTATCATAGTTGACATTTTTGCTGTTTTCAGGCCTAAAATCAACATTTTGTCTAAAACCACATGGCATTTTAGAGAAAGATTCTTCTAAATATTATATATACAGTTGAGTAAAATTTAAATCGAAAGTCATTTCTAAAGATATTGTAGCAAACCTGTTGACTACTTTATATTAAATAACTCAGAAAGCCTTGGAGTCTGGCCAGTCTTTTCTTCAGGAGGAAATGACATCATGTGGAGCAGGTCATGTGATCTGGAATTAACACACTTCCTGGAGAGGTGGTTTTGTAATAGAGAACTTAGTGGAAAGGGATTTAATTTGTTATTTTCTCTCTTTTGTCATTTTTTGTCTCATGTCATTTGTGTAATTTTTTGTCTCGTTTTTGTCGTTTGTCCATTTTTTGTCGCTTTGTACCTTTTTTTGTCATTTTTTGTCATTTTGTGTCTCATTTTTCTAACATTTTGCCTTGTTTAAAAAAGTAAAATCCTCTATGGTTCAGTTCCAGATAGCTGTGACTAAATGTTGTGTTCCTTTGTCGACACTCTGTGATCTGGAAGTTGTAATGTGGAAATGATAAACTGAGGCTGAATGTTGCTGAAATCGAATTTATTTTTCCTAAAAAATTTCAGGTTGTTCATGATGTTTTGTAAAAAGATAATTCCTTAAATGTGCAACTTTTTTTGCACTAAAACAAAGGAAAGATGTGGAGTTGTGTTTATTTATAGGTTATTATGCTGTGGTTTTACTGGTCCGGTCCACTAGAGATCAAACTGGGCTGAATGTGGAATCTGGACTAAAATTAGTTTGATACCCCTGATCTATACTTTCACATAATAACTTAACTCCCGTCCTGGTGCTTTAAGAAAAAGACATGTTTCTCATTCAGATTTTTACAGAAGCTGCTTCAGATCTGATGCATGCACACATCAATGATGCATAATCGCCCCGTGTTTGACTCTCCTGCAAGCCGGTTAATAATTGAATGTTTGTCTGGAGTGAAGCTCAGGAGAGTTACAGTGGAGCTGTCAGTGCAGACGTTGCTGCTTCTGATGATGCCACACAACAGAAACGCTCTGGTGTGTTGCATGTGGTGCAGAAGAGTAAAAATAACTGTCAGTGAAGAGTTTAGCTGCTTCCTAATGCATCCAGATTCCAGAGAAGTTAAAGAGTGAACCAGCTTCACTCCTGCAACCCTTTAACCCTCCTGTTGTCTGCAGTCAGAAATGACCTGCCTCCACTGAGCCTCCAAAATAGAGCAGCTTTACTGAATTTCAGCCAAAAATTATATTTAACCTATAAGCAATGTTCCCTGTAATTTTTCAGTCTGAGTGTGAGCAAACACACAAACTCCCTGAGCGTCCCTTGGACCACTGTGAGCAACATCAGACGTGTGCACTGTGGTCACACCAGCATCACATCCATTCAAGTTACATGGTTCATTAAAAGAATCAAATTACAGCATTTACATTTCTGTTAAAACACTTTGTCAACAGGAGCCAGTTGAAGGCTGCAGTGATTTTAGTGACACTACAATGTATAAGAGTGAAGTTATTGAATATTTGTCTCTCTTTACTGTTGCAGAGGTTTTGCAAATTGCAGACGGACCCTGTTCACTCCATAGACATCAATGTTATTCCTGTAGCTTGAAAGACAGCTACTTTTGATAAAACTGGGCTTGTAGCACATTGTCTGCCTTGCAACAATGGGAAAGAGGCACCGTTTATGTTTTGACAACCTATATCTAACGAGTTATTGATGCTGGAAGTCCGAATCTGTGAATATCTTTCCAACTTTACTGAACTTGGGGCCACTACCACCTAAGGAGTGATATATTTAATTTTGAAAAAAGCATTTAGCCATACTTAAAGCTTTAAGTGCTTTATTAACATGAAACTAAAAATTTTGTATTGTTTTATTATCACAGGTTCTGTCTGAAAAGAGGTGGCATCATTTTAAACAGTGAAATCAAACTAACAAAATGTAATGACCAACCAGTGAGCAATACTGGATTCTGCAAAAACATAAACAACTTTTTTAAAAATCTAAATCTTATCTTAACACAGTTAATGTATGAACTTATTTATGTGTGTATGCATGTATTTATTGATTTATTTAGTACTGTTAACATATCAGAGTTCTGAGTGAGTTTTTCTTAAGATAGGCAAAGGCCATTTATTGATTACATATAGACTGTTAAATGTTTATTAAAAACTAAAAAGCATTTAAAAAAAACAACTTAGGCATTTATTGAGTCACTAAAATACTGTAGAGTACAGACCACATCAGCATGATTATAAGCATCCTCTGGTAAATTAACAACCAGATACTGATGTCTCTCACCATATGGACTTCAGGAGATGATTAGATGATGATAAACTGTGACCTACTGGTTGGGTTCTCTCTGTTCTCATGTTTCTTACATGTTTGTCCCCTGACAGCCGGGTCCTAATGTTTTTTGAGCAACACACCATACTATGACGTTTTTACAATGATGGTTCTACTATGGAACCAGTTTGACATGTTCAGGTGTTCTTTGTGTGAAAACTCAGAGATTTCAGGGATCAGAAGGTGGTTTTCAACTTTCTTTGTTAACTTTCTGCTTCAACTTTAAACTAAATTTCCTTCACTAAGCCAGCCCTCTGGACTTCCAGGAAGCTGTGTTCCTATTGGCTGTCCAGGTGGCTGCTTGGTGTTATCAGGAACACCTGAGCAGCTCAGTGTGTTCCTGCTTTATTTAGCTGCATTCAAACATTTCCTCTGCTTCTGTTCACCACTGAATCGGGTTTGGTTCCGTTGATTTAGTTTGTTCTTTAGGCGTTGGCTTGCAGCTTCCAGCAGTAAAATAGGCTTTAATGTGTTTCTTGGTGTGTTTTAGGGCTTTGTACTGGATAGTTGTCTTGGTAAATGTGGTTCTTTAGCCACAGTTAGCACATGGTTCTAATGTGTGCAGTGATTAGTGGATTTGGTGCAGCTGAGTTGTGTCTTTATCTTGGCTGTAGTGAGTCTTCAGAGGTTTTCTGGTCAGACACATTCTGTATTCTTGTTTGTGAACCAGCGTTGGTTGTCCAGAAGGTAAGAGTTCCTGTCCTGATTCTCTGTTCTCAGAGGTTCTCTGGTAGGCTGCAGGAGACTTTAGTGTTTAGGTTGTACTAGTTTGGTTTTTGTATGGTTTCATTTGGACGACTATCTTGAGGCCCCTCCATGTGGTTTAGTGAGGTTTTCTGGAACAGTTCTACAAAGCAACCTGCAGCAGAAGAGACTTTGAGAGTTTTTAGGAAGTTCTGGAGACCAGACTTTAGAGCAGCAGAAACATTTATCAGCAGTTTGAGCAGGAGAAGGTGAGCTTCAGAGTAGAAATGAGACAGAAACCTTCTTGACCCGTGTGGTGAGGTCCTGTACCAAGAGTTTGAGCAGGTTGTGAAGAGTCTGTAGTTCTTTGGTCTGAAAGCACAAGAAGAGTCGACTCATTAAAGGAGAAAACAGGAGATATTGTTGGTTCTTCTGTCGCTCTGCAGTTTCCTTAGACTGAATATCAAGTTTATATTTTAAATGATTTCCCATGTGAGCCCAAGAAGACTTTAATAAACTCCCTCCATCCCCTGGACACAACATATTTTATTACCATGTTAAATTTTTCTTTTTTTTAAAAAAATGTTTTTGAGTTTTAATCATAGTTTTAGCATAGTTTTTTTCTCTTTGCTTGTTTAGTTTTGTCATCTGTGTAAAAGGTGCTAAACAAATAAAGCTGAATTGATACACTGAATAATTGACTAACTCATGATTGTGACAACAGAAGTATTTTCATTGTGATTTAAGGGTTTATTTCATTTTTAAGGTTGGGGTTAAAATCTTGACAGAAAAAGAAGATTAAAGAAATAAACCACATAACAAAAAGCAATTAAATCAAAGGGAAAAAAATTAATACAATAAAACTTTTAAAAAGTTTTATTATTAGAAACATTTAAGAAATTTAAGATGTAATTTTCTAATTGAACATTTAATTTTTTAATTAAATGTTTTGTCTTTTTAAAGGTTTAATAATCTAATTAAATGTTTTGCATGTCTGTTTAATATAATTTAATTGTATTTAATGTTTAACTCTATTAAACAGACAAAATATTGAATGAGATAATTCAACAAGATACAATACATGTCATTATGAAATTAAACAAAATTTTTAAAATACAAATATTAAAAATTACAGATAAAATATTTTCCATAATTAAACATTTAAAAAATACAATTAAACAAGAATATTAAACATTTTAAAAAATGCAAAACATTTAATTAGATTATTAAACCTTTAAAAAGACAAAACATTTAATTAAAAAATTAAATTAGATAATTAAATAATTAGAAAATTACACCTTAAAGACAATAAAACTTCAAATAGGAATAAAACAGAAAATACAATGAAGCATTTAAAAAGAAAATTAAACATTAAAAGTTGGTAAAACATTTAAAAAGAAAAACCTTAAAGATTTAATCGAAACATTAAATATTGGGAAAGGAAAAAAAAGTCAAACAAGCCGATAAAACATTTGAAAAAACAAATAAACATTAAAAAGACAAAACATTTGGAAAGCAAATCAGACATTAGAAAAGAATAAAAGGTGAGAAAAGAGCAAAACTAAACGTTTAAGAAGAATCAAACTAAAGACAAAACATTTGAAAAGACACCAGTTAGACTTTAGAAGATCAAATTAAACAGAAGAGACAATAAAACGATCAAAAAGAGCAAAAACAGATAAAGGTCTTCAAGCGTTTTCTAGTCTGAAACGAAAACATCAAGTTGTTTCTTCAAACATTTCCTCTTTCTATGTTCTTGGTTTGATTGTGGACAGATTTACTAAGAACTCATTTCAGAAAACTGCTTTCCAGATAAAGTCTACTAGTAGTTGAAGGCATTGATCAAACTAATGTTACCTTCTGATCTCCACAAACTTTACTGTTCAGTGAAGAGAATCAAAGTTTGTTGAGGATTTCTAAAAAACCCACAGGTGAAGGTCTGAGAAGAACTCAGATGGATGGTCTAAATGTGAAATCAAGACTCATGGTCACAAGTTTTAAGGCTTCTGTTAACCAGAAAGTTCAAACTAACAGAGAAGTACTGAGAAACTTTTAAAATTTCAGTCCTCAGAGTGTCTGAAGGTTCAAACTAACAGAGAAGTACTGAGAAACTTTTAAAACTTCAGCCCTCAGACTGTCTGAAGGTTCAAACTAACAGAGAACTACTGTGGGACTTAGAGGATATCAGTCCTTGGACTGTCTGAAGTTAAATCTAACAGAGAACTACTGTGGGACTTAGAAAATTTCAGCCCTCAGACTGTGTGAAAGCTCAGGTCCTGAGGACTCGGGAGGTGTGGAGGCTTTGGAAAGTCTTGGAACTGAGGGTTCCACCCTCCAGCACAAAGGCTGAAGCCCAACCTCCTGAGAAAAACGGTCGAGTCGAGACTCGAGTTAAAAAAAAACTCGAAAACAACAAAAAAATAGATGATAAATGCGCAAAAAAAAGAAGAATTAGTATCTGAGCGAGTAGCTCAGGAGGATAAGAAGAGTGACTACCAAGTGGAAGGTCGCAGGTTCGAGACCCACCAGTGGCACTTTTCTTTCTTTGTCTTTGTCAGAATTTTGAGAAAATTTAAGAACTGTCTGGTCTTGAACCAGCGACCTGCAGCTCCATAGGCAAATCCTTAACTCACTGAGCTACAGATCAGACAAAAAGAAATAAATTCGTCGTCCCTTTGGCATCGTAGTTCCCGAAGTGACCACACGGGCGGAGCCAAGGCGGAGTCTGGGTGGAGTCAGGGCGGAGAGTAGGCGGGGAGGTGGGTGGAGGCCTCCCCCCTCTACTCCCCCACCTCTCCCCACCACCCACCACACCTTCCCCCGCCCGACGAGTTCTTCGAGTCTCCATGAGTTCTTCGAGTCTCCACGGGTTTTCCCGAGTTTCTTGAGTTTCCACGAGGTCGGAGGCAGAACAAGTTGTCATGAAGAGGTGTTGAAGTCGGCCAGGATGGACTGACTTTTTACAGCGACTAGAAGGAAGACCACTAGAAGAGCAGGTCTTTAACCACCATCCATAAAATCCATGGAGTCGCTCCAGAGAAATGAAAGAAGGTCAACTTTTATCAACCTTCATCCAGATGTTCAACTTGATATCTTTACTTGGGGATTTTTAGCACCACAAACCTTTAGTATCACACTTTATTATCATTTATTAGGACTTTAATGGAATCCACCAGCAGATTTAGTTTTTGTTGACAAACTTTATTCTTGTCATCGTGGGACTGCAGAATTTAAAACTGTTCCTTCTATTTGACCTCATGTTTATTAGTTTTAGTGGAGAAAGTTATTTTAGTTGTCGATTAGTCTCTTAAAAACTAAGTAATAAATTGGATTAGTCAAGAGGTTTAAATTTCTTACTTTGTCATATTTTAAATATGACAAAAAATATAAAAATAAAGTGTCTTGACACAATTTGACCTGTATTTGGAGTTATATAAATAAAATTGAATTAAAATTGTATGTATCTTGTAATGTTGGAGTAATTCAGCCATATATGTTGGAAAACACATTTTCTTTGTCCATTAATCTGTTGATTATTTTCTCCAGTAATTCATTTCTTGTTTTGGTTTCTAAAATGTCAAACCCAAATATATTCAGTTTACTGTCATAAAAACCAAAAAAATTTACATTCATGATGCAGGAATCAGGCAGTTTTTCACTTTTTATCTTAGTTTAGTCAGAAAGATAGTTGACAATGTGTGAATTGTTGCAGCTTGTGAGCCGTAGAAGGTTTTAATCTTTGGGGCCGAGTGTCAGAAAACATTTAGAAACCAACATCAACAAAACACTCAACAAAGATTTGAACATCATTAAAGGGAAATCCAACTTTTGCATGACAATGTCTCATTAAAGGACATTTATTTCCAATGTAAATGTGTGATATTCATCCTCTGGAGCTTTCTCTTCACATCGTCTTCCACCTGGACTGGTTTGGTCGGGAGCATGTGCAACAAACATTTGAAAAACTGCACTTTAACATCAATGAATGACACTGAAGTTTAATCTCTACATAAATGAGACTGAGTCTGGATGTGCTGCTCTGTCATTAACTCCTAAGTTTAGGGAAAGTTAAAACTAAAGAGGACAGTTCAGATCAGACTTGAGAATGAGCTTATTTTGAACAAACATCTCAGACTTTCTGAGCTTCAGCACCTCTAGCAAGATATTTTAACAACAAGCAACTCAAGAGATCCAGAAGTTGCAGAGAGTTAGCTATAGCTGAGCCAAAGTACATGTGGGACGCTAACCTAGCAAACATTTCAGACTTTTCTCTGTGAATTCTGAGAAATAATTTCCTATTTAATGACAGAGCTACACATCTTAACTCAGTCTCATTAAAACAGACTCTAATTCAGTGTCATCCATCCATATTAAAGTGCAGTTACCCAAAATGTTTGTTGCATGAGCTCCAACAAAACCTGTCCAGGTAGAAGGCCACTTTGACAAACAGGAAGTGGAAGATTCCAAGCAGATCTATAGAAGGGGGAACCGGACTGTACTAAGTGTGGTCGAGTATAGAGGGGTGTTTTGTGGGTTTTTAAGGCTGATAATGATTATTAGTGAGACATTTGGAGTAGATATTCATTTGCAGTAAATGAAAGTATTTAAAATCTTGGAGTTAAACTTTGAAGAACACAAACTCTAACAGAAAACTTTGTTGATACGTTTTTTTTTTGTTTACAGATGTTAAGTTAAAGGAGTTTTGTTCATGACGTATAACCAATCAAATCACTCCAGAAGACAGAGCGACCACAGGTAGATAAAGGTTCAGAGCCAAAGTAGCACCATTTTTAAATGTATTTATTACCGTAAATCAGTAAAAAATAAAATACTGATAATCAGTAAATCAGTCAGCCCACAATTACTACAATTCTACAATGTATGTCTCTTTCCTTTGACTTGTTATTTGTACAATATACGATGTATATGATGGTGTTTTTTCATACCAAAGGCTATACTATGATGTTTTCTAAGAGACATACGATGCTACTCTGGTTGTTCTGGCTTTGGGCTGCTGCACTCCTCCTCTGTTGTTTTCTGGATTGTACTCAGCTTCATGCCTTCGTCCACCAGGCCTCCGTTGACTCGTCCCGCCTGCCGTCTCTGGAGCTGAAGCTGGATTGGAACAGACCAAAGTACAGTCCAATCATGATGCCAGCTGCCTCTCAAAAGGCTCCTTCATCTGGCAGGTGGCAGCACTTCTTCTGAGGGGAAGCTGAGCTGGTCCAGGCAGAACTTTGGAGATGTGTTCCAGTGGTTGGTGGATGTGTGGGGAGATAGAGCGGGACCTTTGAAATGTTCACAAAGGAAAACAGGGAACCCATTGGTAGTTTTAGTTTAGGCTGCTACTTTGGTATGTTTTGGGGTTTTAAGAGGTGAACAGAAAGAGGTTTTTTTCGTACTGATTATCTTTTACTTTGTTCCTGGTTGGAATGCCCATCAATGTCAACGTGAAGTTCACTTTTAGTTCTGTTTATTTATTTTTATTTTACTAACACCCATTTGCTTTTAACCCCCTCACATGTTGTGTTGTTGTAAACTTACTCTTTCAAATAAATTCTCGTCTAACCCTCTAGAAACCAGCGTTTGGACTGTTTTTGTGTTGCTCCTCACCTACTGACAGCTGTGGACTAAAGGCTATACTGTGACGTTTTTAGAGCGACATGCTATACTATGATGTTTGTTGGGCGACACGCTATACTATAGGCTTTTTTAATTGACATATTACTGTGACGTTTTTTTTTTGTTTTAGTTTTTTTGTTTTTTTTAGCAACATATAAGAATTTGAACAGTTTTAAAAGTTACTATACTTTTACTTGTGCAATGTAATTATTATTCTATGGCATTTTTTAGATGACATATTATACTCTGATGTTTTCTTGAATTACATACTATTTTGACAATATACTGCACTATGACATTTTTTGAACCACATATCATACATGACAATTTTAGGCAACATCCTATCATTTTGCGCTTTTTGAACCACATAATAATCTATGTTTTGTTTCTTTTTCTTGCCAACATGCTGTACTATGAACTACAGGCCATACTATGTTATTCTTGAGTAAAGCATACTATACTTTGACATTTTCTGAACTACATCCTATACTATGGCATTATACACAGTGTGCTTTGGTTACATGTTGATTTATAATCTAGATTTTTTTCTGTTTTTTTTTTTTTGACAGGATTACCACAGACCTGACTGTGAACACCGTTGACACCCACCTCAGGGAGACGCTGCCTAAGATCTCAAGGCTGCTTGGTCGTGGTCTTTCTGGCACGTACTCTTCCAAGATGAGCCGGGAAGTTTAACACTGATGGAATGACACCAGGTCTAAGCCGACAAACTTCCAATTCCTCCTCAACCCATAGTCTCTGGGAAACCTACATGGAGTAAGAAAAGTAGACAGAGAAGTAATTAAGTCTGTACACAACATATTAAAAAGAAATCATGCTAATAAATTAAGTACAAAGAACCGAATTCGCCAATATACTGGAGACCAGAGCTATTTAATTTGATAAGTATAACCTTGTTTAGTAACATTTCAATTATTTGAGAGCAGTCCTAAAGAATTGCCTGTAATCCCAATCATAAAATGGGTTTGGAGGAAGAACATAGATGGTAATCTGGATATACATGAGTGAGGCTTTATAACTACTACTGGTAATATTGGTGGTAGTAATAGCAACATGACTACTACTACTAGTAGTACATTAACTGCTGCTGATACTGGCACTGCTACTACAACTTGTAATACTATTACAAATGCTGATACTACTTCTATGACTCTAACAACTATTTTATACTACTACTGCTGCTTGTACTTTTAGTATTACTACTACTGCTTGTACAACTATACTACAGCTACTATTAATCGTCTGGTATTTGGTTGTCAAGCTGCTAGCTCGCCTTAGCGTTTTGCTAGTGGCTAACTAGTTAGCTCTCATAGACTGGAAGCTCTCAACAAGATTTCATAATGAAAAAGGAGCCAAAAACTATTCTTACCTATGAAAAGTCATTCCAAGTTTCCTCGTCTCAATCGTACGACGTAGTGTGTAACTGTATGCAGCACAGTGAGCCAGCATACTTCTTGTTTCCGTGTTCACGCCGTCTACATCAACGGAATGCACTGAAACTTTTCCCCCACTAGCTTAGCCTCGCTGTAGCACGCAGCTCAAAGGGGCGTGTCCTATCTACTCATTCATATCTATGACAACAACGATGGCTACACAATAAGGACGTCTGACGTAGATTAGCTGCGTAAATACCATTATATACAGTCTATGGTAAATACGTATGTGAATCGCATCATTGGCTGCAGCAGCCAGTCACCGGTCACTCACTGACTCACATTGAAAAATAGCACAGAATGAATTGTTACGTGTTTATTTTATTTACAATTTAGGTTAGATTTTTTTTTTGTGCGCAGCAGGTTTTCTGTGCGCGGAGACCGTGTCAGCAGTGCGCAATTGCGCACGCGCGCAGTTTAGAGGGAACCGTGCCTATAACCTATTTACATGAAGAACACACCGTGTGAAAATCTGGGTTTTTCTCTCTTCAGAGGGCAGAAAGACTATATTTAATCACTGGACACCACTTGTTTTTATTATATCACACATGTTGTAACTGTTTTCTTAATGAAAGTAGAGGTTTATTATCACTATTATTGCTGCCAAAAGTACTACATAGGTGTAAACAATATTTGTTGAGGAAGAGATAGTACTTATATATCTTAAGAAAGTACCAGAAATGTACAGAAAGTAGCTCTAAATGCATTTTTGAAGGAAAACAATAGTGTACTGTATACTGAATGGAAGCCATTTGTGGTGATTTTACATCTTTTGCGGCCATTTTGCATTTTTTAATGGTGGTTTTACATATTTTTTGGTGGTTTTTCCATCTTTTTGTGGTGATTTTGCATCTTTTGTGGTGGTTTTTGCATCTTTTGTGGTGGTTTTTCCATCTTTTTGTGGTGACTGCATCTTTTGTGGTGGTTTTTGCATTTTTTTGAGGTGAGTTTCAAACTTTTGTGGTGGTTTTTACGTTTGTTTTGATTTTGCATCTTTTGAAGTGGTTTTCTGTCTCTTCAAGGTGATTTTGTATTTTTTTGTGGCGATTTTGCGTCTGTTTGTGGTGATTTTGCACTCCTTACATTCCATTGCATTCCATACCATGGAACTGTACAGTATACAGCATGGAAATGTCCTCGAAATTCAAATTGAAAAAAGGTCATTTAGGGGTTTTTCTATGCTACTAAGGATCATGACCGGGTCATTTCTGACCCGAAGACAAGTCGAGGGTTAAACCATTAATATCTCTGTGGTTTCTTGCAGTCTCTTTACCTTCAGGGCGTCACAACGAATCCTTTCTTCTGATTTAAAGCCGTCTGTGTCTCTGTGACATTAAACTGGCACCGAGGAAAGAAACAAGAGTCTCCTGTTTGTCTGTAATTACAGTTTCTGAGGACGGCGTCAAATTATCCATCAGACGAGGAAATCCCCAGACGGCACAAGGAAACAGACTTTAGAGCAGGGGTGTCCAACATGAGGCCTGTGGGCCAAAAGCGGTCCTCCAGAGGGTCCAATCCAGCCCTCAAAGTGTAAAAATTCCAGAGAAGACATTAACTGCAGATTGTAAATTAGTAAAACTATAAATTTAAAATAATTTCTAGACCATGACAAGCTGTTTTGATCAGAAAAATACTAGATTGTTCTTTAGTGTGTCTTATTTTTGTAATATTTTGTCTTTTTGTCATCCAGCGTTTTTGTCGTTTTCTCATTTTTGTCGTTTTGCGTTTCGTTTTTGTCTCGCTTGTGTTATTAGTCTATTTTTTGTCATATTCTTGCTTTTGTCATTTTTTGTCAAATTTTTGTTTTGTCCATTTTTTTGTTCCTTTTAACCTTTTTGTTAATATTTTGTCTCTGTTTTGTGTCATTTGTCTCATGTTTTTGTCATGTTTCTCGTTTTTGTCGCTTTGTGTTTCCTTTTTGTCTCACTTGTGTTTTTGTCTTATCGTCATTTTGTGTTTTGCTTTATCCGTTCTGCGTTTTTTTCTTGCTTGTGTTGTCGTTTTCTTTTTTTGCCTTTTTTTCTAGTTTCTGTCATTTGTTAAATTTTTTGTCTTGTTTTTGTTGCTTTGTAACTTTTTAGTCAAATTTTTTTTAGTCAAATTTTTTGGCTCTTTGTTTTGTTTCGTGTCATTTGTCGCATTTGATGTCATTTTGTTTCTCACTTTTGCCATTTTCTCATTTTTGTCATATTTTGTTTTGCTTTTGTTTTTTGTCGGACTTTTGTCATTTTGATAACAAAGTAAAATACTGTATCGTTCAGTTCCAGATAGCCGTGACTAAATGTTGTGTTCCTTTGTAGACACTCTGATCTGGAAGTTGTAATGTGGAAATGATAAACTGAGGTGCAATGTTGGTGAAATTAAATGTATTTTTCTCAAGAAATTTCAGGTTGGTCATAATGTTTTGTAAAAAGATAATTCCTTTAATGTGAACATTTTCAGAATGTACTTTTTTCCACTAATCCAAAGGAAAATTTTTGAGTTTATAGGTTATTATGCTGTGATTTTATTGGTTCGATCCACTTGAGATCAAATTAGGCTGAATGTTGAATCTGAACTAAAATGAGTTTGACACCGCTGACTTAGAACTTGAAATATCTCCTGAAACTACCGACTTTTCATACCAACAAAGCTCATCTGTAACGTTGAATTGTTCTATATTTACAAAGAAATCTCTGAGTACAGAAATAACCTTGAGTTATTTAATTAAAGGTGTCATTTAAAAGCTTCCACCTGACCCCGGTGTCACCACAAGATATAGATTTTATTCATAGACCGACAATAATACACAAAAATATAAAGCATCACAACAACTTTTATATGCAGAGAGTAAAGAGTATAACTTTATACAAGAGACACCTAAAAAGAGCGATTCAGAGCAGAGGAGCAGAAAATCACAACTAATAAGAACAATTATAGGGAACACTTTAAACAAAGGGAGAGAAGCACTGGAACTTGCAGAGTGTATAAAAATGACGGGTAATCACACCGACTACGTGGTTAAAGAGTCCACCAGGATCAGGACCGCCACATTCAGGGACACTAGGAGCTCTACAAAGAGCCGGCTCGTCTCAGATCGGTAGATGCTACTGGTTCTGAAACGCTTTAAAGTCCCTCAGAGATCAGAATCTACCAGCATGGCTTCACTGTTTAATCTTGAGTCCCTAAAATGTTAAAGATTAGCACCTCTGGGCTGCCGGGTTAATGTAAATAAGCTGTACAAGATTCAGAGTATTGTTTTTTTTCTCCCCGCTGAGTCTTTGTCTAGTGTTAAAGAAGCAGGAGGAAACCCATCCACTTCCACCTCAGCGGGCGGCTGACAGGAAATGGGACCAAAGCTGTGACTTCTCTATGTCAGCGACAGCTTTCCCGACATTAATGAAGGTTTTTATATTTTTATTTTTGATCTTTTTTGCTCAAAACCATCAACATTATAAAGGTTAATGGTTACATTACAACATGTATGTACTAAATGTACATAGGCCTTAAAAAACATGATTTGAGAAGCTACTGGTATTTATTTACATGCTTCTATTCGTCTAAACATTTCCCTTTGTAAAAAGCTGTGCTTTGTACTCAAACTGCCTCGTTTTCACAGGTAAAAAATACACGGTCTCCAGACCTGCCAGCAGTATCTTCCATCACATCACGCAAAAACACTTTCAGCGGACAAACTTCTCACCTCATCGTCCTACAAAAATAACTGGTAGCAAAACAGACTTTAAAGTCTCCAGTCATGCGTCTGTCTGTTCCACTGGGTTCTGTTTCATTTTCCTACGGTCCTGAGTGTGCAAAAAGTCAGCATGGCTAAAAGTAAGACCAAAGTTATCGACTGCTGAGAGAATATTAACCCTGGAAAACCCAAATACGGAAGAAAAAAAAGCAAAATTTGATACATACATGCATGTATCAAATTTTGACTCATTTTTGTCAATCATTTCTCATTTTATCCAAATTTAGGTCATTTTAGACAAATTTAGACTAATTTTGGACAGGTTTCAAGTCATCTTTTGACAAATTATGAGTCGCTTTGGATGTTTTTCACTAATTTTGGACGAGTTTCAAGTCATTTCAGGCCAATTTTGACTCATTTTTGACAATTATTACCGTTTCAGATCATTTCGGACATATATATATATATAAGTTTTGCAATTTTTTTCTATATTTGGGGTTTACAGATTTACATATATACATATGTATATAATAAAAAATAATTATTGAAAAAAATAAAACCGATGCTGTATTTTTGCAGCAGTGGGTTTTACAGGGTTAAGAAAAGCGAAGGCATCTTCCTGTGCTCTTTACACGAGGATTCAACGTGTGTTTGATCTGTAGTTGAACTAAAAGTCTGCAGAACAGTTACAGTATGTGAGATGATTTCAAGTCCGGTGTTAATATGTAGATTATATATGTATATACACACATACTACTCAATACAACGCTGCAACAGTGTTTTGCAAAGTGGCAAAGCTTCCTGAAATGAATGCAGGATATATTTCACTCTGACCTCTGCCATCAGTGAGCTTCACTGGAATATTTCTACAGAAGTGCATCGTCCTCCTGATGGGTCTGGATGAATCCCTCCGTCTTTAAGGTTCTCCAGAGCTGCTGTCTCTCTACTGCGGCCTCAAACTACAGCTTAAAGAGAGGAACAACTTTAAGTTTGACTGATTCTTTGCTCTTTCAGTGATTTCTCTATTTCAAACATGCAGTTAAACATCCTGCTGTGTTCCTTGAAAGCCTGAACAGATACTCCTGCTCTACCTGTAGATTCCTTCACACGCCTCAGTTCACAAATGATGGTCGACCGTTTCAACTCCGTAAATGTCTTCATAACCTATCGAATGCCCGAATACAGAAACATCGAGAGAAATGCATTAAACATGATCTAAAACACGCTTTAAAAATGAGAGAATAATGCTTAAAAAGATTAGATTTTTTAAATTCCAGGGTTTACCCTAAAATCTGTACAAAAAATGATGTAAAAATCAAGAAAAATGAAAGTTCATCAGCTTCTCTGGCACTCAGACACCAAAGATTAAAAAACATTACAATAAATGTGGACATAACGTGGAGATGCTCCTAACACGGTACTGCATTAATGCACTTGTCCCCTTTAGCCACAAACAACATGTATATAAAAGTGCTACTGACAGCTGGTGGGGGGGCAGAGGAACGGTGGCTGGATGAGGGCGGGGGGCTCGGCGTCTTTCAGTTCTCGTCTGCATGCAGTCTGTGTGTGTGTTCAGTCGCTGATGGATGGAGGGTTTCCCCTAAGAGACGCTGGAGCAGCGGATGCTCGGGGAGCCCATCTGTGTGAGCACCTTGTCCAGCCACTGCAGGGGTCCGTTCAGGTGCAGCTCGATCCAGCAGGGGGTGCTGGTCACCGTCTGTCGCCTGGCAGAGATAAAACCAGAGCACATACAGATGTTAGGAGACGTCTGCAGTGTGAGTAAACTTCCTAAATTGAGTTTCAGCAAAGTCAAACTGCTCTATTCACATTTTTTTTAGGAATGATGTAAGACAGATGCAAGAAGCTGGACCCAGAAAAGAAAATGCTGAAACATCTTCTCTGAGTTAAAACTAAGATGTTGAAAAGCCAGTAAATACCACATTTAAAGTGTTTGGCAAACAGTTTGTTTTCTGATTTCTAAAATGCCTCATCGGCGGATCAACGGATTTAATAGAATTAGAATAAATGTGATGATCTCAGCCAAAATCTACATTAATCGTGTTTCATTTTTCACGAGCAGACTCAAGAAAGAAGGGAATAGGGATGTCGGATATTTGCTTTTTTGCCAATAACCGATATTGTCCAACTCTCGATTTCCGATTCCAAATCAAGGGATACCGATGTATGTGGGCTGTTTAACTAACTTTAGGTAACATCTCATATCTCCTGTGGTGGAAATAACACATCATGCCTCATTTTATTGTGATGCCCCACTGGATGCATTCTCAGATGCAACAAGGCTTTCAGATGGAAACATCGTCTGCGCAAAATAAGAAAACTACTTCAACTGAAGTTGTGGAAAAAATGCTATATTTATGCCATTATTATCCAAAATCCAGGCATTATTTTATCGGTTTTCGTGATAGGCAAAAAAAAACAACAAAAAACATGCTAACGATATTGACCGATATTACATTTTTATGCCAATATTGGGCCGATATTATTGAACATCCCTAGAAAATATATATATATATATAGAGAGAGAGAGAGAGAGAGAGAGAGAGAGAGAGAGAGAGAGAGAGAGAGAGAGAGAGAGAGAGAGAGAGAGAGAGAGAGAGAGAGAGAGAGAGAGAGAGAGAGAGAGAGAGACTTCCATTCCTATGGATAGATGTAAGTCGATTTTCGCCACAAGCTGAAACTCCAGTGAAAATGTAAACAAAGCCATTATGTGCAGAACGATGTTGATCGGTTCTTCATAAAAGTCATGAATACCAACGACTTTCATGTACGAATCGTTTTACTAGGACATAACAGTATTGTTGATGTTTCAATGTTTATTGTTCAGTTCCAGATTTCCCTAATGTCAGTGAACGTGCCATGTTTAGTTAGCTCACCTCTGATTGGCTGAGAGTCAGCAGTAGAGAGAGCTGGGAACAGCAGCTAATTCTGGAGCTAAGTTATGGGGTTTTTCTAGTTATTCTGGCGTTGGCTACGGTCCACAGTAACCTGTGTGAAGGTTCAATAAACCAGCAGAGAACCAGATAAAGTCTCACTCATTCATCACAGAGGGTTGCTACAATATGTTGACCTGTTTTTACAACTTGACCCATGTTGGTCGGTGTTTCTTCCTGTTCCCAGAGTTTTATTCTGTCTAATTTCACTTCCATGGAGACGGCTTTCCTTTTCTTCCAAGCACCAGAAGAGTCTGACTTATGCTGGGAGCCATAATGAAGGACAAAAAGTTAGTGAATGTAGCACAATCCAAGGTGGCGTACAACCAGAGAATGGAAACAAAGCCGTCTGACAGTGCCACGTGACGAGGTATTCATCCGCTCCATTAGTCAACTAGTTCCACGTAACCAGTTCTGACGTAACGATGAAACGCTGTAGGTCGAGGATGTCGTAAACTGAGGACTTCCTGTATAGCATTCAAATTTCCCACCGAGACAACGTGCTGTTTCGCGTCTTCCATGTGGAGTTGCTTGGTTCTACCACTACCGGATCAACTGCCCATTTGCACGACGGTAAGTCTACTTGCCTGAAATGCATTGCCAGAGAGGTTTCAGGGATTTTGAGTCATTCTGTGCTACAGATGGGTTAATTGCATTACAATTTTTAATCAGATTAATCATGATGATTGATTAAGTTGACAGCCCTAATTACAATATCTTCTGCAGAGAATGATCTCTTCTTTGTTCTTGGTTCTGAAAAGAGGCACTTCATGAAAAACTTTTCCAGACATTTGACATGTTGATCTCTACCTCCGTTAGCTGTTTCTTGATTTCCTTTGAAGGCCTTCAAACTAAAACCATTACTGCTTTTCTCCCCTATAGAAGAGAGAAGCGACGAAGCGACAGCATTCAAAGAAATCTACTATTATCTGGAGGTGGAGCTGAGCGACAGCACTTCTGTGTCAAGGTGAGTGATGAAAGACCAACATTAGCTGGAGAAAGACTGCAGACACTGTCACACAAGAAAAAGATTCATTTTATTTCAAAATGATTGCAAAGTGATAAATTAGATGTGATGTTTTGAGGCATTTTGAATGGGAGAAGTGAATAAAACAGCAGTTACAATACAACAGCTGCAGGTAGAATGCATCTGTACAGATTTTGTTTACTAGAAAGTTTTTGTGTGAATAAATTAAGTTCAAACATGACGGTTTTTGGAAGCTCTTTCAGTCGTCTTCAGGTAAAAGGGACAAAAGAAAGAATAACAAATGACAGAGCCTGGGAAACATTCAGAGAGAGTGAGGTAAAGGTGGAGGAGGCTGTTCCAGTAACCTGAATCCTGTTTTTAAGTGTCTCCACATGTCAGCTTTTGGTCTGGACATGACCTGTGAGCAGTCAGTCGCAGCACAAAGGCTGCTCCCCTGTGGAAACCTGCTGCAGCACCGAGCCAACTTCCAGCCAATCATCTGCCCCGCTTATATTCCATCTCCTCCTTTCTTACTATCAGTGACTCAGACCGTGTGGAAAACAGGGAGGGGATGGAAGAGGGAAAGTCTGACATCTCTAAAAATAGTGTGCCGTGCCAACAGGGGCCCGTTTCTCTGCGACGTCACGCAGCAGATTCACCAGAGTAGGAGCAGATGCCTGAGAGTGGAGGCGGCTGGACTGTGGAATGTGATTCACAGTCTGTTTGCTTCTATTGTGGACATACAGTCCAGCTTAGGGCTCCACCTCTACACTACTGCTGCTGCTGCGGGAGGAAACGAGCGAGTAGTTTTTGTTCAGCTCACCTGTACTCGGCTCCCCAGCCCTTGACGAAGCTCATGCGGATGGTGCACATCCTGGTCAGCTGGTAGACCGCCTCAAACCCCTGGTTGACCGACTGGGCCAGCAGGGCGGCAAACTCCTGGTTGTTGAAGATCTTCAGGTTACATCCTGGAGGGAACAACAAAGAGATCCATTAGAGAACCAGGAGACAACTAGAAGTCTGACCACAATCATCTCGGTCTTAATGTGCATCAGAGTAAGAATGTTAGCAGTTTTTTTTTTAACATTTACCTAACATTAGAGAACGAGGAAATATTAGAAGACTGGTGAAATCAGTGTTTCATAGAGCAGGAGTATTCAACTAAAATTCAAAGAGGTCCAGTCAGAGAAAATATATTAACCCTGTTGCAGAAAAACAACATGTTTTATTTTTTAAAAATATTTTATATTATACACACACACACACACACACACACACACACACACACACACACACACACACACACACACACACACACACACACACACACACAACACAGGGGGTCCTCGACGTATGTCAGAGTTCCGTTCCTACAGATCAATCTAAGTCGATTTTTGCCGTAAGTTGGAACTCCGGCAAAAATGTAAACAAAGCCGTTACGTGCATCAAGATATTGATCAGTTCTTCATAAAAGTCATGACTTTTTTTCATTTCCTCTTCATCTTTCTTCTTCATCTTCATCTTATAGCACCGCGTGACGACGTATTCATCCGCTCCGTTTGTCATCTAGTTCCATGTAACCATTTCTGACGTAACAACGAAATGCCGTAGGTCGAGGACGTCGTAAACCGAGGACCCCGTACTGCAAAACTACTCGATGCTACATAATGGCAAGGTGTAATACTAGAGTAATTCAGTCATACTTGTTAGAACTGGAAACCGATTCTGAGGAATAGTTATCACACAAAACCCTGTAAGCTGAAAGGATCGGCTCAAAACCCCAAAAGTCAGAATCCATGTTTTTGTCATCAGTACGCTCAGCTTCAAGGTGGAAATCCTCAGCCGTGGCTTCGACTGCTTCTGTCTTCCAGCACACAGAAACACTGTACAGGATTGTTAACATGGTGAAAAAATGTGACTTTCACCAGAGGGGATCTTTAAACTTTCCAGCCTTCATTAATCTGACAGTAATCAGTTCAGAGTTGTGTACTAAAAACACTTCTAGGTCAGACCTAAGAAGAAGACAGTTTACATAAAAGCGACTTATTCAGACATGAATTCAACATGTAAAACTGCACTTCTGAGAGGAGGCTACTGACCCAGACAACAAAATGCACCAGTGCTCGTATAAACATCTCGTTCAGAAGTTAAATGTGTTTAGGGAAAACTTGGAACGCTCCAAACACATTCACAAATCATGTGGTGAAAGTCAACAGACCACTGTGGAAAGGAAAACTTATTTTGGTAACCAGACTACGTTTTAGCCCAAGAAGATGTCCCAGGATTGGCGGTGCAGATATGTTGTGGCTGCTCCTGTTGACACTTGTGATGACACAGCCACAGCTACATCTGCTGTAAATCATCCGCTTTAAAGAATTAACTTCATCGCAGATTGGCTAAAAAGGTTCTTCAGTGCCGTCAGTTTTGCCACAAAGAGGAGAATTTTGTCAGCTGTCCCTCAGAATAATATTTCTTCACTAAATACGATGTTCAGATGTTAAGGTTCGGGACAATATAACTTCACACTGTTCTACGAATCAGAAACTATCATTCACATACAGACTGCTAGACATGAGCTACTGTGAAAGGTAAAGTTCTGATCAATCTGGAGCTCAACATCTGGCTCAAAGACAGAGAGAAGGTGAGAGAGGAGGTTTAATCAACTTCTCTAACTCCTCATCTCTCCCATCCTCCTTGTTTGTCTCCTTGCACACTTTGGCAAACTTCTATCGAATGTATTCTCCTTACTAGAATACCAACATGTTAAAAATGCATCCTCCTGATGACATTTGTTGAATTACTGGTGTAAGGATTTAAAGAGCTGTAACTCATGTCTGCTCTGCTGTGCCCTCCAGCAGATGGTTCAAATTACTGTACGGTTTACAGCTTTCACAGGGGAACAAGCTAAAGTTTGACTGATTGTTTCTGTTGGAAGCTCAAACGTGCAGGTTTTTGCTTGCAAGAGTCAGACTAAAACTTAAAAAGACATTATGAAAACCTAAACAAATAGTCCTGCTATGTTATACACATATATAATGACTGACCATTGGCTATAGAACTAATTTTCCGTCTGTCTCACTGGGCCACATGTGAAAATAATGTCTGTCAGTGCTCCCGTTCGTACGTCTCTCTGTCTGTCAGCTGATCACACACCTGGAGGGATCTTGCAGACCGTGGCGGGGTGCCAGCCATAACGCTGATTACAGTTTGGGCTCTGGACGAAGATTGCACTGTCGCTGAGACACTCGGCAAAGACTTCACCTCCGATGTAATACAGCCGAACACCACGGCCTTGAAGAGAACAAAGACAGAGGAATTAGATGAAACAGTTACATTGATAATATTACTGCTTTCTAGGGTTGGTCCGAATAACAATTTCAGGGCTCTGGATATTTGGGCCCAATTAGTGACGAATATCCAAATATTTGCCGGGGTCAGGTCGGGGGGGTGACAGAATATTATTCATTTATTTATATTACTCGTTGCCTTTAACCCTCCTGTTGTCCTCATCTATGGACACCAAAAAATATTGTTTCCTTGTCTGAAAAAAATCCAAAAAAATCTGCAAAAAAATTCCCCAAATTTCTGAAAATCTGCAAAGCCTTCAGGAAGAAAATTCCAATAATTCCTTAAAAGTTTCCCTTAAAAGTCTTTTTTTAAAAATCCCCCGAATTTGGCAAGAAAATCTTCAAAAAAAATCCTAAAAACATCTAAAGTGATTCCATATATATCAGTAAAACTTCTACTATTTTCTTTAAGAACATTCACATAAAAATCAACCAAAATCCAGTGAATTTCACTGGATTTTGGTTGATTTTTTTGTGAATGTTCTTAAGAAACATTTTTAACATTTCTTTTTTTCTACCAAAAAATGTTTAAAGAGTTCCCAAAAATGTTGAAAATGTGGACATCAGAAGTTTCACCGTGAAAATATATTCGCGCCCCCCCCCTCCACATTTTCAAACTTTAAAACGGATCAATTTTGACCCGCAGGACGACATGAGGGTTAAACAAACTCAACAGTCTGACAGCATTATTATCAGCATGGATATCTCCATCTTCAGCATTTTGTCTTCTGTTTACAAACATGGGTGAAGTGTCCGAGTATTCGGATCTCAAAATTAATATTCGGATACCACCACAACAACCAAATATGCGGTTCAGCCTTAGCGCTTTCATGCAAAATGTAATACAGTGGTCTCTCATCTATCACGGGGGTTCCAGAGGAAAATCGGCAAAGTAGCGACCATATTTATTTTATTAATTTATATATATTTTAAGGCTTTATAAACCCTCCCCACACACTGCAGAGCAACACTATGCACAATGATCAGATGCACCCAGCACTGTATGCTACACATTTTATTTAGATCAAATATTCTTTAAATATGTTTTATTGTTATTTTTTTTATATATTTTGTACATTGTTTTCAATTGTTTTATGCTACAAAATACTTACTTTACTGCAAAAATAGTTAAAATAATGTAGCGATGGCAGAGCCGGTCGCTGTGACTGAACCGTTGTGCTGCAATGCACCTTGGGAGTTCAGGGTGTTGGGGGTTTAAATGCCATTATTGTGGTTTATGTTAGTGTTACAGTGTTATTAGTGTTTGTGTTGTATTGTGTTTGTGTGGTTTAGTCAGCCTAGTTAGTTTGGTTAAGTGTTATGCTGTCAGGGCCTGAATGTGAAGTGTGTTTGGTCACTTCCTGCCACATTTTTTGTAGCGCTGATGAGTGTGTGTCAAAATAAAAGCATCTGCTAGTTGCATAGTGCATAAAGGCAGATATCGATACTCCGTCGTACTTCAACGCAGCTCACCACAATAATAACTCTATAAAAATACCTATTTACCACAAAATTCTGTGATACAGTGAGACTGCGATATGGCGAAGGACCACTGTTCATGAATATTTAGAGGTTGGAAAGCGTTAACGGGGCCCTGCATGATTATTATCCGAGTGGATTCATGATCCCTACCGATGTGTCTGCGTGTTAACTCCACAGCTGCGTTGCGGTTGACGTTGGACAGCAGGCCGAGGCAGAAACGCTCCGAGTTGGAGGGGTCCGTGAAGCCGTCGACCGTCAGCGAGGGCTGTGAAGCGTGGAAGGTCTCTCCTACTCGCTGGTTCAGCTCGTAGTAGGAAATGGAGCACCAGAAGGCCGGCTCGCAGTACGTCACTGGCTGCAGGTCTGAGATGGAGAAAGACGCAGTTTGTCAAACCGAAACAGAACAGGAGATACAATAATAACTTTATTTATGTAGCACCTTTTAAAAATAGAGTTTACAAAGTGCTTTGACATACAGGACAAAAACAAAAGAAGAAAAGACAAAAATAGACCAGAGAGGCAAGAAGGGGAGACATAAAATGCAAAATACAAAGTTCTATTTTAAAAAAATCTACAATTGATAAATATAAAATGAAAAAAATGCAATAGCACATTAAAGGAAAGAAAAAATATATTGACTTGGGATAAGAGAAAAACAAAAATTAAAAGTAGAATAAAAAGACAGTACAACCTGAAAAATAAGAGTAAAAAAAAAGAGACAATAACAGACTACAAAAGAGACGACAAGAAAGCAAGGTATAGATATAAGCATGTACATATAGATAAGTAGAGTGACTAGAGCAGTTAATACAAATCTAAAAGAAATTTAAAATCCGACCAAAGTCCAAAGAAACAAATGGTGAACAGGAACCTACAGTCAAGGTGAGGAGAATATTAAAAGGGTACAAATCATAGAAATAATGGATGGAAAACCAACCAGATGTGAGAGAAAACAGAAATGAACAGCAATGATAACAAAGAAGCAGCAAATGGATGAAATGTGAGCAGAAAAAGGGCTGAGGTGGCTGCAAAGGGGGAAGAAAAAACACAACCCGAAAAGAAAAAGAAAAAAGAAGAAGAAACCAGTAGGGAGAGCTTGCATCACAAAATGTCAAACCCATACGCCGTTTCCCAGAAGCTTTTACCAGACAAAATGTGGAAACTCAACCCTCACTGGTGGGACGCTGCAGCCAAGATGGTCAAATTACAGACTGATCCATGGCAGTTTTCAGTAACTTCAACCGGTTCTGGTAATTTGCTCTTTTTCCCCTCAACATGGCCACTGTCTAACAACTTCAACATTTTGTCCCTGGCTTTGAAGTCCGCAGCGGAATGGACAGTGCTTGCCAAATTAAACTGGTATAATTTTGTTATTTCACCAACAACCTTCCAGCCGAGCCCCCCCGGTGGTTTTCCGTCCTGATAGCATAAACGTAAGATATTGTTATTGATGTTGCTGTGGGGCTGAATGGTGTCAAAGACAAAGGCTGCTTTCATCATCTGGTTTCCTCTTACAAAAATGGAGTGAAATCAAACAGAGAATTCCCACCGGATAGACACACTACTGAAACATTTGTCTGTGAGTGAAGGCAGGCAGACAGAAAAGTCCACAAACAGACCTAAGTTGCTGTGTGTGGGTGAGACGGGGTTGGGCGACAGGTTTGGGGAGCTCGTGTCCATGCTGTGGGTCATCTGGTGATCGCTGGTCTCTCCATCCTCACTGAGGTAGCCGGGCGGTGGCGTTTCTGGAACACACAAAAACACACATGAGACTAAGACAAACACATTGGTTTGCTGATGAGAAAATGCATTTCCTTGCCATAATCATCACAACCAAGTGCCTAACCCCGAGGCCAGTGTTATACTTCACATGTCCATGAGGACCCATGTGACAGCCCATGTGCCAGCTGTTCATTATTAGAAATCACCTCATAGCCGGTGTGTTCACAGCTGGGACCTTCACCCGGAAGTTTCAGAGTCCAGACTAAACAGTAAACATCTTGTATTTGTTGTGTTTTACAGAACAGAAGTACAGGATGTCCTCGATTTACGTCGCAGTTCCGTTGTTGCAGATTGATGGAAGTCAATTTTCGCCACAAGTCGGAACTCCAGTGAAAATGTAAACAAAGCTGTTATGTGCATCAAGATATCAATCAGTTCTTCATAAAAGTCATGAATATCAACAATATGAATCATTTTACAAGAAGATAACAGAATATGTTGCACAGTTTTTACAACTTGATTTAATAATCCCGATGTTCGTCAGTGTTTCGTTCTGTTCCGAGTGTTTTATTAAATCTAGTTTCACTTACATGGTGTGTTGCCCTTAAAGGCAGAATTATCAATGTACTTTTATTTTGAAAAAGCCTTTATTTTCAAGTTGTCAGTTGTCACTTCCTGTTTGCTATTTTGATGTTAGCTTTACACACGTACATGCTTTTCTGGATGCACAGCTCTCTATTTTGTAAACACCACAGAGGTCTAAGTAATTAACTTCATTTTTGGACTTACTGGTTCAGTTAAAAGGATTCATTTACATCTATTTATGTTGTTTTATTTCTGTTTTTGTTGCAGTTTTCACTCTGCAATGTGTATCAAGAGCCACAGTAAAGAAGTCAAGTTTGCTACGACTCACGATTCATTTTGCAAGCACGAGTTTAACTAGTCGGACAGCTGCAGCTTTTGCGTTGGAGTGAAGACAGCACACATGGAGACGGCTTTCCTTTTCTTGCAAGCATCAGAAGAGTCTGACTTACGCTGGGAGCCATAATGAAGGACAAAAAGTAAGTGAATGTAGCACAATCCAAGGTGGTGTACAACCAGAGAATGGAAACAAAGCCGTCTGATAGCACCGCCAACTAGTTCCACATAACCAGTTCTGATGTAGTGATAAAACGCTGTAGGTTGAGGACGTCGTAAACCGAGGACCTCCTGCACTGCGTGGAATAAATAGCCGCCAATCTACTGGAATGTCTTCCAAGTGGACTAGAAAGTAGTTCAACATCTATGTTATCGATTAGACATTTGCAACTGCTAGAAAACTGACAAACACCAAGATCAGTCGGACTCTTAGACACTTGAGCTGGCTTCTCCTTCAGTATAGATTTGAAACTGAACCTTTACTTAATGGCTTTAAGATCTGCAGGGACTGGTCAGTCAGTCGTGTCCAGAGTTGAGACTAGATGAGGTGAAATGGCATTTAATCATTATGCAGCTCCTTTTAGAAATTAGACTAGATTAGCCCCAAAAGACTTGTATTTTTTCCACTGCTTTTAAGTACTCTGGTTTAAACAGCCTGTATGTGTATTAATCATGTCTGCATTTTTATTCACCTGTATTTTCTCACCTCACTGTTTTTAGCTCTTTAAGTCAATCGATTTGAATTATTCTAGAAATGTGTCTTTGTACTATTTTTGATTTACTCTATGCTACATGCTTAATTTATTTTACTTTTTCTCACATTCACCAGTAAATACTGTGAATAACCTCTGTGTATGATTGAGGTGCTATATAAATAAACTTGCCAGAGTCTGCAGCTGTCTATGTGCACATTTGCGTGGGAGTATAATCAAGGCTTCAACCTAATTCTAACCTTAACACCACGTTTCACGCTCAAATTGCCCTTTCAGTTTCTGAGAACCAGCTTAAAGCTTCTGCACAAACCAATAAATGTCCTCATGACAAAGGCTCTGAGTCAAAGGCTGACACATAAACAAGTCATCATATTTGTGGCTGAGTTGCCCAAGATCAATCTGGTGAAAATCTCTGCTAACTGAAACATAACACTGGCAAATTACAAACAAACAAATTATACTAAATTGATATTACATACCATAAATGTTCTGTTTAATTGTTCTCACTCTGTGTCTGCGTCTCTCATCAACTTGCTTTTTTTCAAATGACATTAAAGGAACTCTCCACCCTAAACATGTGGTCACATTTCATTGCATAATAAAACCGACTAGCATCTCATCCGTGCTCAACCCTGGTTTGAAGGAACAACAACGGCAGACCCATTCAGACCTCCTGAAGCCATTTAATATACAGCAAGTTAATAGTTTCCTAAACGCGCAACCGAAAATGCAATTATTTTGGAGTAACTCAGAAGGCAGTAGCATCTCATGTCAGAAATTGTAGGTGGATACAGAAACAGGAACAGTCAGTGCTCAGCTTCATAAAAGAGGAGCATTTTCACCTCATGCAGGCAACGCAAAGTCACAGATCTCAACCGCTGGAACAGCTGCAGGAATATGAATACGAAATATCCTCTTAGCAAAGAACTCAGCGTGATAAAGTGACTAATGCAGGGGTGTCAAACATGCAGCTCGCGGGCCAAAACTGGCCTGACAGAGGGTCCAATGTGGCCCGTGGGATAATTTGTACAGGGTAAATTACAGAGAAAACATTAACTGCAGATTGTAAATTTCTAAAACGAAAAATTTAAAATAATTTCTAGACAAGTTGTTTTTACCATAAAGTAAAATACTAGATTGCTCATTGCTCTTTCGTCGTTTTGTGCCTCATTTTTGTAATATTTTGTCTTGTGTTTTGTCTTCTGATTTTTGTCATTTTGTCTCATGTTTTTGTCATTTTTTTGTCTGTTTGTGGCTTGTGTTTTTTTGTCTTAATCATTTTGTGTTTTGCTTTATTCATTGTTTATTGTCTCGTTTTTGTTGTCTTTTTTGTCTCACTTGTGTTGTTTCTCCATTTTTTGTCACTTTGTGTGTCATTTTTGTAATATTTTGTTTGTCTCGTGTTTTTGTGGCGCTGTTTCTCATTTTTGTTGTTTTGTGTTTCCTTTTTGTAGTGCTTGTGTTGTTTGTCTTATTTGGTCATTTTGTGTTTTGCCTTATTCCCTGTATTTTTTTGTCGTTTTGTTTCTTGCTTTTGTCATTTTGTCTCGTTTGTGTCATTTGTGTAATTTTTGTCTTGTTTTTTTCATTTGTCCATTTTTTTGTCGCTTTTTAACTTTTTTGTCCAATTTTTTGGCTCTTTTTTGTTTTGTTTCGTGTCATTTGTCTAATTTTTTGTCATTTTGTGTCTCGCTTTTGCCATTTTGTGTCTCATTTTTGTGATATTTTGTCTTGTTTTTTGTGTTTTTTGTCTAACTTTTGTCATTTTGGTCATAAAGTAAAATACTATGTCATTGTGGTCCAGATGACTAAATGTTGTGTTCCTTTATAGATCCTTTGTGATCTGGAAGTTGTAATGTGTAAATGATAAACTGAGGCTGAATTTTGTTGAAACTGAATTCATTTTTCTTAAGAAATTTCAGGTTGTTCATAATGTTTTGCAAAAAGATAATTCCTTAAATGCGAACATTCTCAAAATTTACTTTTTTAGAACTAAAACAAAGGGAAAAATGTGGAGTTGTGGTTATTTATAGGTTATTTTGCGCTGACTTCACTGGTCCGGTCCACTGGAGATGAAATTGGGCTGAATGTGGAACCTGAACTAATCGAAGTCTCAGTTATAAAAGGGGTATCTGATACTCCAGTTGGCGTAAATTTCCCTTCACTACACCTCTTTCCTATTTCAGATGAGGGCAGGTCTGTCTGAGGACTGTATTTCTCTCTCTTTCTGTTTGTTACACAACAATTTGTGGCACTTCTCATGTAAAACAACACTATGAAGGATCCACATTCAAACAATATCACTACTCTGGCTACGACTACTCACTTTCCACTAAAACCCTCCTTTCGAATCAGCTATAAACACTTGGACGGCACATTCTACAAACTAGTCCTGACAGCCCATAATCCGCCTCTTAGTGTGAGTCATGTTAGGAAGCATGCTGGTACCTGGTATGTAGTTGCTCTGGGGCTCGATGCCAGCGGGGAAGTTGGTGTTTTCGGGGATTGAATGGCTGTAGTCATCCAGAGGTGGGAACTCACTGGGGATTTCTGTGTGTCTGGGCACCAGCACTGGAGGGAGCACTGTGTAACGGACAAAAAAAAAAAAACCACACACAGACAACAAGAAGGGTCTTAGAACGTACCAATACTGATTTGTTTTAGCCCTCATGTCGTCCTGCGGGTCAAAACTGACCCGTTTTAAAGTTTGAAAATGTGGAAAAAAAGAAATATATTTTCACAGTGAAACTTCTGATGTTCACATTTTCAACATTTTTGGGAAATCTTTGAAGACTTTTTGACGGAAAAAAGAAATGCTAAAAATATTTTTTAAGAACATTCACATAAAAAACAACCAAAATCCAGCGAATTTTGCTGGATTTTGATTGATTTTTATGTGAATGTTCTTAAAGAAAATATTAGAAGTTTTACTGATATATATGGAATCACTTTAGATATTTTTAGGAATTTTCTTGCCAAATTTGGGAGGATTGTTTAAAAATAAAACTTTTAAGGGAAACTTTTTAAGACTTATTGGAATTTTCTTCCTGAAGGTTTTGCAAATTCTCAGAAATTTGGGGAATTTTTTTGCTGAATTTTTGGATTTTTTTCAGACAAGGAAACAATATTTTTTGGTGCCTGTAAATGAGGAAAACAGGATGGTCAAGACTAGAGAACAAATAAACGCAAAAATAACACAATTCTGCAGCAAGTCAGTAAAATAGGACAAAGGTTAGTGCCATAAATCACAGGAATCATCAAACATGTAAAACACCCTCCCTTATATCCTTGGGAAAACAGTTTTTCCCTAAATTATGATAATGTCAGACAGAAGATAAACACTGTCGGAGCTCGCTCTCATACCGGGTGTCTCCACTCTCTGGTAGTGGTACGGGTTGACGCACACTTCATCCTTCTTGGTGTGGAAGGCGTACTCGCACAGCTCCACCGCCCGCAGCTCGTGGTGGGACTGCAGGTCGGGCCAGCGCCACAGACGGCAGTAGATGACGTGGGGAAGACCTTTTCTGTGGGAAACCTGCAGACGGCCATCCAGGGACCTGCAGACACCAGAAGAGGAGGAAGAAGAGAGGTTTGTTAGTCATTTCCAACCTTTAGTTTTAAGTATTTTTGGTCCAGAACAACAAAAAATGTCTGTTTTGCATTTGGATGGTTTCTTGGTCTCCTATGTGTTGTATAACATGGGAGAAGTTACTGACTGACATTATGTGGAATATAGGATTAAATTATTTTGCCATAATATTTCGTTCCTTTTGTCTTCAAGGTTATGACAACATCACCGTTTTGGACAAGTTATTGTCTGACCTGCTTTGTCTACACCCAATTGTGTTTCTACTTTAAAAAAATAATTAACTTATGTACATTCTCAAACTTTTTTCTACTTTCATTTGGATTCTAAGGGCTGTTTGTGTAAATTTAAGAATGCTCAAGTGTTATAAATGTAGTAATAATGATGCTCCACCTCCTTTTGGTTGGTTGTTACAGGTTGTGGCGTAAATATAAAGATGTGATGTTTAATTTTATTTTATTTTACAAGTGCAGGTATACAACCGTTTTTTTCACAGCCTAGAAAAATCAAAACATTCTCAATAAAGATATTCAAATTGGTCTGCACATGTAAATTCTAGAAGTGGGACGTGATTTATTTTATATAATTTCATATTTTACAATTAATTAATTGCAATTAATTGCATTTTTGTCAGATAGCAATACTTGACACAATAAGTAAAGTTTTTCAATTCAAATAAATTTTGGTTGACAGATGAAATAATGAACAGACATATACATGCGTATAATTTAAAATTTGTAAAAAAAATTTTAATGGGACATAAAGAAAAAAGTGATTTTGATGATTTAAAGCCTGGATTTAGTTCAGTTTTTCCACTGTATGATACATAACAAAAGCATAAGTAGTTCAAGGACCTTCAAAAAGTTGAAAATTCATAGATTGAATCTGTTTTCATAGTTTCTGGGTCTGATAAATGGTGTCACTTTGATGGTTCTTTTTTTTAGGAATATATATATATTTTTATTTTTTAAAAAAAAGACATTTTTTTTTATACATTAAAGTTATTACAAGACAAACAGACAGGCCAATTGTCACATAACTCTGCCGAGGCTCCACCTTCTTGACGAAGTAATAATTTAAACAAAAATGTTTGTTTCATTTATATTTATCTGCATTTTTCATCTGTCTACATTCACAGATTACTGCAAACTCAAAGTCCAATTATAGCGATTATATTCAACATTTTAAGACTTTCAATGCACTTTCAACATCTTGAAAAGCAGTCTATTATGGGATGGCTACACCAGGACTGTCGTAACTAACACTAGCTCTGGTGCTAACAGCAACATGTTTTGCATTGAAGTGATGTTGTCGGCTTGAAGCACTGCGGTGATCAGAAAACTCTTTGTTGAACAATTTGAACACAACCAGGCTTTTATCCAAGGAAGATTTTTAAAAGAAAACTTTCCTCCCCACTAGCTCAATGCAGTCTTGTTTTCCTTCACTGTACACCAAACTTTCTTGTGTGCTGATATGATCACTCGGTGTGTATCTTCTTCACAGCTGGAAAACAGACTTTAGGTTCATTAGCGCCACCTACTGGGCTGGAGTATTCATCAGAGTTACCGATGTGCCAGAAATTAGGAAACTGACAAAGGTGTGATTAAATGCATTATTTTTTCTGTAATTAATTAATCAAAATTAACGCATTAAAGTCTCGGCCCTAGTAAATTCACAATACAAACTTCTGTTCTCTAAAACAACAAATACAAGATGTTTAACTGTTTAGTCTGGACTCTGAAACTTCCGGTGAAGGTCCCAACACACCGGCTATGAGGTGATATCTAATAATAAACAGCCGGCAATGATACCGCATTGTGTATAACAGGAATTTCATTGTGTTGTGTAACATCTGCACTCATCTGGTATACAATGCCCCCAGCAGGATGGTTATTTAGGCCGGCAGATAGTAATGAGCGATAGCTTGACGTTGCAGATTGACATAATGGGGCTGTAGCCTGTAATCTCAGAGCACAATGACCCTTGAAAGAGAGAGAGACAAAAAACACACTCATCATCTTATGCAAGAGGCAATGACCACATATGTCCCCTCTATCTGTCTATCTCACCCACTCACTCTCTCACACAAATATAGGGTAAGGTTCAAAAGCTTAAGCTAAAGCCCTTCAGAAGGACAAATAGCATTCCCCAAATAAAAACAATCCATGCACTGTCCAACTGCGGAAATGCTCAGCTGTGTCCTATCTGGGTCAACCGTTACATCCAGCATGTTTTAATTCTTAAATGCATGAGCTTCAGTCACTGTGGGGACTGCATGTTGGGAGACGGGGCGTTGGATTTGCACAAAAACATTCAGCTAAAGAAGCAAGACATGTGTGGAGAAAACTTGGTTGAGCTCAGAATCTGAAAAACACGTCCCTCAAGCCAGCAGCTGATTACTGGTATGGCATGCCCACGCTACAACTGTGGATCCAGAAGCATAACAGGGGACCAAATGGTCGAAGAAAATGTCGACATAATCCGGAAGAACTGTCCTATTTTCTACAAAACTCATACGACAGAATCCCTCATATGATGGAAGTCAGGTAGCGCAACGTTTTTCATAAAATCCACCGAAGTAATGCAGTATTTATAAGAATTTGAAGTTGACAGCAGGTAAAGCACTCAAAACAGGATATTATTCTTCCAAAAGAGGCGAGAGTCAGATCAAAGAATTAAGACTTTAGGTTTTTAAATCAACAGCAGATGAAGTACGTTGGTTTTGATTACAGTGCTGTGATTAAACATTTAACACTGAGAGATCTGGCTGCTCTCACAACTCAGTAACTAACATGGAACAGAGAAATAAACACCAATAAATTAGATTATTATGTAATCAAATACAAAACCCTTTCATAAATTAAGTCTTTGTGAAGCTCATAATGGCCACTTTGTCAGCATTTTTAAAGTTGTATTATAGCTTTCAGTGGTATTAAGCTCACATTTTCTTAGTTTATATTTATAAAAGTCCACTTGTGACTTTTGTTCCTCTTTTCTGTTGCAGTTTTACTGTGATTTATTGGAGCTGTTTCCTTTTACCACATTGCATAATTTTGCAAGAGGAATCCAGATCTTTTGCACCAAGTAGCATCAAAAATTCACCTGAAATGTTGTCAGGTGAATTAAAGTCAATTTGTTCTGAAATTACTGATTACCATCTTGTTTGACTAAATTAAGGCAACATAAAGTTAGTAAAACGCCTAAATGTTTCAAAAAGGAATCCGAAGCAGAAAGTGAATCCTGGGAAACTGTCCAACAGCCGTGATCGCATGAGGGAAACACATGGAAAGTGCATTTGCAGAAAGGAATGGTGCTCACATGTGAGGAAAAGAATAACCAGGACAAAATGTGCAATCAAAAACTGGAATAACGCCTCTCTGACGGTATCCACAAAAATCGTGCATTAAATGAATCAAAAGGGTAGCACAGCGATTGGCTACGGCACTAAAACCACTAACAGATGAACTAATTACCACTGATCATCTTGTTAGAACGTGATGTTCTGCTGGGAAACTTTGGGTCCTAGCATTCATGTGGATGTTACTTTGACACGTACGAACCATTTAATCAGGCAGGCTTTTTGCTGCTGAGGCTGACTGGTGTATATTGTAAGTTGCGTCTTACTAATTTTGACTGTGGATGTGTTAAATACGGGGTGTCCAACATGCAGCCCGCGGGCCAAAAGCGGCCTTCCAGAGGGTCCAATCCAGCCCTCGAAGTGTAAAAATTCCAGAGAAGACATTAACTGCAGATTGTAAATTAGTAAAACTATAAATTTAGAATAATTTCTAAACCACAAGTTGTTTTGATCATAAATTAAAGTACTAGATTGTTCATTGTTCTTTAGTCATTTTGCGTCTCATCTATGTAATATTTTGTCTTGTTTTTGTCATTTTTTTGCCTGACTTTTGTCGTTTGTCTTGTGTTTTTGTCATTTTGTGTCTCGTTTTTGTGGGTTTCTGTTTCCTTTTGGTCTCACTTGTGTTGTTTGTCTTATTTTGTCATTTTGTGTTTTGCTTTATTCGTTCTTTGTCTATTTTTTTGTCGTTTCGTTTCTTGCTTTTGTCATTTTTTGTCTCGTTTGTGTCATTTGTGTAATTTTTTGTCTTGTTTTTGTCATATGTCCATTTTTTTGTCGCTTTGTAACCTTTTTGTCTAATTTTTGTCTGTTTTGTTTTGTTTCATGTTGTTTGTCTCATTTTTTGTCATTTTGTCACTTGCTTTTGTTGTTTTCTGTCTCATTTTTGTAATATGTCTTGTTTTTGTTGTTTTCTGTCTGACTTTTGTCGTTTTGACCATAAAGTCAAACACTATATCGTTCAGTTCCAGATGACTAAATGTTGTGTTCCTTTGTAGACACTGTGATCTGGAAGTTGTAATATGGAAATGATAAACTGAGGCTGAATGTTGTTGAAATTGAATTTATTTTTCTTCAGAAATTTCAGGTTGTTCATGATGTTGTGTAAAAAGATAATTCCTTAAATGTGAACATTCTCAAAATGTCTTTTTTTTTGCAGTAAAACAAAGGAAAAATGTGGAATTGTGGTTATTTATAGGTTATTATGCTGTAGTTTCACTGGTCCGGCCCACTGGAGATCAAACTGGGCTGAATGTGGAACTTGAACTAAAATGAGTTTGACACTCCTGTGTTAAATGGTCAGACGGGGCCAATTCGTCGCTGGTGCGTGCATTGCGTCTCTGCCTCTGAATGGGTGTGTGGTGAGAATGCGTGGGCTAAGACAGATGTGCACAAACTACAGCAGCTTTACTGGATATTTGGTGTCGTCCTACTTGGTGTCCCCCTTTCCAGTCAGTGTTTTTAAAGGAAGGAGCTGCAGTAATGTTCTGAGTCACACCAATAAGCTCAACAGCTGAACTGCACGTGTGCAGCACGAGAGGATCTACACTCAACCAGAAAGAAGAAGTATGACTTTATACAGCAGTAACAACAACCAACACCTACGTACATCCCTTCACTTTGCCTTTATTTCAGTACAGGAGTCAGTTTAAGTCACTTATGTGCAGTGCAATGTCCCAGTAGGTTTTATAGGTGCACAAATGTTCAAGGAAGACGATAAAAAAGCAGACTGATATAAAATTCTACTCTGCACTGCTCACTGAACATCAGGACATTATGCAGTGTTTGGAGGTGTCAGATTAAGACCTCCAAACGCCTGGATTTTGGAATTAACACACATTAAGTTCTTCCTGATAATCAAATCAGCTGACATGTGATCCTGTTCAGACCGTTAAACACGTCTTGTGTTTAGGGTGACATGTGATGCAAAATATTTTGTTCTTAATTTAGATCTTAGACCTTCTTGGATTTTAAGGTTCCCTGTGATGTTTTCTTGTGACGAAACAAAAGTATGTTTACATGCAGTGTTTCTGCATACTGTATAACTCTAACAAACACGTTCAGAGCATTAACTTCCTCATAAACCATTTCGAGGAAGTGGTTTTTAAAATATTGAAATTGCTAAATTTGGCCTGCAACAACTAATAATGACATAAATGATAATAATCATGAAACATCAGAAAACAGGGATGAATTTCTATCAAAATATTTGCTAGCACAAGGTGTCAAATTAAACTGCTTTATGACAAGTGCCAAAACAGTGAACTTGCATGCGCTTCTACAAACACAACAGTTGTGCCATTAAAAATCTAAAATTGCTTCGTTCCATAAAAATAATAAATTTTGAGTATTGGGTCATTTTGGTAGAATTTAGTTTTGCTAACTTTTCTTGTAAACAGTAAACAAAAAAATATAATTTGTATTTGTTTGTGTCTGTCTAATGCAGCCACACCTTTCAAAACACAAAAAAAACTTTTCCAGAAATATTTCATCATATTTGAGATTGTGTAAAATTTTAAAGGTGTCCGAAAATTTTTTCCACCACTGTAGATGAACTGACAAACAAAATGACCTTGCGCTGAGCACAGGCGTGTGTTATGCATGTTTACGTTATGTACAGATACTGAATCACATGATCTAAATATGTTGTGGGCGGCGGGAATTGATGGGACTCAGAAACACCCCCACAATTTAATCAGTTGTTCCTTGGATCATTTCTGATGGATAAGTCCCAATAACTCCTCAGTCCTAGATGCGTTTTTCCCACATGTAAACACGCCACATCTGAAAATCGTACGCTTGGTGGTAGAGCTGTACCCAAATATCTGAATATTCGGTCGTTACCGTAGTATAGGAATATTTATTTTGAGATCCAAATAGTCGTATGAGGTTTGTAGCCAGTGTTCAACTCCTGCCGACCTTCTTCTCCAACTATCCTGCCCCTGATTGGACAAACGCATCGACTCAGGACCAACATGGCGGCTCGGTCGCAAACTCTTTTATTACGAAAACAGTTCAGCAAAAAGTATTTCTGAAAGCATTTGAGGCGAGAAATAAGCTGTGCAGCAGCTGAATCTGTCCTGGTTTTAGTTCATCGACGGCTAGTTTAGACGTTTGACGAAAGTTTTGTGATGCGTCAGACCTCTGCAGGCCACATCAGATTTGCATAAAGTAGAATTTGAGTCTACTTTATGCAAATGAGCTGCAGGGAGACGGACTGGATCACAGCTCCAAACGCACCGCAACCGGACCAGCATGCAGCACGGTGTGTTTCACACAGACAATGAATGGGATGCAGGAAATTGCCAGATGCAGTGGACACGTACATTTAATGGTATGTCTATACAAACACTTTTTACACATGCACACTAGAAAACATCACAGACACCTGCTAACAGCAAGGAGAAGAGCTGTTGTGTTTACCGTGTTTTGTTGGATAATATAAAAAAAGTTTTTAAAAAATGTGTACAACCGCTTAACGAGAACAGGGCTGAGGATATGGAATACAGTCCAACATAATGACCTACTGCACAAATGAACTTCACTGCGTAGACAGTCAGGTGGATGCAGAAGGCCTGAATTTAACAGAGTACATCTGAGTGAAATGGTATACTTCACAGTACTGCAAGGCCAAGTCTTTTTATCCTCTTATATGGTGGTTAATTCAATTTCAAAGTAAACCAACAGCATCAAACACAACATGAAACACACGAGGCAGGTCCAGACAAACACTGGATCCCTCTCAATCCCAATGACTCACTCTACTAAAGAGATTTATGAAGGCATGCTGAATAAGACTTTGATGAGAAACGCCACCCTGGCAGCAACAATGGCTCCTGTGCGTATTGTTTAGAATAAGAGCCAGTCGACTTCACACCCAAAATAAAACACTTCAAAATGATTTGGAGCTCACGGTGCTCCAGCTATGGAGTGAGGAGGGACAACCATGATCCCAAATTCCCTGCTGGGCTTCTGTGTGTGTGTTCCAGACAGAAGATTTAAAGGACATGGGTGGGATCTGAGGCCTTCCAAGAATTCAGACGAGCAGTTTTCAGTCCTCAGCTGCTCTTTAAAGCACCAGTAGCTCGTTGATACAGATCACCACTCACTCATCTGATCCATGTCATACAGAAAGAGGAGATGAATCCCCATGATAAAAGAACAGCTTTATTAATAGCGTATAATTTGTCGCTGGAAGCGTCCAAATTCATCATGTGTCACTAAATAATTGTGCTTTTAGAGCGTAGCTACAGTTGTAATAGCATATGGACGTTACAGCTCAATTAACAGAATATTTACTCTCATTATTAGTTTTGTCATTAAACAGTTTCTGAAAGTACAGCGTGATGTCTTCGAATGTCTTGTTTGGTTTGATCAACAGTCTAAAACCAAGAAAAGTCATCATATCTACAGCAATATTACATACAGACGTATTCTACTTCAGTGGATCTCTGACAAACCTCCTGACCTCTCAGTGGTTACAGGGTATAATGGAAGCAATGACCTACGGACTTAAGGATAAATCTCTGTTATTTTATAAAACTTGGAACCCATTTTTGAATTACATCGGTATGGAGAGTGCACAGACCCTACAGAAGGGTCTCTATGGACTTATCTGGTCAGACATTCCTAGAAAGAAAGAACCACACTTGAGTTTTGGTATCAACCAAACACCATATAAGAACACCGTAACACCTGGACATCTGCCTACGTATCCCTTCAACTGTCAATTTGAGACTTCAATGCTGTTGCCGTTGTTTTTTCCCCCCATATTTCAGTACTACATATTAATCTTCTGTGAATTTATTTTTATTTACTAGATATTTTTTTGTTTGTTTTCACCACGTGGGAGTTTTTGTTCACCATGTCCTGTGTAATAATAATAATGATAATAATAATAATAATAATAATAATAATAATAATAATAATAATAATAATAATAATAATAATACATTTTATTTGCAAGCACCTTTCTTGACACCCAAGGTCACGTTACAGGAAAAATAAATACAACAGAACAAATAAAAACCATACAAAAAGATTTAAAAAAAGAGATTAAAAAAACATACATAAAGAAAGAGGCAGTTAGAGAGAATAAATAGTCTTGAACAGTTGAGTTTTGAGTCTGGATTTGAAAAGAGGCAGAGATAATATGAGGGGCTTTCATGTTTTTGTACAATACTTTTGTATAAATTGAAAAAGTAATAAAGATATCTTTAAAAAAATATCACATACAGACAAGCCTTAAATTGTTATTGTGAATTACTTCGGCACATTTAACCTAACAGACTTCAATGTAATTCCAGTTTGATTGCTAAAATTTGCCAACAGGTGATACATCACAACCTGTGATAAATATCTAGAATTTAACTTCACAAAAAAATGTATTATTGGTTAATAACAAATGGTAAATCTGTGAATCGTTGACTCAGCATGAACTTTGCAAATTGCTTGTTTTGCATGACCAAAACATTTCCTATTACACAAGATAAATAAAAACAGTAAAAGCTAAAGTTTGGGAAGCTATAATGAGGGAATGGAAATGGCATTTTACACTGGAAAAAACAATTAACAAATAGCTGATTATCTTAACATGTAGATTACTGGTCTACTTGTTTATTCATCTCATGGTTTTTCAATTTTTTTCTCAAAGGGAAGACAAAATGTCTGAAAAATATACCAACAAAAAACAAATCGAGGTCAGACACCCTCAACACTGGAAGAAGTGCCCCAGCAATGACTCAATTATATCAAAATAGAATTTTTTTTTGTAAATGTCCTATCCTGCATTGATTTTAAATCCATCTGTGGAAACGTCATGTGAGGCTAGTTAAAACACGTTGACTCTTCATCTTTCTGCTGACGTTTCTCTGTCAACACATAGTTTGGAGTGAAATTGATGTTCAAAAATGAAAGCGACAAATTGGTATAGATTTTTTTTTTGCCACTGGGGAAATTGTGTCAACATCATTGTGTTCCGTGACCTGAAGCTGAGGCTGAACCTGACCTTTTACACACAACCAGCACATACATGGTCGTACACGCACAAACGTAAGAGCATGAGCGAGCTAAAACGGCTACGGGGTGTTCACAAATTTAGAACTCAAGCGCGTAAAGGATGACATACAAATATGAGTGATTGTGGAGATTAGTGGGTAAATACACTACGGATACGTGTGTTTTTGGCTGACTCACTGAACAGACTCAGACAGAGCAGATTGAGCTTAACTAAGCCGGAGAGAAGGGGGGCAAAACAAACACTGAGGCATGCCCAGTTACGCTCGGAGACACAAACATATACACTGTGTGTGTGTTCAGGCCAGCAGTAGTCAGTCCTCCCTCCTCCCTGTGGGCTCAGACCTTTTGACATGGACTCTTTACAGCTCCCAGTTCAAATGAAAGTTTAAATTCACTAAACGATACCAGAAAGCACCTTTTTAGCATCAACTTTATTTTCTGTTGTTGTTCTGAGGTGATTATTATTATGATGTAACTTTAAACTGGCACGCTCAATTAAAACATTAACAACAGTTTTGGGCATTTTAAGTCCCTGCAAGCGTATGTAAACACTGCGACCTCCAGCCGCCAATCTGTCCTTTGAGAGCACAGAGGGCGGAGGACAAAGATGGATAAAGAAAGGAGGGTGCTGCTGGACAATAGAGCTGGCAGACTGTCTCAACAGCTCAGGGCAGCTCAGAGTGTCTGTGACCGAGCCCACCAAACCCCCCTTTGCCTCTCCTCCGTCTGTCCCACTGTCCCACTATCCGACCGCCCCACCACTTAGTGTGGGGTGAGGGTGGGAGCGTGGGGCTGAAATGGCCTTTGTGCCTTTCATAAAGTCTGTGGCTAGTCTGTCAAGCCATGACCAACAGGGCTGCAGTCCAGAAGAGAGGCTCTCCAACGACAACATGTGAAGAGGCAAATCATTCACTAATTCTGTACAAGGGGCTGCAATAACCTCTAGATCAGGGGTGTCCAACATGCGGCCCATGGGTCAAAAGCGGCCCTCCACAGGGTCCAATCCGGCCCACAAAGTGTAAAAATTTCAGAGAAGACATTAACTGCAAATGGTAAATTTGTAAAATGACAAATTTAAAATAATTTCTAGACCATGACAAGTTGTTTTGTTCATAAAGTAAAATACTAGATTGCTCAGTGTTCTTTTGTCATTTATTGTCTCATTTTTGTAATATTTTGTCGTTTTTGTTGTTGTCATGTTTTTGTCTGACTTTCGTTGCTTTGTCTCATGTTTTTTGTCATTTTGCATGTGCCTCGTTTGTGTTTTTCGTCTTATTTTAATCATTTTGTGTTGCTTTATTAATTTTTTGTCTCACTTGTGTTGTTTGTCCATTTTTTGACACTTTGTCTTTTGTTTTTTGTCTCGTGACATTGTCGCTTTGTTTCTCGTTTTTTGTCGTTTTGCGTTTCCTTTTTGTCTCACTTGTTCAGTTCATTTTCAGTCTGTTCAAGCTTGTTGGTGGATTAATTTTCTCTGGAAGTGTTTCATGTGCTGCGTAGGAGCTGTTCTTGTTCTCTCAGGTTAATCCTTTGTTGTGCCACTATTCAAAGAATCTGCAACTGCATAATTACACAGAACGTTACGTAGTTAGAAAAATAAAGACAGTTACAGTCCAACTTTTCTCTGCACACATCCTCTCTGCAAGCATTCTTTGTCCAGCTCTTTCCCGAATCCAAACAATACAAGAGGCTGTGGTGGGGCGTGTTGTTTTGGAAACCAGCGAGACAATGAAATAATTCAGGAAGAATAGTTCAGACTAGCAGATCCATGAGTTTTTTAGGTCACTTTGTTTTTAACTGTGTTTGCATTTGCTCCATGGCTACCTTGCATGTCCTGTGTTTCTTGGGACTGCTGGTTGTGCACGTCATGAGAAATCAATGCGAACATGTAATTGAGAAGATGACTAGTGCAGCCAATACTAGTAAGCAAAGTCAGCAGCAGTTCTGGATCGATGCCATAAATTCTTAAGAAAAACTCACACAGGTCTGACCTAGCAATTTCCTCTGCTGTCGTCTCAACATCTACAAGGTTGTAGCCTCCTTGAATGTTGACATGTGGCGCTTTTCCACCAGCACCTACTTGGCTTGACTCTACTGGGGTTGTGAGGTTTTCCATTAGGACGTAGTACCTGGTAGTATTTTAGTACCTACTTGGCCGGGGTTCCAAGTGAGCTGAGTCGAGCCGATAATGTGACGTCTACAGAGTGCAGACCACTGATTGGACAGGGAGTGACGACACATGACCTGTACTGTGGGGGAACGAAGAGGTCGAGATTTTTCTGTCTTTGGTGGCGGACCAAAGAATCCAGAGGGAGCTGGACTGTGCGACTCACAACGACAAAGTACAGAGTCGGCCAAAATAATGTTTACACACATCAGGAAAAGAAAGACTTCCATAAATATTTCAGTACCAAATTTATTCAGGCATCATGAGATTAATACAAGTTACCTTTGGCCTCTACAATTACATGAGGTGCTCAAAGTGGTGGCCATTGACTTCCAGACATATATGTTATGTTGTAGACGTCACTTGTTGATGCTACATCCATGAGGGTAATGCTATCTGTTGGGAAAACATCGTACAACAGTACCCAATGCTATCGTAATTTGATCAAACTTCGAAAGAGGTATCTATATGTATAGACTCTGTATATCAGGAGGTCTCCGAGTGGATGGCCGCCCACAGATAAAGTAGGACAATGAAGCAGTGTCGGGAGAAGCTGAAAAAGCTCAAAAGTGACTATCAGTCCATCAAGGACCACAATGGCCAGAGGGGGCCAAACCAGAGGTGTTGGAAGTGGTTTGGCCAAATGGACGTCATTTACGGGCACCGACCAGCGAGCAACGGGAGGGAGAGTGGCCTCGACTAAGCCGCTGCATTATTTGAAACAATGTTAGAGGATGAGGAGAGTTTTGTGACTCCACCCACGCTGAGGTGGTACTCCATTGTAATGGAAAACGACCTAAACCGAGCCGAGTAGGTGCTAATGGAAAAGTGCCTATGGTTTCTGTTTAAGTGAAAAGGAAGACCGTCTAAATATGGGCAGGGATGAGTAGGTTGTAATCTTCAGCTAGTGGACATATCTTTAATCATCCAGCACAACGTACACAAGCATGGGAACAATAGTGCTGCAGCTATTGTCTAAGCAAGTATATCAGTGACCTAAGACCTTTCAAAAGAGGTCAAAACCCTGCATATACTATATTTTCTCATAATAATACAGCCAGAAACATCACATGGATGATTGTCTAATTAGAAATGGTAACACCAAATCTCTTATCTCATTTTACATATCCGTATGACATCCAACCCTACTTGTCTCATGGAGCTTTCAGTTTTCCCAACTCGCTGTCAGTATAAAAATTGTTCTTTTCTTCCATTGATCGCTAAATAACCCAGTAATTGAGAAAACACTGAAAAGACTAATCATTAAACGCTAAATGGTAACATCTTGACTCGCATGTAACCCTTCTGTGTTTTATATTAACATAAACATTTATTACTTCAATTAGACTTTTACAATCTTTTGTGTTACATAAATGTTTCATCATTGTGGACCAACAAGTGATCAAGTGCACAAACGCTGGACTGTGAATGCATTCCAACAGCGGTGAAACATATTCCACACACCTCCCACTCTCTCTGGAAAAGCCATTAGACTTCTCTTATTCTAACAAAGGTGGAGGTGGGTGGAAAGGGAACAAGAATAGTGTGAGAGAAAAAAACAAGCCCGACTGTGGCCCATAGGAGATATCATGGGGCTGAAGTGTGCTGGGACCAGTGAAGGAGGGCCTAATGTGAAATACAAAACCGGCAGACAGACGACCAGTCGGGCTAGACGACAAATAACAGCGTCTGGACTCAAAAAGCCGGGGAGACGATGGAAGACTGGGAACCATTAGTTTTACTGCTAATCGTCAATGAACGGAGCAGTACGTCTCCCTTGAAGAAAAATGATGAACGGCTGAGAATATTCCAGATGCAAGTCATCAGTAAATTTCTCCACGGTCTTCAGTCCAGTTGTTTTTTTTTCTAGAGTAGGGCAGAGTGTAAGTAGGTCTACTGGTCCAGTGAAATCAATGCTTGTTCATTTTTTTAATCGATACGATCCACTGCATCTTCCTCCATGTGGATATGATATTGCACGGTGAAATTTGAGTGTAGAGTGAACTGAAAATGTACGAAAAAATACAACCATTACTTACTGATAACTCACTCAGTGTTTTCATAAAACTCTTGCGATTAAAATGTAGATTTTTTTCCAGTCAAAGTTCCATTCTGCACTTAATAAGGAACTATGGATTCTGGTTTCAAGGGTATAGGCTACAAAACTTCGTCCACAAATGTTACACTTATCGTCAGTTCTCGAGTTTACATCAGTAGTAAGTCCAAATATAGTTCTAAATAATTGAGTTTTATGAGCTCAGATGTGGCTGAGAGTAAAAGAAAATTGAACAAATCAAAAAGGAGAACGTGCCTATCCTGAGAAAATCGAGTACTGAGGGAAAAGTACATTTGTTTTTTGATCAAATGAGAAACAAAATGACAAAAACATGAGATGAATGACAAGTCAGACAAAAAAGACAAAAAACGACAAAAACAAGACAAAATATTACAAAAATGAGACACAAAATGACAAAAGAACAATAAGCAACATAATATTTTACTTAATGATCAAAACAACAAAAGTCAGACAAAAAAAGACAAAAAACAACAAAAACAAGGCAAAATGTTAGAAAAATTAGACACAAAATTACAAAAAAATGAGACAAACGACACGAACCAAAACAAAAAAATGAGACAAAAAAGTTACAAAGTGACAAAAAAAATGGACAAACAACAAAAACGACACAAAAAATTGCCCAAATGACACAAACAGGACAAGAAATGACAAAAATGACAAAATAAGCCAAACAACACAAGCGACACAAAAAGGAAACAAAAAATGACAAAAAATGAGAAACAAAACAACAAAAACACAAGACAAATGGCAAAAGTCAGACAAAAAAAGACAAAAGACACCAAAAACAAGACAAAATATTGACTGATGAGCAAAAAATAATTTTGCGTACAGGCTCAGTTTTTCCAATCCTTACCAGTTTTCTTTTGGTGGATGGGCATGAATGATTCTCAATCGCGAAACTAAATAAACTGTTTATATATTTGGTGTTTTGGGAACTGGAGTCTAGTCTAACATGCAGTGGGAGAGAGGGAGGGTATGCCAAGCAAATTTTCCAACCCTGGTGCTCATGAGAGCTACTGAGTTGAGAAACAAAGATAAGGTTTTCCACTGAATCTTTTTTTCCATTTAACAAAGTAAGCCAAAGTTTAGAAAAATTCAAACCTAAGCAACCATGGAAAAATAAAGACTTTAAAGGGCAAAGTTTGATTATGAAACTAATTTCAAACTTATACCTATCACTGCATCAGAAAGGCTAACGCATATGGACAAAACCACTCATGCTATACCAACTATTCTCCACTTAACCCAACCTGCAGGTTTGTAAACAGTGTAAGGAAAATGGACTCAGAGTTCCCAGCAATCCAGACAAAGTGGGACATCTTTGTGTATGCCTTGTATTGGGATGTTGAGACACTATATGATGGATAGACACTGTATTCTCTACTACACATTATGCCAGACACTAGAGAAATTCTACACCAAATACCTACAAACTACCCACAGATGTGGTTCTTCAACTCCAAATCTTATCAGATTGCAGTCCACGGTCTCCGGTGTCACTATATCAGGTGTCCCGGACAGTAAAGTGTCTGGGGAGCTCTTAGCTTCCTCTCCCCTGTTGAACCTCTGCTCTTTCACGCCAAGTTGTTTTCCCACACATATCCAGCTGTAGTCCAGCACATGAAGCAGCGGCGGCGGCAGCAGTGGCAGCCAGTGGAGCACAAAGGCACATTTGTTGTCTGGTGAGCGTGTGTGTGTGTGTGTGTGTGTGTGTGTGTGTGTGTGTGTGTTTGTGCCTCGTGCATGTGCACTCCCCCGCAGATAGTGAGACGGCCACGGCCAAGTCGAGGCAGAGCTGTCTCTAACCCCTCCACCCGCGGTGCGAGCCGCAAACCAAACAGCAGCCCACGCCCTGCTCAAGGCCCCGGCAGGCAGAAAGAGCATTCCTCTGAGCTGAATAACCACACACATGCACACTAACACCTACATACAGCTACATGTACAATGACGTTAAAGTCATAGATTATTTTATTTTTAGTCAGGTTGCTTGAATGCTATGGATTTTAACTTAGTGTGATAATACGGTAAACAAAATTTCAAGTTAATCACACTGAACTCAGTGAGATTTCAGGCAGAACAATTAAACCAGGGGTGTCAAACTCGTTTTAGTTCAGATTCCACATTCACCCCAATTTGAGCTCAAGTGGACCACACCAGTAAAAAACTAGCATAATAACCTGTAGATAACCACAACTCCTTACATTTTGTTTGTTTTAGTGCGAAAAAATAAATAAAAATCTGATTTAAGGAATTATCTTTTTATAAAACATTTTGAACAACCTGAAATTTCTGAAGAAAAATAAATTCAATTTCAACAACATTCAGCCTCAGTTTATCATTTCCACATTACAACTTCCAGATCACAGAGTGTCTACAAAGGAACACAACATTTAGTCACAGCTATCTGGAACTGAGTGATGTAGTATTTTACTCTATGATCAAAATGACAAAAGTCAGACAAAAAAAACAAAACAAAAACAAGACAAAAAAATTACATAAATGAGATACAAAACGACAAAAATTAAACAAATGACACAAAATAAAACAAAAGAGACAAAAAATTAGACAAAAAAGTTACAAAGGGAAAAAAACTTGACACAAACAAGACAAAAAATGACAAAAGCGAGAAACTAGATGACAAGAAAATAGACAAGCAAGACAAAAAAAACAAAACAACAAAAACAATACACAAGACAACGAATAAAGCAAAACACAAAATAACAAAAGTGAGACAAAAAACACAAGCGAGACAAAAAGGAAACACAAAATGACAAAAAAGAGAAAAAATGACAAAAACGAGACAAACGACAAAAGTCAGACAAAAAAACAACAAAATATGACAAAAATGAGACACAAAATGACGAAAGAGTAATGAACAATCTAGTATGTTACTTTATGATCAAAACAACTCGTCACGGTCTAGAAATTACTTTAAATTTCTAGTTTTACAAATTGATAATCTGCAGTTAATGTCTTCTCTGGAATTTTTACACTTTGAGGGCCGGATTGGACCCTCTGGAGGACCGGTTTTGGCCCATGGGCCGCATGTTGGACACCTCTGAATTAAACCTTTCCAATGAATTGTCCACAAATTGTTTAATTCATCTATTTGTTGTCTCTAAAGTAATTGTTATTCATTTAAATATTAAAAATATCAGCAACAAAACTGACTTAATATAAAAGCAGTTGCTCAGCAGCAGCAGCCAGGTGAAGCCACTGAGGTTTGTTGAGCTCAGAACTCTTTGGTTACATCGACACAAGCACTATAACGCAGGTACCACGGTCTACAAACACACACAGACACTTAGTGTACGTATCCGTCTTGACTCACACTAGTGTCTGTCAAGCAAATCAAACAATGACAGGAATCCTGAACCCTGCTGAGGAGGGCAACTTATTACCGTCATTAGAGCAGCCAACCACACACAGACAGACAACACACATAAACTCTGGGTGACCTGTCTTGTACCGTGTCGCTGTTGAACAATGCTGTCTCGGATGACTCCGGTGTGATGCTTGACATGAAAGCTGTCTGAGTGAGTGAGAGACAGTCTGTGTGTGTGTGTGTGTGTGTGTGTGTGTGTGCAAAATAAGAAAAATAAGAAATTCGATAGCTACATCTCACCGCTTTGTAAAGATGCAGCTATGGTAAGTGTTTGTAAGTGGCTTAAATGTGCCCAAATTTGGATTTAATCTGGACAGGTGCTGCTTCAAGTTAAATGTCTGAGTGCATGACCATCATTCGTCTATGGCAGGGATGTTTAACTCATTTTAGTTCAGGTTCCACATTCAGCCCAGTGACCAGTAAAATCACAGCATTAATAGCCTATAAATAAGAACAACTCGAAAGTTTTCCTTTGTTTTAGTGCAAAAAAGTACTTTCTGAAAATGCTCTCATTTAAGGAATTATCTTTTTACAAAACATCACAAACAACTGGAAATTTCTGAAGTAAAATAAATTCAATTTTAACAGTATTATGCCTCAGTTGATCATTTACACATCACAACTTCCAGATCACAGAGCGTCTACAAAGGAACACAACATTTAGTCACAGCTATCTGGAACTGAACCATATAGCATTTTACTTTATGATCAAAACGACAAAAGTCAGACGAAAAAACACAAAAAAAAAACCAAGGAAAAATATCACAAAAACGAGACACAAAACATGAGACATGGCACGAAACAGAGAAAAAATTAGACAAAAAAGTTACAAAGCAACAAAAAATGGACAAACGACAAAAATGAGACAAAAAAATTGCACAAATGACACAAACAAGACAAAAAAAATGACAAAAGCAAAACACAAGATGGCAAAATACAAAAAACAAATGACAAAAAACACAAGACAAATGACAAAAGTCTGACAAAAAGACAAAAAGCAACAAAAACAAAACAAAATATTACAAAAATTAGACAAAATTACAAAAGAACAATAAGCAATATAGTATTCTACTTTATGATCAAAAGTCAGACAAAAGAAAAGACAACAATAACAAGACAAAATATTACAAAAACAAGGCACAAAATGACAAAAAAATGGACAAACAACACAAGTGAGGCAAATAAAGATACAAAAATGAGACAAAAAATGCAGAAAGCGAAACACAAAATGATTAAAATGAGACAAAAAACACAAGCGAGAAAAAACGGAAACACAAAACGACAAAAACAAGAGAAAACAACGAAAGTCAGACAAAAACATGATAAAAAACAGCAAACACAAGACAAAATATTACAAAAACAAGGCACAAAATGACAAAAGAACAATGAACAATCTAGTATTTTACTTTATGATCCAAACAACTTGTCATGGTCCAGAAATTATTTTAAACTTATAGTTTTACTAATTTACAATGTGCAGTTAGTGTCTTCTCTGGAATTTGTTTCGCATGTTGGACACCCCTGGTCTATGGCTTTGTATTTGACACGCCAAAAAAAAATAAACAAATAAACTCATAGGACAAATATGATGACTAACAACTGGTTCAGGACATACAAAGGAAATCACAAAAAACAATCACTCCAAAGCATTTACACACAATTAAAACGGACAGCATAAGGAGTATGAAGCAGTGCAGGTATTTATATTCTTGACACAGCAGCTCCAGTGTGTGTCTGTGTGCTTTAATGTAGTCTGTCTGTCACCCACACACAAGCAGACACGCTCCTTTTGATGTCGAACGGCTGTCTAGCTGCAAAACAAACCAGTTCTATCTGAGCTATTAGCGTCTATTTTTTTTTTTTTTTGTCAGCAAACCACATTCACCACAGTCTGACTCTGATAAGCTTGAGAATTCAACTCACTGCTTCTTGCCAAACAGTCTGTCTCCTTAATCTAAACCCTCGGCTTTCTGGTTTACCTTTCTCTTTTTACGCTCAAATTCCAACCCTTTGTTGTTTTCACTTTTTTAGAAATACAGTCTTCTCCTGTCAATCCTCACTGAGTCATCTCCCCTCGTTAAAAGTCTCCATCATGACGAGCCGTCGCTTCCAGCACCAGACGTCGCTTCCAGCACCAGACGTCGCTTCCAGCACCAGACGTCGCTTCCAGCACCAGACGTCGCTTCCAGCACCAGACACAACGGGAATCCCCGACTCCTCTTCAGCGATCTGCATTCCCTCTTTATCTCTTCAGCGCTTTCTCTCATTTTACCTCTGCCGTAGTGCCCTAACCAACCTGACTGATTAAAACTTGTTCTAAGATATAGGAAATACCATTATCTATATCTTTTTCTGAGGAATTACAAAAAGTTTTTCTACAAAAAGTACAAGTGTTCAAGAAAAGCAAAAGGGAAATCTAAAACTAGCAAAACACTACTATGGCAGCGCTTCAGTAAATCCATTGGCTTTCACTTGTAGATCAGAGGTGTTCAACATGCGGCCCACGGGCCAAAAGAGGTCCTCCAGAGGGTCCAATCTGGCCCTCAAAGTGTAAAAATTACAGAGAAGACATTAACTACAGATTGTAAATTTGGAAAACTATAAATTTAAAATAATTTCTAGACCATGACAAGTTGTTTTGATCATAAAGTTAAATACTAGATTGTTCATTGTTCGTGTCGTTTTGTGCCTCGTTTTTGTAATATTTTGTCTTGTTTTTTTGTCTGACTTCTGTCGTTTTCTCACATTTTTGTCGTTGTGTGTTTCCTGTTCTTCTCGCTTGTGTTTTCTGTCTTATTTTAATCATTTTGTGTTGCTTTATTTGTTGTTTTTTTGTCTAGTTTTTGTATCTTTTTTGTCTCAGTCGTGTTGTTTGCCCATTTTTTTGTCATTTTGTGTCTCATTTTTGTAATATTTTGTCTTGTTTTTGTTGCTTTTTGTCAGATTTTTGTCATTTATCTCCTGTTTTTGTCGTTTTGTTTCTCATTTTTTGTTTCCTTTTTGTCTCGCTTGTGTTGTCTTTTGTCATTTTGTCTCATTTTTCTAATATTTTGCCTTTTTTGTCTTTTTGTTGTTTGTCTATTATTTTGTCGTTTTGTTTCTTGCTTTTGTCATTTTTTGTCTCATTTGTGTAATTTTTTGTCTCATTTTTACCATTTGACTATTTTTTTGTCGCTATGTAATTTTTTTGTGTAATTTTTTGTCTCATTTTGTGTCGTTTGTCTCATTTTTTGTCTTGCTTTTGTCATTTTGTGTCTCATTTTTGTAATATTTTGCCTTGTTATTGTCTTTTTTTGTCATTTTGATCACAAAGTAAAATCCTCTATGGTTCAGTTCCAGATAGCTGTGACTAAATGTTGTGTTCCTTTGTAGACACTCTGTGATCTAGAAGTTGTAATGTGAAAATGATAAACTGAGGCTGAATGTTGTTAAAAATGAACTTATTTTTCTTAAGAAATTTCAGGTTGTTCATAATGTTGTGTAAAAATATAATTCCTGGAGAAAGTCATATCATAGGCTAACCAGATCAATAAAAGATAACCCCTTAACTAAATTTAACACCCCAACGAATCTCAACAACTGTTTAAACAGTGACATGAAAAGAAACACAGTTGTGGGCACAGTTCTTGTCCTGTAAAAGGAGAAATTTGTTTGTGAAAAGTGTACCGTTTCACCGCTTCCTTTCAATCTTTCCTCTTTTTTTTTTTTTTTGGGCAGTCTCTCTTTCTAGTTTTACCTCTGAGCTTCACTGCGTCCTGTCCTGACATGCAGTTGTGTGAATCAGACTGCAGTCTTGCTGCCAGGAGGGATGTGTGTGTGCACACGACAAACACACTCCCCAGCACTGGCCCAAACCCAGTGTAAGTTAAGGAAGGTAAGAGTGAGGAATCCACTCCCCCAGGCTCTGTAAAAACACACATCCCTCTCACACCGCATACATGCACCACACACCTTGTGTGATTTCTCTGAATACACCACCAGTGTTACCCCACAAAACCACTATTGGAACTTGACACAATTTTGGTGTAAGTCAGTTCCCACCAGTTAACCCTACTGACTCAGAACCTGCAGCATTAACAGGTGAATATTTCTGTTAAGACTTGTTTGGCTTCCATACATAATTTTCTCCTATAAAGTTGTCACTGTTGAAACATGACAGGAATGTTATAAACTGTCATGAATGTGGATCGACTTATCATCAGCCAGTCTTCGTCAGCTTAACATTCATCCTCTTGGTCAAGTTTAGTGTAGAGTGCATAATAAAATGGGGACTTACTTCAGTTCTTGGTGTTGAAAATTTGATTCAGAATTGATTTGACTCTCAATTTAAATGTATTCTTGATTCAGTAAGGCCAACAAAGAGCACTGTGTTCTGGTTACATTTTGTGAGAAGATGTAGCTGTCTGTTATTTTTCAATATATTGCATAATTGCATTAAAAATAATGAAATAAAAGTGTAATTTAATGACCAGCCTCACTGGTAAAATGTGTTGGTGTAAACAGAAGTTTTATTCATGTATACTGGAGGAAGTAACACAGAGTTGTTGTGTTGTTGGTCATTTTATGTCTCCAGTAGTGTAAAAAATCCACTCAGCTGCAACTTTCAGGGAATGCCAAAGCGATCCAAAATGCTTCTGAGAACGTGGATCGACTTATCGTCAGCCAGTCTTCGTCAGCTTAACTTTATTACAAGACAAATGTTGATCACTAATCTAGGAGCAGAGTCACAGATCACTTCTGCAAATAGAAAACTGTGTTGTGATCTGACACCACTATGGTCAAAGTTTAGGCACCAAAATGGCTCGATAAGATCAGGGAAAGGTCGTGGGTTTGGGTTAAAATACCTCATTGGTTAATGTTAACAAAACATTGTGGTTAGGGTTAAAATCTGCTCTTTCTTAAGGTCAGAGGACCTTAATCCTTTTGGTCAAGCATAGGGAACCATTATGGTCAAACCCATAAGAAACTAACACCAACTCTCCTCAGGAAACAGGAACTGAACGTCTATCTGACAATTTGTTGACCTCCATCCTCTGTTTTCTACATTGCTCCTGATTTACCCAACAGATATAACTGAAATACACTCGGCTTCTGTTTATAAATGAAGGTCTTAGTCACTAAACAACACAAGGAAAAACATTTGTTAGTCATCCTGTCACGTTAAAGCACTGCAGGCCACCATGCTTCACAGCCACTCCTCGACCATCGGAAACTGGTAGACTTTCATGGCCTGACGTACTTTACACTCCAATGTTTGTGAGTAACCCAAGTGTACAGCTCACAGGAAGAGGGGATTTTAAAAGGAGAGTGGAGAAAAAAGCGAGGGAGGGTCAATACCACAATGCCACAATTGCTCGCTGTTGAGTGACTAAGTCTTGATCTTGGATGGGAGCTCAAGCTTTCACTTTGCCTTCTGTGTCTCAAAAAAGTAAGAACAGCTCATTGTCAAACCACAGAGACCTGAAAGGCAAGTAAGCCAACAGCCCTGCCCAAGTCAAAGCCCGATATACTTTGTTTTCCAATTCAAATGGGAATCTAAGTCAAAGTGACTGTGACTAATGCTTTTTCATGGGATGCGGGCTTTATCTCCAGTGTAAACACATCGGGACATACGCCCACACAGGCTGCCCCGCTGCCCACATCCACCACCCTCACCCAGAAATAACGCTGTCTCGACTGAACTCACCGTGTTGTGATATCACGGCTTTCTAGCCAGAGGTAGACGTGTTATTTCAAATCCTATCTAGCAGGTCACAGCTCTATAAAAACCAGACAACTTTCCCAAAGCTCCTGAGAATCTCATTTTAACCACCTGACAAACAGAACGTGTGGAAAACTTAGAAGAGCTTTGGACAAAACATTTAAACATAATGAACAGGAGAAACTATGTAGTATTTTATTTATGATAGAAAAGGCAAAAGTCAGACAAAAAAAAGACAAAAAACAACAAAAACCAAGACAAAACATTACAAAAACAAGACACAAAATGCCAAAAATGAAACAAACGATACAAAATCAAACAAGAAACAAAAAATTAGACAAAAAAAGCTAAAAAAAAAAAAAAATAGACACAAATGAGACCAAAAAAAATCACATAAATGACAAAAAATGACAAAAGCAAGAAACAAAATGTCAAAAAATAGACAACACATGCAAGACAAAAAAAACACGAATGACAAAAACAATACACAAAAACAAATAAAGCAAAACACAAAATGAAAAAATAAGACAAAAAACACAAGCGAGTCAAAAAGGAAACACAAAAGAGAAACAAAACGACAACATGAGACTAACGACAAAAGTCAAACAAAAAAGGACAAAAAACAACAAAAACAAGACAAAACATTACAAAAATGAGGCACAGAATGATAAAAACAAGACACAAAACGACAAAAAATGAAATACATGACACGAAACAAAACAAAAAAGAGACAAAACATTAGACAAAAGGTTAGAAAGCTACAAAAAAATGGACGACCGACAAAAGTCAAACAAAAAAACAACAAAAACAAGACAAAATATTACAAAAATGAGACAATAAATGACAAAAGAACACTGAGCAATCTAGTATTTTACTTTATGATCAAAACATCTTCTCAAGGTCTAGAAATTATTTTAAATTTATAGTTTTACTAATTTACAATCTGCAGTTAACGTCTTCTCTGGAATTTTTGCACTTTGAGGGCCGGATTAGACCTTCTGGTGGGATGATTTTGGCCCGCGGGCCGCATGTTGGACACCCCTGCTCTAAGATAATATGACTACATCGCTTGTTTCCCCTTTTTCCAGTAACTCTACTTGAAATTACTCCCCCAATGATATGCCATATGTTATTTCTGCTTTTCCACCGACAGATGCGACTATTGACTCATTCAGCGCCGGCTTCCTTCAGCATCACCGCAAACTGCCATCAGGAGGGGTAGCAGTGAGCCTCATCGGAGAGTTCATGTGTCAGAGAGATAGGAGCTGACCTCTGCATGGACAGGCCCGAACATGCTGCTGTCAGCCAGCCAGAACGTAGGAGAATTAATAGAAACAGCGGCTCTCCAGGGACGCTGACAGCCAGCCCTGATCTGGGGTCGTCTTAACGCACTCTTCCCTTCTGCATTAGCGGTGGGAAACGTGAAACCCGGATAACGGCGAACATTATTTAACTTTCCGGGTAGGCTTAACTCAGGCCTGTGCAAGCTGCGATATGCACACTTGTGGCAATCAAGAATGTGGGAGTGCCCTGCGCAGGGTTCGGTTTACATCTGACACAGTGTGCTGTTAATCCGAATGGCCCGAGCATGCAAGTGAGAATTTGTGAACGCAAGCAAAAAGTTTGGGGCTTCAATGAGTGATTTATTACAACTTTCAGAACTGTAATAAAAGCTATGTTGCCTCTAAGTCACACCTGAGTGAAAGTAATGGAGTCTAACATGAAAAAATACACATTACAATGCTCAGTTCTTGTGGCGACTGTTGTGTTGATTCAACTTTATTGCCATTTTGGAAGCTACACACTGGGGCTGTTGAATTCTTTGGAAAAATAATGAGAAGTCTTTCTGTTATTTACACAGTTTTTGTGGGGGTTGCAGCTGATGACTGTTTAGATGATTGACTAATCTGAAAAAATAAATAGATTAAATGATATTTAGAACTGCCACAGCTTAAAGCGGCTGACCTAGCAGTCCAAAAGTTAATCCACAATTTTCAACTTTCTGCCATAGACTACAAAGAAAAGAATCAAAAACTCACATTTAAAAAGCTGAAACCAATGAAAAACTATGTGACTGATTAGTGAATTGACTGCCAACAGTTTATTATATCCTTGAAGCAGCTCTCTCACTGGTTTACTGTAAATGTGAGGGACAAAATGTACCAAAAGGTGTAATGAAAAAAAATGAAATTCCACATTGTACCTCCTGAAAAGATGCACATATTTAAGAAAGTTTTTAAGTGCCCCTCACAAGCTCTTACCTGTCACAGCCTTTCACATAGAAACAACTGAATCACTGAAGCTACCAGCTGCATTTTAACGTGGGGGACAAAATGTACCAGAAAGTTTAAACACAAACACATCACACAGGCTCATTCCTGCCTGTGAGGGAGGAGAGTGGCTGCTTATTCCAAACCTGAATCACTGAAGCTGCTGGCAGTACTTTAATGTCAAATGATCCTGTTAATTATTAGTTCCGAATGATGTGACGATAGACAAAAGATTACTTAGTCATCAGAATTCCTGCCAACCAATTTTCAGCTCATCAACTCATGAATTTATTGACTAGTCCTTGGAGCAGCACTACGACAGGTATACTGTAAATGTGTGGGGGACAAATTGTACCCAAAAGTGGGGTGAAAATATGTCAATCTGTAGACAGATATAACCTTATATTCCACATTACTCAAACTGATATGATGCACACATTTCAGAAACTCCTGCACCTCACAAGCTCTCACCTGTAGCTGAATCACTGAAGCCACCAGCAGTAATTTGCTGTCAAACATCAGAGCTGCTCTTTCTTTCCGAACAGTGTGAGGACAGACAAAAGGCTGTACGGCTGAGCACTGAAAGGAGAGCAGAGAGCCCAGCTCCACAGACTCGCCCACGCACTAACAACGCTAGAAAGCGTCCCAGATTAAGGCCAAGTTATATAACTTGGACTCCATTAGTGCTTTTGCGGTGCATGTGCTCTGCTGGCTGCTTAATGCACAAGCTGTGTCTTCTCTGGAGCAAAAAAACGGCTGTCGGTTTGGTGGCAAGAAACTACCGATGACTGTTTGGGTTGAGATAAGTGAAGTGTGCACATGATGGCAGCAGGAGGGCACGTACGGCGGCTAACCGATGGTCTACTAGGACCAGCGTTAGCCCCGTGAAGCGCTTACCTCCGCCACCATGTTGCCGCACAACAAACCCGAAGGAAACCGAGAGTTTCAAACACCGGGGCGAGAAAGGAACAGGAAATGTCAACTTCTCAGTCAAGTAGTGATGCCATACGTGTGCAAGGTGCCGCTAGAGACCGAGGGTGGGACACACACGGGGAGTTTCGTGTCAGATTAAAGAGAGGAGAGCGGACAGACTGAGCTAGCTGGGATGCTGATCTTACCTCGGTATGGTGATGCATTTCGTGTTGACACTCTGGGTGGTGATGGCTTTCTCCAGTTCGTCCAGCTGCCCCGTCTTCTTGAGCTTCTTCACCAGACTTTTCACCGCCTTCTCGCACCACTTCTCCTCCTGGCCGTTCTGCTCTCCCTTCTTCCAGCCCAGGAGTCTCTTGACGATGGGGGGAGTGAAAGGCAGAATTGACATCTTGAGTTCAGTAAAGTCCGTCCAGTGTCGCGAAGTCCGTCGGTTTTGGACGAAAACACGGCAGCAGTTGAACCTCACGGCGGCCCAAACTGTTCGAAATCGAGCGTTATTTAGCCAAACGTGACTGGTTTTGCTTGTTAAAATGCGCACAGGAGCATCTCGGAGTCTAAGCCCTCAGTTTTAGCGCACTTGGTCCGTCTGGCTGGAGCTCAGCGGCGAACTGTGCACCGGTAGTCTGTTGCGCTCTGGATGTAGTGCCCCTCCGCCGCGACACCTAGTCCCGTCTGCGCTTCTTCAAACCGCAGCTATTTTAAAACGCAAGGGAACCTGAGTCGCACCCGAGCCACGTCTTTCGCTTTAACTGAGAAGAGAAACTTCCCGTTCCCAGCGTGGCGTTTCTAACTTCAAGAGTGGCAAAGTTTTGCTAAGTTCATCCGCGGTGCTGAGTCCGCCGACTGAAGTCTGCCAGAAGTCTGCATCAAATGCAAATGCAGGAGCTGCTGCTGAGAGTCTCCATTCAGGCTCCAGACTGCACAGCAGACCTGTGAAAGGCCAGTCTGAGCAGCTGGCCAAATCTGCTGCCTTCATATTGCACAACCCCCTGCATTTTTCCCCTGCTGATAATAAAATGGAAAAAAAAAACGTGCATGTGGCTAAATGAGCTGTCACAATCACACTCATGCAGGGATCACTTGATTTGGGAGTTATGCAACACTTTGAGTGCACATAGAAAGTTCAAATGTATTGTTTTGGTCTTTAAAAAACTCCCTAAATGAGTCAGTTTATCTATGTAGCATAATTGCAGGGCCATGATGTTCTTTCCCCCCACCACACGGCAATAAAGTTTAGGATTAAACTCTAAAAAGGGAAAATCTACTCTTCTTTTCCATTTTATTTTTAGAGATGCGCGTATTCGTAATTGTCTAACTGGCAGCCACATAACTGACATTGCATAAGGATGCATTCCTGCGTGTGTTTCTTGTATAAATGGTTGAGGTTTGACATTCGGCATCCAGCAGAGGACTTTCCAGTAATTGCTACTGGGTTGTTGTTTGTCTCCACATGAGCTGCTGGAAGATGGAAGGTGATAGAAGATGGTGAACTTGCCTGAGCTTGTTAGAGGTGTACGAACTCAGCCTAAAAGAAGGTGGCAGTTTGGCTCGCAGCTTCACGTTCAGCCCCTAAACCGCAACTATAGCTGGGTGTAGGAGCACATTACACGTCCAACCCCCCTCCTAGCACGCTCATTACTTCATGCACACCCAGTGTCAAGAAGTCAAGCACCAGATGTACAATAGATGTGCAGCAGTGCAGCGAAAGAGAGAGTGATAGTGGGACAGTTCAGGGTGTGAAACTGCCTTTGTTCCTCCGGCTTCAAAAGAGACACTTTACTGCTTTCAAGCACGGTTTCCAAACTCGGGTGTCTTATTAGCAGGCGCTTCAAAGAGTCGTAAAAGCTGCACAAAGAAAGCTCGCTGGGTTTCCATTTACAGAGCGATAGAGAAAAGAAATATAACTCGCACGCTGATACTTTTAGACAGGGGTGTCAAACATGCAGTCTGTGGGCCAAAACAGGCCCTCCAGAGGGTCCAATCTGGCCCTCAAAGAGTAAAAATTACAGAGAAGATTGCAAACTTTAAAATAATTTCTAGACCATGACAAGTTGTTTTGATCATAAAGTAAAATACAAGATTGCTCATTGTTCTTTTGTTGTTTTGTGCCTCGTTTTTGAAATGTTTTGTCTTGTTTTTGTTGTTTTTTGTCTTTTTTTGTCTGGCTTTTGTCATTTCATCTCATGTTGTCATTTTGTTTCCTTTTTGTCTCGCTTGTGTTTTTTGTCTTATCTTAATCATTTTGCTTTTCGTTTTGTTAGTTTTTTGTCTCGTTTTTGTCATTTTGTGTCCTTTTTTGGCTTGCTTGTGTTGTTTGTCTGTTTTTTTGTCGCTTTGTGTCTTATTTGTTGTTTTTTGTCTGACTTTGTCATTTGTCTCACGTTTTTGTCATTCTGTTTCTTGTTTTTTGTCGTTTTTTTGTTTCCTTTTTGTCTCGCTTGTGTTGTTTGTCCATTTTTTGTCGCTTTGTGTCTTGTTTTTGTAATATATTGTCTTGTTTTTGTTGTTTTTTCAGATTGTTCATGTTGTTTTGTAAAAACATTTACACTAGAACAAAAGAAACATGTGGAGTTGTGGTTATTTATAGGTTATTATGCTGTGATTTTACTGGAGATCAAATTGGGCTGAATGTGGAACTAACCTGAACTAGCATGAGTTTGACACCCCTGAGATATGAGGATGGTGATGGTGGTTAAGTGCAGAGCTGTAGCCGGGGCCTCCACTGACAGTTCACAGTCATATGAGAATAGTAGCATTGACCTGTGGTTACCATTTCGGTATGTGTGTACAGGCGCGTTGACCTGCGTCCAGCACTCCTCCTCTCTGTACACAGTGTGTAGTTTGTGCTAAAAATACAGCTGGCTTTAGGCTCAGCAGGACAGACCCCTTTCCTTTAATCTATTTTGGTTACAGAGCAGTGTACATTTTTATATCTGCTAAAGGCAGGTTCTTTCTGCACAGCTGAACCATCGGTCCATAGCAAACAGAAGGGAATATGGACATGGGAATGCCAGATTTGCATTTTAAAAACAAACAAGTACCAAAACAGGCCAGGATTTTTGTGTGGATTGATGATAGTGAGCTTGACAACCCTGACAATTTTGTTTCGGTGCAGGCCTCAAAGTTTGGTTGCAGTGCTGCTGTACACTGCAAAAAATGCTCCTCTAAAAACAAGAAAAAAACTTATTTCAAGGAACTTTTATCTTGAAATAAGTGAAAAAATCTCCCAATAGAACAAGTGAAAAATGGCTTGGTAAGATTTCTTGAAATAAGATATGATATTTAGAATATTGAGATCTTAAAATTAGCTGTGAAAACTTATTTTAAGGTCGCCAGAGGAGCTGGTGAGGAGCTGGATAGGAGCTGGAGAAGAGCTGGAGGAGCCGGTAGAAGATGGTGAGGAGCTGGTGAGGAGCTGGAGAGGAGCTGGAGGAGCTGGAGAAGCTGGTGAGGAGCGTGAGAGGAGCTGGAGGAGCTGGTGAGGAGCGTGAGAGGAGCTGGAGGAGCTGGAGGAGCTGGTAAGGAGTTGGAGGAGCTGGAGGAGCTGGTGAGGAGCGTGAGAGGAGCTGGAGGAGCTGGTGAGGAGCGTGAGAGGAGCTGGAGGAGCTGGTGAGGAGCGTGAGAGGAGCTGGAGGAGCTGGAGGAGCTGGTAAGGAGTTGGAGGAGCTGGAGGAGCTGGTGAGGAGCGTGAGAGGAGCTGGAGGAGCTGGTGAGGAGCTGGTGAGGAGCGTGAGAGGAGCTGGAGGAGCTGGAGGAGCTGGTAAGGAGTTGGAGGAGCTGGAGGAGCTGGTGAGGAGCGTGAGAGGAGCTGGAGGAGCTGGAGAAGCTGGTGAGGAGCGTGAGAGGAGCTGGAGGAGCTGGAGAAGCTGGTGAGGAGCGTGAGAGGAGCTGGAGGAGCTGGAGGAGCTGGTGAGGAGCGTGAGAGGAGCTGGAGGAGCTGGAGGAGCTGGAGAGGAGCTGGTGAGGAGCGTGAGAGGAGCTGGAGAAGCTGGAGGAGCTGGTGAGGAGCTGGAGGAGCTGGAGGAGCGTGAGAGGAGCTGGAGGAGCTGGAGGAGCTGGAGGAGCTGGAGGAGCTGGAGGAGCTGGTGAGGAGCGTGAGAGGAGCTGGAGAAGCTGGAGGAGCTGGTGAGGAGCTGGAGGAGCTGGAGGAGCGTGAGAGGAGCTGGAGGAGCTGGAGGAGCTGGAGGAGCTGGAGGAGCGTGCTGCCATGTGACACATGCTGAGGCCCTCCAGCACCTGTTTACGCCCTCAGGGACACGACCGGCCAAGACAGCTGGTTTGTTTTGGAGGAGTGCGCAGCGAGACGGGGCGGATGTGGGGGTGCAGTGTGGAGGATGGGATTACAGATGGGCTGCAGCAGACGGGGGCGTAGGACTGGGCGGTCTGGGGGCAGAACGGGGGGCTTCTGTGAGAAGAATTACTGAACACAAAAGGCACGTCAGCAAGACTGAATGAGCAGCGACCACGTACAATCCGATGGATGATAATGACATTGTGCTGCTGCAACCTCAGGGGACGTGGTCCAGTGTGTGTGTGTGTGTGTGTGTGTGTGTGTGTGTGTGTGTGTGTGTGTGTGTGTGTGTGAGATGTCAGCTGGTGTCCCAGTAGAGACGAAGGGTCACAAAGAATAGACAACGTGAGACTGTGGATGGATGAGATAAGGAAACAGATGACCATATGTTTGGCCGAGTGTGAGGAAAAATCAGACTGATGAACAGAATGTTTTCAGACTTTTTTTACACCATAAATACAAGATTGACTGTATATAGCACGCACATCAAATTTATTTTAGTTCAGGTTCCACATTCAGCCCAATTTCATCTCCAGTGACCAGGAAAATCACAGCATAATAACCTATAAATAACAACTCCACATTTTTCCTTTGTTTTAGTGCAAAAAAGTACATTCTGAAAATATTCACATTTAAGGATTTATCTTCTTATAAAACATTCTGACCAACCTGGATTTTCTTAAGAAAACTAAATTCAATTTCAACAACATTCAGCCTCAGTTTATCATTTCCACATTACAACTTCCAGATCACAGAGTGTCTACAAAGGAGCACAACATTTAGTCATCTGGAACTGAATGATATAATATTTTACTTTGTGATCAAAATGACAAAAATCAGACAAAAACAAGACAAAATATTACAAAAATGAGACACAAAACAACAAAAGCGAGAGACAAAATGACAAAAAATTAGACAAATGACATGAAACAAAACAAAAATTTGACAAAAATAGTTGCAAAGCAACAAAAAAATGGACAAACGACAAAAACGAGAAAAAATTACACAAATGACACAAATGAGACAAAAAATGCCAAAAATGAGAAACAAAATTCAGGTCGTTCATAATGTTTTGTAAAAAGATAATTCATTAAATGTGAACATTTTCAGAACGCACTTTTATGCACTAAAACAAAGGAAAAATGTGGAGTTGTTATTTATAGGTTATTATGCTGTCATATCCTGGTCACTTGAGATAAAATTGGGCTGAATGTGGAACCTGAACTGAAATGAGTTTGACACCCTTGTTTTAGAGTGTTTGAGCTGAGTAAAGGTGAGCTGGTGTGCTTGAGCTGCAGTGATCACCGTTGGCCTGGGTGGGGAAAGAGACGACGACTTCATAGGTTTGTATGTTGTGAAATGGAAAAGTTTGACCTGAGAGGAAGTTGAAAAATCTCCGTATAGTTAAAAAAAGGCCAGTATTTGTACAGGTCTTGTTTCCAGTGTGCGTGTTGTCGCCAGCATGCGTCTGTTTGTGTGCTTTTATCCCATACCTGTTTATGAGTGAACAGAGCTCGGGGCGACTGCGTAAAAAAGTGTTTTTTGGTGATCTCCTTGGCAATAACAAGACACTCTGAGAAAGCCATCAATCGCTCAGCGGCTCCTGACAGCTCCTCCAGCACTGGTGGAGCACATGGTGTACCAGAGAGTCAACATGCACTGGAAAAAACAACAAGAAAAAAAATATTTCAAGAAACTTTTACCTTGAAATAAGTGAATAAATCTGCCAGCAGAACAAGTGAAAAGGGGCTTGATAGGATTTCTTGAAATAAGATATGATATTTAGAATATTGAGATCTTAAAATTAGCTGGGAAAACTTATTTTAAACTCTATTTTACCAGGATTGTCAAGCTTAGGTGTCTTAAAATAAGCCAGATATGCTAAAAAAAAAAACAAAACAGTTTTTCACTCAAAAATAGATTTTTGCTTTCATGTAACCTCCTAATTTGAGACGTATTAACTCTCCTGCTGTCTTCATTTACGGGCACCAAAACATATTGTTTCCTTGTCTGAAAAAAATTTTAAAAATCAGCAAAAAAATTCCACAAATTTCTGAAAATTTGCAAAACCTTCACGAAGAAAATTCCAATAATTCCTTAAAAATTTCCCATAAAAGTTTTCTTTTAAAAAAAAAAATCCCCCAAATTTGGCAAGAAAATTCTTGTAAATATTTTTAAAAAATTAGTAAAAATCTTCAAAAAAAATCCTAAAAATATCTAAAGTGATTCCATATATACCAGGAAAACTTCTAATGTTTTCTTTAAGAACATTCACATAAAAATCAACCAAAATCCTGCTGGATTTTGGTTGATTTTTTTGTGAATGTTCTTAAGAAACATTTTTAACATTTCTTTTTTTCCACCAAAAAATGTTCAGAGATTTCTCAAAAACTTTAAAATGGGTTAATTTGACCCGCAGGACGACACGAGGGTTAAACTTACTTTGAGTTTTCTTGTAAGATTCAACTCAAAACAAGATAATTTCAAGATTGTTTGATCCATCTTGCTGAAATGTCTCTTGTTAAGTGAATTTCTCTTAAATCAAGTGGGATGAGACATTTTGACTAAAAATAAGACAAATAGACTTGGTAAGATTTTGAGTTTTTTCAGCGTGGTAACCGTCCTACACATAAAACACACTCCACACACCCTTCCACATGCAGAGCTCTACAGATGACAGCCCGCCTTCCCTTCTCACTCTTCTCTCTTTTGTTTGCACTACCTCCACAAACACTCCCTTTTTTCCACATCTGCATTCAGATTTATTCCTGTAAATGAGTGTGTGTGTGTGTGTGTGTGTGTGTGTGTGTGTGTGTGTGTGTGTGTGTGTGTGTGTGTGTGTGTGTGTGTGTGAGCGTTATATATGATAATCCACTCAGAAGGAGGAAGCTGTTCTCGGTTCAGGTCCTCAGTGACGAATCTTTTGAAACTTCAGGCTGTTGCTCAACTCGCTGAGCTATGAATAACAGGAAGACAGCTATTTTTCCTCTCAGTCTAATCACCTGTCACTCAGCAGACTCCTCAGGCACGCAGAAGAGCAAACCATCGATACGAGTTTGATTTATGAAGCTGATACAACATGTACAGGAATCTGTGGATACACAAACTGATGAGCTTAGTTTGGCTTTCAAGGGTCGTACTCTGCACTGTAAAAAAAATGTTGTTTTTAGGGTAAAATTCTATCAGCTGTGGTCGCCAGAACGCTACCATAAAATTACGGTAAAATATTTTCCACATTTATGGTAAAGAAACGTACTGATATTGTTGATTTTACGGTTAAAAAAACAAGATCATTGTATATTTTACTGTAAAAACAAGTTTTAACCTATCAAAACATTTGAATATTTACATAAATATTACAGCGTTTTTCCATTAATAGCACAACAGTTAATATATTTAACATTTATTATGTGTATTTTTAGCAAAAATTGTAGTTAAAGCTGTCATAAATATTAAAGTATATGTCCGTTATTAACACAAAAGTAACGAACTGTATTTTTTACATGTAATAAATGCAGAAATTTCCACGTTATTTGTTATAAATACACTGTAAAAAATGTTTTTATGGTAAAATTCCAGCAGCTGTGGTCACCAAAATGCTATGGCAAAATTACAGTAAAACATTTTCTACATGTACAGTAAAGAAATGTATTGATATTGTTGATTTTAGGGTTAAAAATGTGCCTCATTCCATATTTTACCATTAAGAATAAAGTTTAATCTTTAAAAATTCGAAAATTGACATGAAAATACCATAAGTTTGTGTAACTTATTGTAAATATTACAGCATTTTTCCATTATCAGCCCAACAATTAGTGTATTTAACTTTTAATGGTGAACTGCGCTGGATTTTGGTTGATTTTTTTGTAAATGCTCTTAAGACACATTTTTAACATTTCTTTTTTCCACCAAAAAATGTTCAAAGATCTCCCAAAAATGTTGAAAAATGTGGACATCAGAAGTTTCACTGTCAAAATATATTTTTTCCCCACATTTTCAAACTTTAAAACGGGTCAATTTGACCCGCAGGACGACACGAGGGTTAAACTTATTTTGAGTTTTCTTGTAAAACACAACTCAAAACAAGATAATTTCAAGATTGTTTGACTTAACAAGATATTTAAGATGCAGTGTCTTAAAACAAGTCCCTCCATCTGCTGAAATGTCTCTTGTTAAGTGAATTTATCTTAAATTGAGTGGGATGAGACGTTTTGACTAAAAATAAGACAAACAGACTTGGTAAGATTTTGAGTTTTTGCGGTATAAGGCAACACGAGGGTTAAAGGGCTGAGAGTTTGACCCAGTGTGAGGGAACTGGTCAGTGGGCGTCCAGCTGTAACACACCAGTACAGCAGAGTCATACGTTCGTGGCTCATCAGCTCTGAGTGACTCTGCTGAAGCCACTTCTTCCTGATAGGACGTGAACTCACACGAGGGAATCAAACACAAACATGTAACTCACAGCTCAGGTAGGCCTCTTCTCTTCCCTTATATAGCTGTAATCTTTGCAGCTGCAGAGAAAAAATTGACTTCCAGTTTATCTCTACTCCAGCTGTTACTCACCCAAAGAAATGACAACCCCAGCGATAACCTGCTGCTCCTGCTATGACTGATTAGAAAACACAAGCTGGCGTTGCAGCGCTGCCATGACTTACATCTGAGTCATGAGTCACTATAAATGGCAGTTGGTCAATCCCTGTGAGAGCAAATTTCCTGTTGTTAGCATGCCTGCATAATCTCATTGATAGCAGACAGGATATTGAGTTGAGGTCATCGGGTTTGAGAGCAGCGCAGAGCGACGGGCCACAGATGAGGCTGTCATTTGGTATCATTTAGCAACGCATGCTCTTTAAGACAGGCTTCGCTAAATTGATTCAGGATGGGTCTAAAGCTGATGAATATTAGGGAAGAGGCTGAATGTTGTTCAGGAATCAGTTGCAGAAAGTGTCCAATCTTGTCTAGAGATGTAGATTTTATGGTGTAAAGGTAAAAATTTCCTCCTGAATTCTTTCATTGTGTTGATGTTTGACAAGAGCTGCATTCTCAAGCCTCTTGCACACACTTAAAAGCAAATACTGCATATCAGTGGAATCAGCTGATCCTTTCTCAATCATTAAACACAAATGTAGAAGTTTTATTTACATCATTTAGACTGAAAATGTATTAAAAAATGTCTTATATTCAGATGAATTACAACTTTTAAATATGCACTGACATAAAGTCTGTCAGTTGGAAATATTGACTTGAATGAACCGACTGCTGGCAGTTCACTTAAAGCTAGAGTAAGCAGGACCATTAAAACTCCCTGAAACAAACAGACCACATTATAACACTTACAAAACATCCTATTCAAGTCCAACAGAGACTAACATAATATTAATGTGACCAGTTTCTGTTTATTCTACCAAACAGGTAAATAATTACTGGTTAATTACTGTAACAAAGTTGAGCCAATATGCAAATAAAATAACATAGGAATATGTTAGCATGCTACACAATAAGTTTAAGGTTGCAAATAAAGTTTGGAATGCGATTTATCTAAGAATTTTTTTATAGGAGGGGGACCTGTGGAAGTAAATCTAAAAATACCATGTGGTGTTTGGTTATAGGCGGCCATGTTGATTTTAGGCCTGAAAACAGCAAAAATGTCAACTATAATACAAAAAGTCCAGCAATTATATGTTGACCTGACTGATCCGTTCTCATTCATTAAACACAAATGAACAAAGTTCTCTCGAGCGGATTTCCAAGCGTCTTATTTCCGCTCGGCACGTTCGTGCTGAAAGCGTAACTCAGCCTGAAGTAGCATAGGAATGTAATTTTGGGGAGATGGTTTGGTCAGACTGGCAGCTAGACAAATCCAATCATCTCATTCAGGCCAAATGTAGAAAGAGAGCGGATTTTTTTAGTTTTAATTCAGGGCACGATGCTGCCAGGTTGTAAAGTGACTTTCAACAAATAGAACAAAATACTTCTGGAAAACATTGCGTACTCTAGCTTTAATTGATTAGATCCAGTTTTGGAAAAAACATAAGGATTCTATTAGAAGAGTTCCCAGCAACAACAGTTTTGGAGATTAAACTCTCCAGACATCCCTTAGAAAACACAACAAAATGAACACAAATGCCAATAAGACCTCTTGCAAGAACTTTCAATGTCATTTTTTTTATTTTTTTTTTTAAACCGATTTTGGTGTAAAGTAACTCAAACAATGATGGTAGCTCAAGCAAATCTAGACATCGCTCCTTAAATTGGAAATAAATGTAATTTTAAGTTTGTGTTTTAATTTTAAGTAAGTTTCAAGGTGAATGAACAGTTACTAAACTCATTTTCTCACATTCAGTGAATTCATTTGGTTTTTGAAAACTTAAAACATTACTTTGAAGTAATTATTCAGTTTTATTAAAAGAGATTTAAGTGACTTTACAGCGCAGCGGTCTAAAATAACTACTGCATAACATCATACCATGATTCCCATTTATACATCATCGGGTTCTCTTGCTAATGATTCTAATTTTACTCCAGGGCAAGGCTGCTTTCAAGGCCCTCAGCACAGCTATTAGAATAATTATCACTTGAACAGGTGATTTAGATGAGAAGAAGTGCAGCCCTTGAAGCTAAACATTGTTTTTTAATTCCTCAGTGAGGTATATATGGACATAGTTACACATTAAACACTAAAGGAGCAAAAATAATAGACAGCAGGCACTGGGTCACCTGAATATCTCTTCTTTGAATATTTGAACTGCACACTATCGTTCAAAAGTTTGGGGTAACCTGGTGTCAAGAAAAGCATTTTTTTTTCAGTGAAGATAACATTAAATGAATGATAAATCCAATGTAGACAATGATAATGTGGTAAATGACTATTGTAGCTGGAAACAGCTGATTTTTAATGGAATATCTCCATAGAGGTACAGAGGAACATTTCCAGCAACCATCACTCCTGCGATGGTTCCTCCTCTAATGCTACATTGTGTTAGCTAATGGTGTTGAAAGGCTCATTGATGATTAGAAAACCCTTGTGCAGTTATGTTAGCACATGGATAAAAGTGGGAGTTTTCATGGAAAATATGGAATTGTCTGGGTGACCCCAAACTTTTGAACAGTTGTGCATATTTTTAGTGTATTTTTACTATATTTTACTTTTTTTTTTTTTTTTTTTTTTACTGTATTTGTACTATATTTTTTAGTGGATTTTTAACTGGATTTTTTTTTCTATGTTGTTGCTGGATTTTTACTGTATATATATATATATATTTTTTTTTTTTTACTATATTTTTACAGAATTTTTACTATATTTTAACTGTATTTTTATTGTATTTTTACAAGATTTTTTACTGCATTTTTACTGGATTTTTTTTCGATATTTTTACTGGATTTTCAGTATATTTTTACTGTATTTTTACTGTATATTTTTACTGTATTCTTACTGTTTTTTCTATATTTTTAAAATATATTTTTACTGTATTTTACTGTATTTCATTACACTAAAATTTATAAGTTTGGGATCATTTCGAAATGTCCATTTTATTGAAAGAAAAGCAGTTTTTTCCAAAGAAGATAACATAATGGCAGTGTACATTTAGACAGCTTAGTTATGCACACAGGACTAAGAAAATCACACATTTAGATGAAGAAGTTGAACCAAAAGATAAATCCAAGTGTCCTGAACGGGACAAGAAAGCAGAAAGAATATGTATGTTATGCCTTATCTTTGATTAGCCAGACTTTCTCTGCTGATCCGGGGGTTTAAACTGACCTTTAGCCATTGCCACTTTTCTTGAAGTCAAACTCAAGCTTGTCTTTTTCTGTATCTAAAAGCCAATAAAAACGAACACATATATTAAACATCATCCAGCACATGCATCAAAGCCTGAGTGCAATAAATGTGCATTTGCTCAAATCTAATTTATTTTTAAACTGTACAATGATTCATCTTCACATTAAGGTGTTATTAAATAAAAATCTGATTATTCCATCAGAGAGAAAAACAAAAGTGGATTTGCCGTATGGTTAAATTGCTCCACCTAGAGGTAAATTTGCTTCATTACAAGCATTTTCACTTCTTTTTTTCCCCTTTTCTGACACAGAGGAGCAGTTTTACTGAACAAAATGAATCCTATCACTAAATAATTAAACTTTACTAATTCTGCTCCTCTAAATCTTTATTTTTCTGCCGTAGATGAACCACTACGATGAGCTCTGGCTGTTACCAGTTACATCCCACGTTTATTGCATTATGTCTAAACTCCTCTGCACTGGAAAAAAAATGCTCCTCTCAAAACAAGAAAAAAAACTTATTTCAAAGTAGTTTTATCTTGAAATAAGTGAAAAAATCTCCCAATAGAACAAGTGAAAAATGGCTTGGTAAGATTTCTTGAAATAAGAAATGATATTTAGAATATTGAGATCTTAAAATTAGCTGTGAAAACTTATTTTAAGGTCGCCAGAGGAGCTGGTGAGGAGCTGGATAGGAGCTGGAGAAGAGCTGGAGGAGCCGGTAGAAGATGGTGAGGAGCTGGTGAGGAGCTGGAGAGGAGCTGGAGGAGCTGGAGAAGCTGGTGAGGAGCGTGAGAGGAGCTGGAGGAGCTGGTGAGGAGCGTGAGAGGAGCTGGAGGAGCTGGAGGAGCTGGTAAGGAGTTGGAGGAGCTGGAGGAGCTGGTGAGGAGCGTGAGAGGAGCTGGAGGAGCTGGTGAGGAGCTGGTGAGGAGCGTGAGAGGAGCTGGAGGAGCTGGAGGAGCTGGTAAGGAGTTGGAGGAGCTGGAGGAGCTGGTGAGGAGCGTGAGAGGAGCTGGAGGAGCTGGTGAGGAGCTGGTGAGGAGCGTGAGAGGAGCTGGAGGAGCTGGTAAGGAGTTGGAGGAGCTGGAGGAGCTGGTGAGGAGCGTGAGAGGAGCTGGAGGAGCTGGAGAAGCTGGTGAGGAGCGTGAGAGGAGCTGGAGGAGCTGGAGAAGCTGGTGAGGAGCGTGAGAGGAGCTGGAGGAGCTGGAGGAGCTGGTGAGGAGCGTGAGAGGAGCTGGAGGAGCTGGAGGAGCTGGAGGAGCTGGTAAGGAGCTGGAGGAGCTGGAGGAGCTGGTGAGGAGCGTGAGAGGAGCTGGAGAAGCTGGAGGAGCTGGTGAGGAGCTGGAGGAGCTGGAGGAGCGTGAGAGGAGCTGGAGGAGCTGGAGGAGCTGGAGGAGCTGGAGGAGCGTGCTGCCATGTGACACATGCTGAGGCCCTCCAGCACCTGTTTACGCCCTCAGGGACACGACCGGCCAAGACAGCTGGTTTGTTTTGGAGGAGTGCGCAGCGAGACGGGGCGGATGTGGGGGTGCAGTGTGGAGGATGGGATTACAAACTTATTTGAAGCTATATTTTACCAGGATTGTCAAGCTTAGGTGTCTTAAAATAAGCCAGACAAAAAAAATAGTAGTTTTTTGCTCAAGAATACATTTTCGCTTTCATGTAACCTCCTAATTTGAGATGTATTAACCCTCCTGTTGTCTTCATTTACAGGCACCAAAAAATGTTGTTTCCTTGTGTGAAAAAAACCCCAAAAAAATCAGCAAAAAAATTCCCCAAATTTCTGAAAATTTGCAAAACCTTCAGGAAGAAAATTCCAATAATTCCTTCAAAGTTTCCCTTAAAAGTTTTATTTAAAAAAAAAAAATCCCCCAAATTTGGCAAGAAAATTCTTGTAAATATTTTTTTAAAATGAGTAAAAATCTTCCAAAAAATCCTAAAAATATCTAAAGTGATTCCATATATATCAGTAAAACTTCTAATATTTTCTTTAAGAACATTCACATAAAAATCAACCAAAATCCAGCGAAATTTGCTGGATTTTGGTTGATTTTTTTTATGAATGTTCTTAAGAAACATTTTTAACATTTCTTTTTTCCACCAAAAAATGTTCAAAGATTTCCCAAAAATGTTGAAAATGTGGACATCAGAAGTTTCACTGTGAAAATGTATTTTTTTTCCACATTTTCAAATTTTAAAATGGGTCAATTTTGACCTGCAGGATGACACGAGGGTTAAACTTATTTTGAGTCTTCTTGTAAAATTCAACTCAAAACAAGATAATTTCAAGATTGTTTGACTTGACAAGATATTTAAGATGCATTGTCTTAAAACAAGTCCCTCCATGTGCTGAAATGTCTCTTGTTAAGTGAATTTATCTTAAATCAAGTGGGATGAGACATTTAGACTAAAAATAACATAAATAGACTTCGTAAGATTTAGAGTTTTTGCAGTGTGTGGGATTTAATTTCTTGATTCTGTCCGATGCAGATCATACTTTACAGGAGTGTATTAGATTGAGTAAAATTCCTATTTGAGCGATAATTGCACATTATATGCTCTATACCAGCCTTCCATTTGCATTTATATGACAACAAACCCCCTCAATCTCAGATAACATATGCATAGAAGACGGAGCGTTTGGTCACAGACCATTGCTTTTCTTTGTGGCTGATATAATTTCTCATTCTCCTAAGCCCCATTCACACACCCCTCGACAATATGCAAATAATGTCCCTGGGCTACCATTGTGTTGCTGCACTTGAACAATGTGAGAGAGAGGAACACTTCTGTTGTTGGAGTTGTTATCAGATTCCAGGAGCCTTTAAAAATGGCTGCAGCCGATCATAATGTGGCGACACAAACAAAGAGAACTATGTAATCTGCCTGATGAGGGCCTGTTGTTATGAGCAACATGGAAATGAGATATTCACACTGATGCAGCTCGTCTCAATTTATTCCACCTTTATTTCTATCCTGCGTGACATTTGGTCATTTTGAGATAAAGAGGCAGAACGTGATCGCCGGCAATAACCTAAACAAATCATCTTTGCATGACAGCAGAATAAAGCTGGACCATCGGAGGAACATTTCACACCCAACAAGATCATAAAATATAATTTGATTTGTTCTATGGAGCCGTATTATTTCATTAAAGTACTTTAAACGACTAGATATGGGGATGTTGTAATGATGTTATCTCAACTATTTCCTGGTTTGTGACCCTTTAAAATGAAGCAATATCTACCCCTCATCTAAAGTTGTGGCCATTTGAAGAAGTTAAAGTTTCTAGAATTTCGCAAAAACACGGATTCATCCCCAGACCTCATAGGGAATCTAATTTTGAACAAGATCCTCCATCATTTTGAGTTATTAAAGGAGTTCGAGTTATTGAAGTGTGTGTTTGTTTCAAGTTTCAAGTGCCAACAAGCTGCAGTTCCCCAAATGGCCACTAGAGGCTGCTCCAAAACCAAGTCCATCCCATAGAACGTCATGTTAAAATGACCAGCTTCACAGCAGAAATAAACATGTTAACAGCCTGGTTTTAAAACGGCTTTGGTTTGGATGGCTTGTGACAACTCTACAGTGGGATAATTTTATTTTACCAACCTCTTTAAATTATATTAAGGTTTAAAGTTAAGGAGAATTAAGAATGTGGCTGCTTTGAGTGACAAATTGGTACCGTTAAAGGACAGTACAGAAGCTAGACGGCTCTTTACTCATTCTTGAAATAACTGGAAGTAAGGAGGAGCTTCTAAACCGCTGTCATGGAGATGCTGTCTAGTTTATATCCAGTCAATGAGAATAATTTATTATATTATTCTATTTTAGGGTTTAGACATTGTATTGGGATTAAGGGTTGAAACGTAAGTATGTAAAAGCTCAATTCAATTTAATTCAACTGTATTTACATAGCACCATTTCACAACATATGTCATGAGATGGAACTTCACACAGCAAAGTAAAGTACCTACAGATTTATAGCTAAGGTTAAAGGCTGGTTTAAGGGCGTGTCATTGGCATGAAGCATTCAAAAGTGTTGCTTAAACAAAATGAAAGTGCCATAAAGCCTTTCTCTTATGTTTACCCACCAAGGAATCTTTGTCATCCTATTTTAAAGAATTTGTAGCACACAAACTAGTGAATATTCTGAATCAGACAGCTCCTGACACACTCTAAAAAATAATCTGCGGATTCAACCAAAAAAATGCAACATTTCTAAATTATAACTGCTAATAAAATAATGTTCAACCAACAAACTACACTGAGCTTTTCCTCTACAGTCAGAGAGATTGTTAATTACCTAATTATTGGTTGCACAAACACAAGTTGATTCATTAAAAAGAAAAAAAGCTGCTCCTAGTAGCATTTCTATGTTATTTAAAGGGAATGCTTTAAGTCATATGTATTTAATTACAATAATTCTACACACGTTTTTATGTTGGCAAATTTAGAAAATTAAGCTGCTCTGGTGTCTGGTGGGTAGAAGAGGGAATTCAACATCCTGAACTTATTTTTGACTGGACAGTGCATATTAATGAACATACAATCTCTTAATAGTTTACACAAGGTTGCAGTAAATACACAAGATTTAGCTCAAGGCTCATTTCCATCTGTTGTCCCACACATGAAAGAAAAACATACAAGGATACAGATGTATAAAAGACAATATAGTAAAACAAAGACAACAAAAAATTAATACTGACTGGATTAAAACCTACTCTAAAGTGTTCCTATTTTAGAAAAGTGCTTTCTAGGCAGAGTCTGTCATAAAGTGCATATAGCTAAAGAGCCTGTTTTTAAAGCACCTGAATTCCTCAATGTTTACACATTTGATTGTTAATCAGCCATGTCTTATACTGTCTCTTAAAACGGACTAAAGTGGAGCTTCCTCTGGTAGCTTTAGGTAAAGTATTCCAGTTTGTGCAACCTTTAATATATAATGCTTTCTGTGCAAAGGAGGTCGTTCTAAATTTACGAGAAACTAATGCAGAAATCTGAATTTAAATTACACCCAGTATTAAGTTGGTGTAATTACCAACATCAGTGACTTATCAAAATAATGTTTGCAACTTAAAAGGCTATGTAAAGCATTAAACTAGAGTTTCTCTTTTTCAGCCAAGTATTTAATTGACGGATGGAAAAAGGTACCTTGAACTGTTGAATGCTCTTACTGCTCCAACACCAGGACTGGAAAAACTGAAAACATACGACTTATTATATTTGTACCACATGATGGCAGCAAACGCCCACTGAGGTGATGGTGAAACTTCAACTTCCATCTGCAGATAATAATAATAATAATAATGGATTAGATTTATATAGCGCTTTTCAAGGCACTCAAAGCGCTTCACAATGAACCCATTATTCATTCACTCACACATTCTCACTCGGCGGTGGTAAACTACGTTTGTAGTCACAGCTGCCCTGGGGCAGATTGACGGAAGCGTGGCTGACAATCTGCGCCTACGGCCCCTCCGACCACCACCAGCATTCACACGCATTCATACTCCAGTGTGAGTAGCAGCACTGGAGGCCAGGTGGGTAAAGTGTCTTGCCCAAGGACACAACAGCACATGACTAGGACAGAGTGGGAATCGAACCGCCGACCTTTCGATCATTGGACGACCCGCTCTACCACCTGAGCCACAGCCACCCCCGATGTAACGAACCCCACAAGAGACGAAGATAATTATTTGCCAAAGCCTAAATTCTGATCTAATTAAAAAATGTTGTTGTTATGCTGCAGAATGTGACACCAGATGTGTTTGTGTGGTCATTTACTGGACATGAAATGTGTGTATTTGCATGTGCTTTAGGTGGTGTGTGTTTGCAGTAGCTCTCTTAGTGGATTCTGGGGTTTCTAAAGAGAAACTAAAGGTGTGGTAGAGAGTCTGACTGTGTCCATCCAACTGTCCATGTGTCATTATTCAGTAATATGTTGGATCTGTAGTCTGTAGAGCAGCAGGATGAATCTTACAGAAACAGACTGGGTCAACAGGTGAACACATTTACTACAATATCTTTATAAATAACTTTCAATGTTACTCAATTGTATATATAATATTTAGAAGAATCTTTCTGTAAAAATGCCAGGTGGTGTTTGGTTAGAGGCGGTCATGTTGATTTTAGGTCTGAAATCAGCAGAAATGTCGACTATGATACAAGAAGTCCCACAATTATATATTGACCCTATTGCTGCCACACCAGAAAAAGAAAAACAGATCATGTTATAATAGAATCCGATATATATTTGATAGGATTATAGTGAGATGTTTTAAAGTTATAACAAGATCTGAGGAGCTTTGGGTTTTTGAGCTCATCCAGGAGACTTCAATACCATCAGTTATAACAACATATTATGACAATATTACAAACTTATCATGTCAAAAAGACAAAACAAAACAAAACCCTTGTCTCGTTCGGACAATATGATTTTTTTTATCTTATGATTTAAAACATTTCATGCTATATAATACAGTAATAACTTAAATTGCTGTGACGTGACCTCATGTTTGACAGGAAATGTTGTTTCTTGACAGATAAATTGAGGAATATGATTTATTTAAACAATTAGACTACTGCTTGGGTTGAAACATGTCGAGATTCTGGTATTATTGTGTGATACTATGATAAGCTTTATACTAATATACTACATACTGTATACTACACTATATATCTTGTCTTAACCCTCCTGTTGTCCTCATTTACAGGCACCAAAAAATATTGTTTCCTTGTCTGAAAAAAATCCAAAAATTCAGCAAAAAAATCCTCAAATTTCTGAAAATTTGCAAAACGTTCAGGAAGAAAATTCCAATAATTCCTTAAAAGTTTCCCTTCAAAGTTTTATTTTTAAAAAATCCCCCAAATTTGGCAAGAAAATTCTTGTAAATATTTTCAAAAAATAAGTAAAAATCTTCCAAAAAAATCCTAAAAAAATCTAAAGTGACTCCATATATATCAGTAAAAGTTCTAATATTTTCTTTAAGAACATTCACAAAATCCAGTGAAATTCGCTGGATTTTGGTTGATTTTTATGTGAATGTTCTTAAGAAACTTTTTGAACATTTTTTTTCCATCAAAAAATGTTCAAAGATTTCCCAAAAATGTTGAAAATGTGGACATCAGAAGTTTCACTGTGAAAATATATATTTTTTTCCACATTTTCAAACTTTAAACCGGGTCAATTTTGACCCGCAGGATGACACGAGGGTTAAAATCCAAGCAGCATCATCGTATCAACAGTGCTTTATTATTCTGAAGGTGCAATGCAAACCATGGTGCAACATTACACCAACATTTCTGCGGTTTGCGCTTTTATTTTGGGAAAACGCTCCCCAGGTTTGGAGGATGACTTTCAGGACTTTCCAGCATACCAGAAAGAGAATATGAAAAGAAAAAGGGACAGAGAGGCTGATTTGAATGCGGCGGCGGAGGCCAACTGCAGCATTGCGGGGCATGTGTTGGCAACTCCTTCAGCAGCCTTAGTAACACCAGTAGTGGAGCTAATGTTGCCTTCAGGCGTCGGCCTCGGAGCTGCAACACTTGCACGCTGATAGGCCGACAGTTTTCTCACCTTCACCTCCGTCTGATTGACAGCTTCATGAGAAAACACGGAGAATCCCTGTCAATGCACGTCAGCAGGCGGAGGGACTGTGAAAGGATCTAACCCAGGGGTGTCCAACATGTGGCCCGTGGGCCAAAAGCGGTCCTCCAGAGGGTCCGATCCAGCCCTCAAAGTGTAAAAATTCCAGAGAAGACATTAACTGCAGATTGTATATTATTAAAACTATACATTTAAAATCATTTCTAGACCATGACAAGTTGTGTTGATCATAAAGTAAAATAGTAGATTGTTCATTGTTCTTTTGTGGTTTTGTGTCTCATTTTTTGTAATATTTTGCTTGTTTTTGCTGCTTTTTGTCATTTTTGTCTGACTTTTGTCATTTTGTGTTTCCATTTTGTCTCACTTGTGTTTTTTGTCTTATTTTAATAACATTTACTAATTAATAAATGTCTCCTTGTATGAGAAAGAAGTGGTCTTCTCATATATTTAAATATAATTGCTACTTAAATTTTTGTTCACATTTCACCAGATTTCCCTTTTAGCTAATGTGCATTCTTACAAGCATTTTCTCAGGATTGTGGGACACAGATCCACTGTCAGTCTCTGGATGATGTTACAGACTAATGAAGCTGATAACATGTCAGGTTCATTAGTGTTTAGCCAAAGGCTCATTCTTTCAGTCGATTACTGTCGGTTTTAAATGCTGTATGTTCAATTTCCAACCGTGACAACTGACAGGCCCAACCCAGCCTCCGACGCCAGAATAACGTTGCACAGACTAAAACAGACTCAGTGTGGAAGCTTATGTTTGTGTCTTTTTGCTGTTTTCTCTCTCTTGCTTTCCACCACTTTTATTTGCGTTTCCGTGTCGTGCTTTGCGTGCAGCTCCACTTCAGCGCATCTACTTTGAGCCGAAACTCTGTCAGCTGTTTATATTGTGCACATGTGAGTTGACAGAAGATCTGGTTTCCACCGGGAAGAATGGGGCTGGTCAACAGCGGTTAGAGGGAGTCACTTTAGGAGCAACGAGGGCAAAACAACACTGTACGGAGTGGACCAAACACACTTAACCCTCGTGTCATCCTGCGGGTCAAAACTGACCCGGTTTAAAGTTTGAAAATGTGGGTAAAATATATTTTCACAGTGAAACTTCTGATGTCCACATTTTCAGCATTTTTGAGAAATCTCTGAACATTTTTTGGTAGAAAAAAAGAAATGTTAAAAATGTTTTTTAAGAACATTCACAAAAAAATCAACCAAAATCCAGCGAATTTTGCTGGATTTTTATTTAAATGTTCTAAAAGAAAATATTAGAAGTTTTACTGATATATATGGAATCACTTTAGATATTTTTAGGATTTTTTCTGAAGATTTTTACTAATTTTTTTAAAAAATATTTAAGAATTTTCTTGCCAAAATTGTTTTTTTTTGTTTTTTTTTGTTTTGTTTTTAAATAAAACTTTTAAGGGAAACTTTTAAGGAATTATTGGAATTTTCTTCCTGAAGGTTTTGCAAAATTAAAGTTTGAAAATGGGGGGAAAAAATATTTTCACAGTGAAACTTCTGATATCCACATTTTTGGGAAATCTTTCAACATTTTTTTGTAGAAAAAAAGAAATGTTAAAAATGTTTCTGAAGAACATTCACATAAAAATCAACCAAAATCCAGTGAATTTCGCTGGATTTTGGTTGATTTTTATGTGGAAGTTCTTGAAGAAAATATTAGAAGTTTTACTGATATACATGTAATCACTTTAGATATTTTTAGGATTTTTTGAAAGATTTTTACTCATTTTTTGAAAATATTTACAAGAATTTTCTTGCCAAATTTGGGGGATTTTTTTTTTTTTAAAATAAAACTTTTAAAGGAAACTTTGAAGGAATTATTGGAATTTTCTTCCTGAAGGTTTTGCAAATTTTCAGAAATTTGGGGGAATTTTTTACTGAATTTTTGGATTTTTTTTCAGACAAGGAAACAATATTTTTTGATGGCCGTAAATGAGGACAACAAGAGGCTTTAACAGGATCTGAGCTGAGCTGAAAGCACAGCGAAGGGCCGGGAAACGGAGGGAGGGCGGAGACTCCTGAAGTCTCCCCCAGCGAGAGGAAACCTGAGCAGGGTCGGTGCTGGAATCTACCGCACTGGCATCCACCAGAGCCAAAACCTCATTCTGGAAGTTTGGAAAGCAGAGCAGAGTGACAGCATTTCCTGCATCCATTTAGAGTCCCACAATATGGAAAACATTTAAACCTCCTAAAGAAGAAAAGTCCTGCACTGGTTGCCATTTTTTGGAGGGTGGTATTTTGGGTAAATGCGAGTTTTTGTAAAGGAAACCTTTTATCTGTGAACAATAACAAATTGAAAGCAGGAGGGGAGTTGGTTTGATGCTTGATTGTGTGTCTCAGGGCAGAATAGTGCTTTGTTATGCATTTGTAAAGGGAATTACACTGAAAATTCAATGAAAGTAGTCAAACATCCAGCGTGTCTCTGGAAATGCGCTGCAGCTTTTGTCTGGGTGGTGTGGCTCCATGCCAGAATAACCAGCCATGATATTTACACTAACCACTATTCAACCACTATTTAACCACCATATGCTGCATACATTTTCACTGTTTTCAAAGCTATGACTACATCCATTGACAAAAATACCAAAGGAACAAGAAAAGGACATGTTAGTGCTGAGATTTCTCAATCATTCCTGCTTGAACCTGAATAAAAGAACTAAGTATAAGATCCCTATTCAGATTTTATGGACATTTTAGTACTGAGACCTTAAAAAATCCCATTTAGTTAAAAGTTTTATGTCAACAGTTGGTAGTTTTGCCTTAAAATTCACCTTTCACAGCAGAGGTGTCAAACTCACTTTAGTTCAGGAGCAACATTCAGCCCAATTTGATCTCCAGTGGCCAGACCAGTAAAATCACAGCACAATAATCTATAAATAATCACATTTTTCCTTTGTTTTAGTGCAAACAAAGTTCACATTTAAGGAATGATCTTTTTGCAAGTCACAGGTATCTGGAACTGAATGATGTAGTAATTTATTTTAATGATATAAACGACAAAAGTCAGACGAAAAAGATATAAAACAACAAAAACAAGACAAAATATTACAAAAACGCGACAAAAATGAAACAAACGACACAAAATAAAACAGAAGAGACAAAAAATAAGACAAAAAGTTACAAAAGGAAAAAAAATGATACAAATGAGACAAAATTTATATAAATGACACAAAACGACGAAAAAAATAGACAACACAAGCGAGACAAAAAAACACAAAACGACAAAAACTCAACAGCAATTGGCTTGTTTTTGTCGGCCTGTTGCACATCAGCTATTTGTGCCACACGACACACGACAATAATGCTTGAAAAGCCACATTTTCGGTGGTCAAAAGTTCCTTCCTTCATCCTGGAACCAAATTTGGCAGAACGATTGTGTTTTTAGATTTATTTTCATCAGAGCTGACTGAACGGCTGCACTGTACAACATGAGCTTTCAAATATTCTGCCGTGTTTTGCAGTTTTCACTTGTGTGGCTCATGTTTAACTATTCAGACATATAAATCAAGAACAGGAATCAAATCTAGAGCCCCAAATGTTAAATCAACAGCAGGAATTTTTAAATCAAAAGCTGGAATTATTGAATTGAGAACCAGGATTACTCATTTTAGAACCAGGATTACTAAATCTAGAGCTTGAATTTCTAAATCGAGAGCAAGAATTATTGAATCTCGAGCCTGAAATACAAGATTAAGAGCAAAAACTATTTAATCTAGAGCCCATAATCGTAAATCGAGAACAAGAATTACTAAATCTAGAGCAGGAATTCCTAAATCAAGTGCAGGAATTAATTTAAGAGTCAGGATTACCATTTTAAGAAGCAGGATTACTAAATCTAGAGCCTGAAATACGAGATTAAGAGCATAAATTATTAAATCCAGAGCCTGAATTCCTAATTTGAAAGCTGGAATTATAAAATCTAGAGTCTGGATTACTACATTGAGAACCAGGTTTACCAATTTGAGAGCCACGTATTGAAATCTAGAGCCTGATATACAAAATTACGAGCAGAAACTATCTAATTTAGAATCCAAAATAGTAAATCAAGGTCAATAATGACTCAATCTAGAGCAGGAATTTCTAAATCAAGTACAGAAATTCAAATCTAGAGCCCAAATTGTTAAATCAAGTGCAAGAATTTTTAAATCGAAACCTGGAATTCGTGAATTGCGACTAAGGATTACCATTTAATGAACCAGGATTAATAAATGCAGAGCCTGGAATATGAGATTAGAGCAGAAACTATTGAATCTAGAGTACAGAGTTCTAAATCGAGAGCTGGAATTATTATATCCAGTCTGGATTACTACATCCAGAACCAGCTTTACCAATTTGAGAGCCAAATATTTAAATCTAGAGGCTGATATACAAGATTAAGAGCAGAAACTATTTAATCTAGAGCCCATAATCATAAATTGGGAGCAAGAATTATTAAATCTAGAGCCTGAATTCCAAAATCAAGAGCACTAGGGCCTGAAATGTTAAATAAAGAGCAGGAATTGTGTTTGGCTTGTTGATTTTAGGCCTGAAAACAGCAAAAATGTCAACTATGATACCTGTCAACATGTTATAAAAAGTCCCGTAATAATATATTGACCCAACAGCGGCTGGATATTTCACAGCCACCACTGATAACACATCTGTCACGTGATGAAAGCAGCCCTGGTTTAACTCCGCTGTGGGTTAACGCTGTTTTCTTGGCCGATGTGAGGAGCTGCAGCTCTCACAGACGTATCTATAGCATCATAGGTTCAACCACAAATGCAGCTGGTAATCTGAGCAATAACCAAATCCACGGCTTCATCCAGAGCAGCCAGACAGAGCTGCAGCTGCACTCAGTCGGTGGCATTCTGAAAGGAGTAATTAGCAATAAAAGCATAACGTTAGCGTCCTGCCATCTCTCCTTTCTGTATATATGTAGGGCTTTGATGAAGTGTTATTTCTGACTAAAATATCACGCCTTGACCTGAGGGAGTTCTATGTTCATTCATTCAACTATTATTCATTCTCTGAGCACATCCAGGCACAGAGGCTTCATTTACTACGCAGTTAGAAAATAAAAGATGTAAGCTCATAAATAAGAAATTGGACAATAAAAATCTTAAATAAGTTTAACCCTCCTGTTGTCCTCATTTACAGGCACCAAAAAATATTATTTCCTTGTCTGAAAAAAATCCAAAAATTCAGCAAAAAATTCCCCAAATTTCTGAAAATCTGCAAAACCTTCAGGAAGAAAATTCCAATAATTCCTTAAAAGTTTCCCTTCAAAGTTTTATTGAAAAAAAAAATCCCCCAAATTTGGCAAGAAAATTCTGGTAAATATTTTCAAAAAATGAGTAAAAATCTTCCAAAAAAATCATAAAAATATCTAAAGTGATTCCATATATATCAGTAAAACTTCAATTATTTTCTTTAAGAAAAAAAAATCTTTTTATGTGATTTTTATGTGAATATTCTTAAGAAACTTTTTTTAACATTTCTTTTTTTCCACAAAAAAATGTTCAAATATTTCCCAAAAATGTTGAAAATGTGGACATCAGAAGTTTCACTGTGAAAATATATTTTTTTCCCATATTTTCAAACTTTAAAACAGGTCAATTTTGACCCGCAGGACGACACGAGGGTTAAAAAAAATATTAACCAAAGCCTAAACATACAAATACATGAAATATAGAATTGCAAGCTACAAAGGTGCTTAAAAAAGTCCTCTCCCAGAAACAAAGGGGACTAACTCTAAATTTGGGGCACAACTATGTGTGGGTTTGGTTTAGGTTTGGTTAAGGACTACTAAAGCCTTATGTCACAGTCCACAAAAGCTCAAACGTCTAGGGAAGCATGGATCTGGTTTCTCCACAATTCATGTCCACCAAGAGCAAAAGCAGACAAATGTAGCTTTGAACAGTTACTTCATGCACCTCATTCACCCAAATCACAAGAGAATCTTAAGGCTCAAGATGGGCCATTGAAGTTAAAGGAAACTACACTGAAAAATAATGCAAGAACACAAGTCAAGAAGACGACAAGGATCTTTCTCTTGTGACTTTTTTTGAAGTACCCTCATATCTAGCACTTTCAAACGGCTGGTCGTGTAAACCAAAAGTAATCAGCTGGATGCAACCAAACTTTTTAACTAAATAAAGTCAAGACTGAAATATTTCTAACAAAGAAGGACGGCTGGAGCTCACTGAGAGTTCAAGGCCCTAAAAACTAACACTTAGTCCAGCTAGGTTTGTTTTGTTCTGTGACAGTTCTGCAAAGTTCTTCTAATGTTTTAAGTTTTCTCTTAGTTCCCAGAATGTTCTTCTTAGGATAAGAAAACACGTCTGGCGATAGCATTGTTAGACCATCTCAAAACTGAATGTTCTCCTTTTGTGATCATGCAACAAAGATTTAGAGATTCTATGTTCCCTAAAAACACCACTAAAAATCATTTTCAGAACATTGCTCCACCTTTGTTGATTCATCATAGTACAGGAACATGATAATAATAAAAATAATTCTGTCATCTCAGGTCTCCGTGAGATCTTGAAAATGTTTTCAGAATGTTGAATTGAGAACATCCTTCCTGTGTTAGAACTTTCTCTAATGTGTTCCTCAGCAAAAGGGTAAATATTCTACATTTATTAGATCACGTTACAGGAAAGTCTCTTAAAGAAAACATTCTGTCATCTGACAAGAATGAGAAGAATCTGTCATGTGACAAGAACTTTTTGAAGAACACGTGTGTGTGAAAACGTTTTATGAGTTACAAAGTGACAGCTAAATAATCAGGAAATGTTCTTTATTTGTATCATAAAAATATTCCAGAAACAGTACATCAGTCACTTTCTATGACCTTTTCATGATTAATTCCTGTTTCTCACATCAGAACTATTTTAAGGAAACCTTCAGGTGAATTGGAAGAAAAAAAACATGAACACTTTGGGTGATCTAAAGCATTAAATGGGAGCTGAAAATGTTTTATGACCTGCTAAAAAGTTCAGAAATGGACATTTTAAGAAATGTCAGTTTAATATTCGGGAAATTTTTATCATATGTTCCATAAAAACATTCCAGAAACTCTACATCAGTCACTCTCTATTACCTTTTCTTGATTTGTTTCTGCCTCTCAGATCAGAACTATTTGAAGGAAACCTTCAGGAACTCTTTTCAGGAAATTTTCAGGTGAATCGCAAGAAAGAAAAAAGAACTCTTTGGGTGATCTACGGGGTTAAACAGGAGTTGAAGAGCTTCTAGGCTGCTATTTGTGTGGGTAAAAATGTTCTATGACGAGCTAAAAACTTCAGAAATGGACATTTTAAGAAATTCCAGTTAAATATTCAGGATATTTTTATTGTATGTACCATAAAAAAATTCCAGAAACTCTACATCAGTCGCTTCCTGTGACCTTTTTATGATCAGTTTCTGCCTCTCAATCAGAACTATTTTAAGGTGCATTAGAAGAAAAAGAAAGCACTAGCTGTGGGTGATGTAAGGGGTTAACTGGGAGCTGAAGAGTCTCTTGGCTGCTGTTCAGGAGGCGAGCACCTTCAGGCGGTACTGGTCTCAGCTCACAGCAGCTGAAAGAGGAGGCTGTCTCCAGAGCTCGCCCTCCTCCCCCTTCTGCGTCTCTGTCTCCATATAATTACACTACGGCTGACAGACGTGGTGCTTAAAGTAACAAAACAAAGACGGGCTGGAAAATAAACAGCTACTCAGTCATTCATGGAAAGGGCGAGTCCGAGATGTGTACATTGCTGAGTTTTATACTAATAGTTTAGTGGAGACGGGAAACAGTTTACACTGAGAGCAGAGACACGTCCTTAGAAACCATAAAGGTGACACTCAGTCATGTTATTAGTCAGTTCCACGTATTAATGAGGTAACGAGAAGCTCCGCCACAGCTGCTATTATTGTGTTATTTCCAGTGACAGTGATTTCATGCATTTAACTTAAGGGATAAAAGTGACACAACCCTGGATGGATGAGTGTGTTTGATGTTTGCTGGAGGGAAAGATGCAAAAAACAGAGATTTAGAAAGAGATGGAAGGAGTGTAGGCTGCACAGTGACTTGCATCTAGAGGTGGGTAGATTGATCCAAATACCAATAATATCGATACCAGCGTTGGTATGGATATTGAACGATACAAGTGTAATAAGGTCGATACTTTAGTTTCAGTTTATCTCCTGCATGCCAGTTACAAAGACTAGCGCCATCTGAGCAGCATCTACCGCCGTCTGCACTGTGAGGCGTTTCAGGAACGTTGTTAAATGTATTGTCGTGTGTTAGTGTGTGTTTGTATTCATCATTACAAAAGTAATTCTGTGCAAAAAAATGAATGTAAAAATGCATCTTAACCCCCCTGTTGTCCTCGTTTTCGGGCAACTAAAAATATTGCTTCCTTGTCTGAAAAAAAATCCAAAAATTCAGCAAAAAAATTCCACAAATTTCTGAAAATTTGCAAAAACCTTCAGGAAGAAAATTCCATGAATTCCTTCAAAGTTTCCCTTAAAAGTTTCATTGTAAAAAATCCCCCAAATTTGGCAAGAAAATTCTTGTAAATATTTTTTTAAAATGAGTAAAAATCTTCCAAAAAAATCCTGAAAATATCTAAAGTGATTACATATATATCAGTAAAAGCTCTAATATTTACTTTAAAAACAACAGCCAAATTTGCTGGATGTTGGTTGATTTTTATGTGAATGTTCTTAAGAAACTTTTTAAAAAAATTTTTTTTCCACAAAAATTTTTTATTGACACCTGAGCTTTTCTTTCTTCGTATTCGACCGAAAGTTCAATCTAAAATCTACATGTCTGACTTTACTACATTCCCTTATATTCCTGTATGCAGACTGCTGCTATATCCACGTCATTATTTTTGCTATCTGAAGCAGTAATACTTTGGCTAACCAGAATGGCATTACTGCAGCCCTTTTCGTGCATTTAGAGTTAATTAAATTCATTAAGTCACAGTCTGCTTTTTCAGCCACAAAACCGAGGAAGGTTTGCCACTTCTGAAGAGTCCGACAATAAACCCCAACAGAAACCAAACAGTGACTCTGTCCGTCACACGCAGACCAAGCAGGCACATCGGTTTGAGTCTGGCAGGGTTTCACGGAAAAATGTCATTTTGATGTTGGAACTGGTCACAAACCGAAGGCTTCTGCTGTATTTTATGGGTGAAGTAAATCAGAACAATAAGCTGAATGAGTAACTGACCTGAGCTTAGAGCGAACACACATCACTCTAGCTGAAGAATGCATTTACTTTGACATGTTCGCTGCTTTAAAATGACCAAAGCTGAGTTGAGAAGGCGTCTTTGAACAGCTCTGACCTCGGTGTCGTCGGATGTTTATTCTCTGTGGCGAATATCTGCCGGAAAATGAGCACTTTCCAGTTGCCACTCCGATAATCAAGAATAACGTGGCTAAAAAACACGAGAAATATGTCTGTACGCTTGACCAGTAGTTGCCTGTTTCCTTTATCACTCCACCAAGGAATGCGGTGGAGTTATGTGATGATCGGTGTACGTTTGTCTGTCTGTCTGTGTGAAACATTACTCAAAAACAGACTAACGGATTTGGATGAAATTTTCAGGGAAGGACAGAAATGACACAAGGACCAAGTGATTAGATTTTGGCAGTGATGCAGCTTATAGTCTGGATCCACGGATTCATTAAGGATTTCCGTATCGTTGCAAGATAGCAGCATGGCGTCACTGTAAAGGTAAGTGTCCACTAGATCCGGCAATTTCCTGCATCCCATTCATTGTCTATGTGAAACGCACCACATTGCATGCGTTTCGAGGTCCGACGCATCGCGACAGTTTCATCAAATGTCTAAACTAGACATCGGTGAACTAAAACCAGAACAGATTCATCTACTACACAGCTTATTTCTCGCCTCACATGCTTCCAGAAATACTTTCAGCTGAACTGTTTTCGTTATAAAAGAGGAAGTTTGCGACCGAGCTGCCATGTTGGTCCGGCTTGAAATCCAGGAGCAGACAGCTCCCGAATCTTTTGTCCAATCAGGGGCAGGACAGTTGGAGAAGAAGGTCGGCAGGAGTTGAACACCGGCTACTGGCCTCAATACACGCCCACCAAGCGGGAGATTTTCAGATGCGGTGTGTTTACATGCGGGAAGAATGCATCTAGTGGACATGTAGCATAACCATGACAACAAGTGAACACTACGTCAGCTGCCTGCTGATGATCACATGATTGTGATCCTACTATTAATCCACCGCTGAGGACTTATCAGGACTTATCCATCAGAAATGATCCAAGGAACAACTGATTAAATTGTGGGGGTGTTTCTGAGTCCCATCAATTCCCGCCACCCGCTACATATTTAGGTCACGGGATCTGTATCCGTACATAACATGCAGAACACATGCCTGTGCTCAGCGTAACGTCATTTTGTTTGTGGGTACATCTACAGGGTGGAAAAAAGTTTTCGGACACCCTTAAAATTTTTACATAATCTCAAATATTATAATGAAATATTTGTGGAAAAATCCTTTTTATGTTTCAAAAGGTGTGGCTGCATTACACAAACACAAACAAATAAATTATATTTTTTTGTTGTTTACAAGAAAATCTAACAAAACTAAATTCTACCAAAATGACCCAATACCCCAAATTTCTTATTTTTTATGGAACCAATCAATTAGAATTTTTTAATGGCTTTTTTTAGGATTTGTTTATTATTATGGCTGTGATTGTACTAAAAGAAATTGCACTTGAAGACCTAAGGCTGATTCTTAATGCAATATACATGCAAACGTATGGGGTGTCCAAAAACTTTTTTCCACCACTTTATATTAAATCGCCTTATTCTATGTTGCTGTGATTTCTGATCAACAATCAATAAACAAATGCTGCATTTCTACAAAAATATGCTGCATTTCTGACAATGCCAGATAGAGGAATGAGCAGCCTTGGAGGAGTACTGCGTTCTCTGAGTGCTTTTCTTGTTGAAAGTTTGTGAGAGACAGCTCAGGAGTCGTCTTTGATTGTGAGGATGACATTAATAAACACTGATGTGAGATCAGCTCCAGAACAGCGAGGAGATGTCTGAGCTGTCTGCGGTTTCACACACCAGAAGGAAGCTAACAGCGGAGTATCGATCCATGTGCACTCTGAGCAGCAAAGTGACAAAACACTGTCAAGATGATGATGATGATGTGATGAAGAGAAAAGAGTGTGGACTCTGAGGTCCGAGTGGTATCTTTTACACTGCACTCTTAGATCAGAGCTGATCAGCAGCTTTGACAAATCTGATGGTTAACATACTTTACTAAAGCACACTGGAAACACAAACTCTGTTAAAAAAAAAAAAAAAAAAAAAGTGGGAATATCTGGCAGCAGAGTGTCAAAAATATGCTAGAAAATACAGGAATACAATTTAAAAATTGTCAAAACTATCTAAATATTGCCACATATCGGTACATTAAAGCTTAAATACAGTAAAACAGTAATTTTATTGTAAAAACAAATTATTGCAAATAGATTATTGATAAGTTACAGTTTTGGCCTATTTTTTTTGTTTTTGTTTTTGTAGATGTAGATTGATGCTTGTTTTCTGTGATTTTACTAAATGAACAAAACAAAATCATTTTCCAATCCTGAATATGTGATTTTTCTTTCAAAAAATGTCCAATAATGATGTTCGCTAGTTTAAATAAACATATACTGTTAACAGTGCAGTTTTTTTTTTAATTTAAATGTGAAAGAACCAATCATTGTTTATAAAAAAATAGTGTATTTTGATGTTAATGTAAAGCTTTGTCTTATTTTTTCAATATTTATTTTTTGTGATTTTACTACATATCGGTGGTTTAACAAAATCAGTAAAAACAGGTCAAATATCAAACAATTATTTACCATTTTCTATAAATTTCTATTTATATATTTTTTAAAGTAAAGTAACGCCTTTTTTTCTCTGTGATTTTACCAGTTCTCTGTAAAATAACAGTAAATAGTCGAAAAAAACATGCATTTTTATAGTGCAGATATAACGATACCAATGAATATGATAGATTGTTTTTTCCTAATAATTTTAAACCCAGTTACAAATTGTGCATTTAAAATTCTGCTTAAATAAAAAATCACATAAATTTACTAAATGTACTTGTAGGTTGGCCCCTACAATCTTTTATTATCTACCAGTCATTGATATTATACTATGTCAGTCAGTTTTACTGCAGATTTGATTGATTGATCAAGTTGATTTTAGCATCTTGTTGGCTTCCTCTAGAGGATCACAGGCTAAGTGTGGGTTGTGAGAGGATTTGCATCGTGAAAAGGCAGAAAAATACAAAGTTGTGCAATACAATAACATAAATTTGTGTTCATATTTGGGGTTTTTCTTCAAATCCTCTGGCCTCTTTGGGTTTTGAACTGTACACTACATGAAACCTCAGAAGCCGAGGGGGGAAAGTCTCTCGGGTTGAACCGCGAACAACTCACAGAAATCTGATATCTGCTTTTCTGTACGAGGTCAAAAGACGAAAAGGTGAAGAGAAACTGCTTCAATATTGAACAATTTACTGCATTTCTTAAACTTATTATATGTTTTAATATTAAACATGATAAAGTGCAATAAATGAGGATTAACTGGCCTTCAAACAATTCAGAAATACTACTGTCCTTTGCTGAGTTCACATCATGTCAGATTTCTGTTGTTCAAACTAGACCTAAGGAGCATATGAGTGTGTTTCGTGCTCCAGATCACAAAGCACTTCTATATTTTTCAGCACAACTGAATACAGTATTGTACAAATCATTTGTGAATTTTAGACATATAGGGTGCTTTCACACTTACGTCTTTTAGTCCGCTTAAAGCGGACTGGAGTCCGCAACACCTGCAAGTACGGTTCGTTTGGGCTGATGTGAAAGCATACCAGATTTTTTTGGTTTGGACTAACGAACCGCACCGAGACCACCTTCGGGAGGTGGTCTCGGTCCGCTTCTATGTGAACTCCAGTTCGGTTCGCTCCTGGTGAGAACACAAACCTGTCTCCATTCGGACCACTTGATGGCGCAGCAGACTTTTTGGTCTACGGGAGCTTCCGTAGCAACCTGCACAGGGAATTTTACGCCAATCAGCGTACACCTACGTCATCGTAAACACCTTGTTTTGTAAACAGCGCCGCCAAACGACTGGGGGGAGATATAACATTAATTGGAGTAGGTTCACCTGCGAAAACACTGGTGTGAATGCGAACCGAACCAGTTGAAAATAGCAACATTGTAACAACTTTTGGGTCCAAACGAACCACTTTAGCGGACTAACAGGTGTGAAAGCACCCTTAAATTAAGCTTTAGATCTGTCAGGTCCCAAACTGGCTTTTAAATAGTTCCTTGCAGTTTAAAAAGAGCATCAGATCGGCTTCAGTGTCACAAAGTTTCACTCTAACCTTTCAAGCCAAGTCAACTTCATTCATAAAGCACATTTTAAAAACAACCAAGGTTGACCAAAGTCCCTGACAGTTCAAAAATAGAAAATAATCTGTAAGGAAATATACAGAGCAAGATGAACAATGACATATGTCAGGTGTCAGCGCTCAGCTACAATTGAAAGCCAGAGAGTCCATGTGTGTCTTCAGTAGGGGCTTGAAGGTACCAAGACAACAAGCGGTTCTGATCTGGACAGGTAAGCGGTTCTAATCTGGACAAGTAAGCGGTTCTAATCTGGACAAGTAAGCGGTTCTAATCTGGACAAGTAAGCGGTTCTAATCTGGACAGGTAAGCGGTTCTAATCTGGACAAGTAAGCGGTTCTAATCTGGACAAGTAAGCGGTTCTAATCTGGACAGGTAAGCGGTTCTGATCTGGACAGGTAAGCGGTTCTAATCTGGACAAGTAAGCGGTTCTAATCTGGACAAGTAAGCGGTTCTAATCTGGACAGGTAAGCGGTTCTAATCTGGACAGGTAAGCGGTTCTAATCTGGACAGGTAAGCGGTTCTAATCTGGACAAGTAAGCGGTTCTAATCTGGACAGGTAAGCGGTTCTAATCTGGACAGGTAAGCGGTTCTAATCTGGAGAGGTAAGCGGTTCTAATCTGGACAAGTAAGCGGTTCTAATCTGGACAGGTAAGCGGTTCTAAACGGGACAGGTAAGCGGTTCTAATCTGGACAGGTAAGCGGTTCTAATCTGGACAGGTAAGCGGTTCTAATCGGGACAGGTAAGCGGTTCTAATCTGGACAGGTAAGCGGTTCTAATCTGGACAGGTAAGCGGTTCTAATCTGGACAGGTAAACGGTTCTAATCTGGACAGGTAAACGGTTCTAATCTGGCCAGGTAAACGGTTCTAATCTGGACAGGTAAGCGGTTCTAATCTGGACAGGTAAACGGTTCTAATCTGGACAGGTAAACGGTTCTAATCTGGACAGGTAAGCGGTTCCACAGAAAAGACTCGCTCACTTCTGTTTCTGTTTCTGAGCCTGGATCCGGGAACTTTAAGGACCATCTAATTGGCCAACCTCAGCGATAAAACTGGAGCATGGACAGTTAAAATCTCAAATAAATAAAAAGGTGCCAACTCATGTAACACCTTAAGACCAAGCAATAAAAATCTTTAAAACAATTTTAAAATAGACAGGAAGCCAGTGGAGTGAGGCTAAAACTGGACTGATGTTGTCCCGTTTCTTTGTCCCTGTTTCAGATGAATCTGTTGTTACATTACTGCCGTATGGTGAGAAATCTAACACCCCTAGCAACAAACAATGATGTAGACCAAACACTGGATGTGATAAAGTCTTTAGCTTTGCCAGATTACAAGACTCTGATGGAAACAGGAGACTACCAGCAGGCTACATCTGAAAATCTAAAGCTCTACACAGGTTTTTAGACTTGTGTTTTTAAACTTTTTTGGCATTTTAGCCTCTTTAGCCCACACATGACTCCCTGATACCAATCAGCCACGACATTGTTAATGTGTAGATAATCAAAACATCACTGACCTGTCGAGGAAAGACCTCTGGAAGTGGATCCTTTCAGTTTTGTGGCCTCTGAGAATTCACCTCTGATGCTCAGTCACATTGACATCTGGTGAGTTTTGGAGCCTTGGTCGATTCTTTGTTCTCTTTATCATGGTCCTGGACTGCTTGAGGATGCCGCTGGTGATTAGGTCAGTGGTTAAAGGAACATCCACGTGAATGCCAGGATGTGAGGTTTGCCAGCAGGACGCTGTAACGAGATGATGGATGTCATTCACTTCACCTGGTAGTGGTTTTAATGTCGTGACCAGTCAAACCACTGAATGATTCCTGCTTTCCTACACTATGAAGCTTGCAGCCCCTCAGATTGAACTTGCTGCCCTTTCTAGGAGCCTCAACCCACAGGATGGAAACTAGCACATTTAAAAATGATCAATTAAAAACACTAAATATATGCAACTCGCAGCTCTGGAGCTAAAAAACCTGTAACATGGCCCTTTAGGCAATCACTCATCCTGTTTGTAGCATGTCTTCCATTAATTAGCCATCCCTGACGTATTCATTAACATAATTATAACATCATAATCTGTACGGGGATAATTATACGGTGAAGGGGTGGAGCCGGGGAGCCAGTGGCAGAATTAGCCTGTTTTCCTTCAGTTCACAGTGAGGTCAGCAGCCACCGCAGCCGTTAGGAGAAGGCCAAGAAATCCTCCTCCGCCTGCCGCTCGCTGCTTGGGATCCATTTCACCGTCTTCATCACTCGGAGTCTGGACAAAGGAAAACAATTAAGACAGGAGACCGGGCCCGGGTGTTTTCAGATGAGAAAACCAAAGAGAAACATGGTACGCTACCAGCAGCGACTGTCCCACCCCAACCCCTCCTCTGAATCCTTCCATTGTATCCTGACCACAAACCCCACACTTTGCCTGGAAAAGCAGAGGAGACTCAAGTGAAATATACATTGGAAATTTGGGGGGGTGTATGGGAATGCCCAGAGCTTCGCATCCAGTTTTTATCCAGCTATACAAAGTTTAAAAACTAAGAAACGTCACTGCTTTCTGCATCCGTAATGCTGTCACGTCTATTTTAAACTCAGCCTGCGAGCGTACTGTCACACTGGAGAGATTTTTTGAAGATTGTAGTGCTTAATTTTTTTCCTCAGGAGTGCTGCAACTTTGTAATCAAGCTCTCTCTACTTTTCAGGCTAAAGTTAATTACAGGTTCCAGCAAAGCAGCCTGCAGAGGTTCAGGGTCAAAACAAAATGTCAAAGCCGAGCGAAGTCTCGCTGCTGCTGCTTCTTTTCCTGTAACACACTCATCTAGAGAGGTCAGAGTGTCTTATCTACATTAGTTTTTTAAACTCGCTGGTCCTGCTCTTCGACCTCTTGCTCAAATATGAGTTTCCATAAATAATTGTGTTGTGGAGAGACTCAAACAGGATGCCATTACGCTGTAAACACAGAAGTTTCGGTTTGGGCCCGAGTGCCCTGCTGTGGTTTGTTGTGTAATCTCTCAGTTATGCACTTTATTTTCTTACCACTGGCACTGTGATGCCTTTCACTGTTTTCCATTGCTGCTGGTGCTTTCAATGCAAAGGAGATAGTTAAAAGCGGATTCATACAGTTTGAAGTCATATCTAAACAATATATAGTGAGGGTGGAGTGGAATGAAACTTTTTGCATACATGCAGACACAACGAAACATGCAAGTTTAGCACAAATTTAAACTAATCTAAGCTCAAAGATCCCCCTACTAGCTTTAAAGATCTTTATACAGGTTGCTCACGGATCACTGTGTGACCAAACGTATATCCAATCTGTTAGTACCACTGCAAAACTAGATGTAGTGTTCGTGTTCCGGCTGTGTGATGCTTTATATCCCTGCAGTAACTCTGTTTACATTCTTTCATTTACTTCGTAGAGTGATGCTGAGCTGTAAAACAGGAGAAACACCAGATAACTTGATAGTTTTCTTTGTCTTTTTACCAGCACAAGACGAACACCGTGCTGTCAGTGTGTTTGTTACTCCGCCAAGGAACAGCGGAGTTCTGTGACGATCGGCGTACCTTTGTCTGTGAGTCTGTCTGTGTGAAACATCACTCAAAAACTGACGGATTTGGATGAAATTTTCATGGAAGGTCAGAAATGACACAAGGACCAACTGATTAGATTTTGGCAGTGATGCGCCTTATAGTCTGGATCCATGGATTTGTTAAAGATTTCCCATTGCCAGATGTAGCTGCCTGCACTGTGTCGCTGTAACCATGACATAAACACTGTGTCAGTTACCTGCTGATGATCACATTATTGCATCCTACTACAAACTGACTGATTTATCAGTTGGAAATAAGAAACAAATGATTAAACTGTGGGCTGTTTCTGAGTCCCATCAATTCCTGCCGTCCGCTACATATTTAGGTCACGCAATGTAGCAAACCCCAGACAGACATGTTAAGTCAGGGGTGGGCAAACTTTTTGGCTCAGGGGCCACATTGAGTTTTGAAATTTGACAGATGGGCCAGGCCAGCATCAGATGGATGGAAATTGTGCAAACTAATATGAATTACATGTTAAAGACATCACTGACAAAGTAAAGAATATTCACATTCAGTTTCAGTGGGAACAGTGTTGTTGGTCACCCTTCCCTCCCCCCAAAACTTAACCAGCGGACATGAGAGTGGTAAAGCAAGTCCTGGTGATCAGCATCAGTTTCTTCAAGAAACTTAATGAACTAACGATGCTGAAGCCCTCTCGCTTGTATAAAGTTAACGAGTTTTACAACTGGCTTCACGACATGATCAAGATGCAAAACAGACTTACAGAGTGCTTCCTGATGGATTATGCAGTGGAGGAAAATCACATCCAGCTCAGGGTTTTCCTCCTTCACCTTATCCTGGATTCTTTTCAGCAGCTCGATGTTTTTTCCTGTCAAGTTGGGCGATCCATCCTTGGTGACATTGGCGAGTTTACACCAAGGCAGCTTCAGCCTCTCGATGACCCCAGACATCCTGTCATAAAAGTCTTCTCCTTGTGTTTCCCCCTTCATGGATTCCATGGTCAAAAATTCCACCGTTGTCTCAAAATTGTTATTAATCCCTTGAATAAAAATTAAAAGCTGAGCAGTGTCTTTTATGTCATTACTTTCGTCCAGTGCTAATGAATATAACTTGAAGGACTCCGCTTTTCAGTGAGCTGGCTAAGTCTTCACAGATTAGTTCAACAAGGCGAGTAACTGTCCTGCGTGATAAACTAATTTTTTCTAATTTGTTTCTGCTCTCTGGACACAGGAGACCTGCTGTCTCTACCATGCATTCTTTCAAAAACTCCCCTTCGGAGAAAGGCTTGCTAGCCTTTGCTATTTTGAATGCGAGCAAATAACTTGCCTTCGTGCTTGACTCTTGAATCGTAGTTTGTCGAAAAAAAGTATTTTGCTGAGTGTGTAAACTGGCTGCCAACCTCTGAGCCGTAGCTGTCCGTTCTTGTGCTAACTGGTTGCTAGCGTAGTTAGCATGCTTCGTGGAAAAGTGTCGGCTGATATTGTATTCTTTAAAAACCGCAACGGTTTCATTGCAAATAAGACATACAGCCTTTGAACGGACTTTAACGAAAACATATTTAGTAGTCCACTCCTTCTGAAACACTCGACACTCGCTGTCTTCTTTTCTTTGATCCGCTCCTTGTTACAGCAGCTCAATGCAGTTGCAAAGTAGAAGAAGAGAGAACAAACCAACAAAGGTCACTTGTGTCTGGAGTGCGCCATCTAGTGGGGTCAACAGAAACGCCGGGTACTGCAGGAGAAGGCCAAATGAATGTGGTGGTCAATTCTAATATTGACCAAATTATTTAGCGGGCCGGATTGAAAAGCCCAAAGGGCCGTATGTGGCCGGGGGGCCGTAGTTTGCCCATGCCTGCGTTAAGTTCAGCCTTATTTTGAACACATATGCACCTTTCTGTCCTTCCCTCCTTCTCTCAGGAAACACCATCAGAGCTTGTCTCCATTCCAGCTGTTTCTAAGTTTAGACACATCCTTTGCTAGACAGCAACAGCTGGAACCGTTTTCTTTCATCTTTACGTGAATTTTCTGACTTTTCGGCAGCGTCTTCGTCATGTCAATACACCGCTTCTTACAGAAACACTTCCTGTGCTGCTGGAATGTGACAAAATAAAAGCCCGCAACATTAAAAATACGTCTTCAAAATAAAAGCCTGGAGGGAACAGTTATTTTAACACTAGCAAAACAAAGGCTTGCCAAAAGTGATGAACTGATCAACAGACCTTTACAAGAGTAATTTACACGCAATTCAGTATAAATACATAACATGCACATGCATAACACATGCCTGTGCTCAGCACAAGGTCATTTTTGATTGAAGATTTCATCCGTTGGAAATGATACGTCAACTGAGCAGCCTTGGTGGAGTACTGCGCTCTCTGAGTGCTTTTCTAGTTTCAGTGACTATGATGGTGATGCTGCAGCACAGACGGCTGAAAAGGAGAAGATAAGTTAACATTTCTTCAAATCTGTAAATATCTTCACTGGAATTAGAAATTACGTTCCCACTATATTCCGAACCCTAAAGGTACGTGTCCACTAGAATTTCCTGCATCGCATTCATTGTCTATGTGAAACGCACCGTGTTGCATGCTGGTCCGGCTGCGGTGCGTTTCAAGCTGTGATCCGATGCGTCTCGCCGGAGCGTGCCACAGCCCCTCACAGTCCCCTAGAAATCTATTCTGTGTGCACAGATGTGGCTCTGTAAATGGGGAAAAAACAATCGATCTGCACATCTCTATTCCAGCATGGGGGGGAGTGTTACAGACCTGCACTGCTGTGCTCCTCCTCCTTTGTGATGATTTGTATTACGAACAGCTGTGAGCCGGTTAAACACCTTCATCCGCCCCGCCTCCATGGTTTGGCCCCGCCTACAGCCCAAGGAGCCGCAGATGGATTGGTCCCGAACATACAACCTCCTCCAGTCATGGCGCCAGGTGGACCTTAAGAGGCTCATTCATGTCAGCGTTAGGCGGCAGTTCATTGGAGTTGAGCTGTCCAGTTAGGAGTTTAGGAACACTGATTGTTGTGCTTATTGTGCGTGTGAGCAAAATCGTTGGCATAGTCATAAATATAAAGAATTCATTGTTAGATAGGGGTGCTACTACCCTGTGTTTTGGTTATCTTCCTTTGTATTAGTTATTAATGTTTTTTCAGTTGGTTGACATCAACTTATGAGTAAAGTTCGCTTTAGGTTATGTTTTGTTCTTTTTTTTCCCAGTAACATCCATCTGCATTTAACTCCCTCATTTTTTTTGTGTTTAATTGTGAACCTACTCTTACCAAATAAAACTACAGCTATTCACTCTGTAACTCTTCCCTGTAACTTCTTTTGTTGCCATCCGGCTACCCTAGACAGCCGTGTCGTAAGGGCATGTTTACACTTTTGGGGGAGATGGGAAATGTGGCAGGGATGCTAAATCTGGCAAATGCTAACTTGTGCAATATTAGTTATCTTTATTCAGAATCACAGATCCAGCCTATCTTTGAAATTTTGCTTGTAAAATGTGAAGTCGTGTCACATCAACTCTAAGAGTTAGTAAAAAATGCAATGACATGACTAGCTTCATAATCCATCACGCAATGAATCATGAAAGGTAGCTAAAGGTGCCCAAAAGCTAAATAAAAACACTTACCTCTGATGTTTGATTGTTTGAAATCTGTGTCATGACACAACCAAAAGGAGTTTGAACTGTGTTGTTGTTTTTGTGTTAAAATGTCAGATTCCTTAAACTTTGTGGTGCTGAGTCAGCGACCATTCACGCTACTTTCCCATTTAACTTTTTGTGGGGTTTCTGTCCAAACCGCTGCCAGATCAGAAGTTCAGATCAGCTGATTTATTTTACCGCAGGGCGCACATTTAACTCATCAATACCTGTCTCATATGTCCATTAAATTACAGCTAGCAGATGGTAGCTGGGTCTGTCGAAAGTTTAAAAAACGGAAGAATATATCGTTATGCTCTGGAAGAAAACAGGCAAAATTTAAAAATTACAACTCTGCAGGGCACTTAACCCTCGTGTCGTCCTGCAGGTCAAAACTGACCCAGTTTAAAGTTTGAAAATGTAGGAAAAAAATATATATATTCACAGTGAAACTTCTGATGTCTACATTTTCAACATTTTTGGGAACTCTTTGAACATTTTTTGATGGAAAAAAAGAAATGTTAAAAATGTTTCTTAAGAACATTCACATTCAATTTTCTTCCTGAAGGTTTTGCAAATTTTCAGAAATTTGGGGATTTTTTTTGCTCAGTTTTTGGATTTTTTTCAGACAAGGAAACAATATTTTTTGGTGCCTGTAAATGAGGACAACAGGAGGGTTAAGTCACCGAATCTTTGGTAAAAGCACTCAAGTCCACCACAGAAACCTTCATTTAATACAAATACTTTATTGACAATGCATGTGTGGCATACTTCTTGAAGGAAATGCTAAATCATGAGAACATAAACCAGGTTTGTCTTTTTTTTTGTACAGTTTATGTTTTTGCAAAATGACACTGAGAATCTGTAATGCATATAGCGAATCAAAAGTGCATATTCTTGTTCCTTTTTTATTTTGTCCATATACACATTACAGTATACATAAATAATTGCATCGTAAAAATGACTCAAGTATTTACATGTATAATATATTTTATATAATATATAAATTTTATATTAAATCTAGGTAGATTACAATTAGGATACTGGGTCAGGACGCCTCGTGTGAGTCTGAATGTCTGTGTGCTATCTGTGGTTGTTGAGCAGCACCTCCAGCCAGCAGGGGCAGGAGGTGATGAACTGTCTGGAGTAACAGGGGCCCCATCCTTTAGCGAAACTGATACGAACACTGTGGGGGTCCCAGGGCCCCTCCTGGCTCTCGGGCTTCACGCCGTGCTCCGCCATCCAGCTGGAGCACTCGTAGTCGAACACCTTGAGGGAGAAGCCCGGCATCACCCTCTTCACGCTCAGTCCTCGGGCGCTGGGCGGGTCCAGGGTGGGCGAGTGCACGAACACCGGGTGCTGGCTGCGGTTGTACACCCAAACTCCGTCCGGCTCACGACTCAGCACGATGCCGAAACCGATTTTACTGCGAATCTGTTGCACGCCGCTGCTGCTGCTGCTGCTGCTGCTGCTGTTCCCTCCGCCTCCGTGGCCGTGGCGTCCGTGGAGGCCCGACGAGCCGCCCGGGTCGTCACGGCGACTGTGGTAGGCGTTGGCATGGAGCTGGCCGAGGCAGAGGCCGGTGCCCTGAGGTAGGTCATAGAAGATGCTGAGCGAGGGCTCGTAGGCGGGATAGAGGCGACCCACTCGGGTGCGCTGCTCCCAGTAGGCGACGCTGCACCAGTGAGAGCGATGACCGGCGGAGCTGGAGGAGCCGAGGGAGGTACCAGTGTCTGAGGAGGCAGAGGAGAGGAAGAAGAGTTAGGGTTTGCTTTGGTTTACATCAGTAAGGAGGTGCAGGATGGCTGAGGAAGTACTGATGAAAGAAAGAGTCAAATGTTTGAATGCTCTGTTTTCACTCAGAGTGGTGAGACTGAAACATTTGGTTTTGATGTTTGTGCAGTTTTTCCGTCATCCAGGTCGTGGTTTTCTTTCAGTAAAAGCAACTAGACTTCTCCTCTAGGCTCCTAAAGACGTTTCAGATCTCATCCAACAGGCCTTTCTGACTGAGAGGCTTACAACTGAAATGTCTCCAAGAACCTAAAAGAGAACTTCCAGTTGGTTCGTACTGAACTTCCTAAGATTTGCTTTTGATCCAAGCAGTATCAGGATATGACGACCATACTGTCTAATATTAAAAGCAGCACGTTGTGTAGTGGAGAGCCATGAATAAAAAGGTAATTTCCTTAAATACACGATTATTGAGTTCATTTTTATTGCTACAAAATGCTCCAGTGTTTCTTTATCCTACACCTTTGTTGCCTTAACCCTCCTGTTGTCCTCATTTACGGGCACCAAAAAATATCGTTCCCTTGTGTGAAAAAAATTCAAAAATTCACCAAAAAAAATCCCCAAATTTCAGAAAATTTGCAAAACCTTCAGGAAGAAAATTCCAATGCCTTAAAAGTTTCCGTTAAAAGTTTTGTTTTTTAAAAATCCCCCAAATTTGGCAAGAAAATTCTTGTAAATATTTTCAAAAAATGAGTAAAAATTTCTCAAAAAATCCTAAAAATATCTAAAGTGATTCCATATATATCAGTAAAACTTCTAATATTTTCTTTAAGAACATTCACAAAAAATCAACCAAAATTCAGCGAAATTCGTTGGATTTTGGTTGATTTTTATGTGAGGGTTCTTAAGAAACATTTTTAACATTTCTTTTTTTCCACCAAAAAATGTTCAAAGATTTCCCAGAAATGTTGAAAATGTGGACATCAGAAGTTTCACTGTGAAAACAGATTTTCTTTTCCAAATTTTCAAAATTTAAACTGGGTCAGTTTTGACCTGCAGGACAATTTGCTGGATTTTGGTTGATTTTTATGTGAATGTTCTTAAAGAAATATTAGAAGTTTTACTGATATATATGGAATCACTTTAGATACTTCTAGGATTTTTCTGGAAGATTTTTAGTCATTTTTTGAAAATATTTACAAGAATTTTCTTGCCAAATTTGGGGTATTTTTTAAAACAAAACTTTTTAGGAAAACTTTTAAGGGATTATTGGAATTTTCTTCCTGAAGGTTTTGAAGAAATTTGGGAATTTTTTTGCTGAATTTGTGGATTTTTTTCAGACAAGGAAACGATATTTTTTGGTGCCCGTAAATGAGGACAACAGTAGGATTAAACTCATTTTGATGTTTGTAGGTGATGCTGCTGACACAATAGCTCTACTCCTGTCAGCTTCTAGATAATAAACTAAACCAAACCAAACTATCCCTTTAAACAAGAACATACTCCATCACAAGGCCAACTATCTTTTAGTAATAAATAACGTTTTTACACAACATCAGCAGCAGATAAGCAATAAGGCAACCAGAATGCCTACAACATGATCAAACGCTCTCAGAGTTGTTGCTACTGATTCTAAATGTGACGTCTGTCGCTGTCTTGGATGCTGTTCTGACCAAACAAACATTCAACAGGAGAAAGTCATCAGCTGATCGAGTTCACATGTGTTTTCCAGGCAAAGCTGCTCCATGTGTTCAACCTCGCTCTCTTCTCCTCTTCTTCCAGTGTCCATTTTCTTACTTTTGAATGAAATACGAGCTTTTAGGCAAGAAAATCAACCCCAAACAAGTCAGGCTTTAGACCCAGTTTTGTCGTCTTGACACTGAAATATAACACTTGTAAACTGCACCAAAAATCAGTTCTCCACAAATGCAGTCAAAAACAAAGAAAAAAAACAACGTTTTGTAATCTGGGATGGTGGTCACCCGTACAGCTTCGTTCCTCGTTACCATCACATTTCCATATCTCTAGACCCTTGTGAAGGAATGAAACACCTTTTACCAACAACATATTTCCTAATTTTGGTGTATTGACCATGTTGTTTAAATACATCACTCCAAAAGCAAAACACCAGACACAAACCAGGACGCTGCAATTACATCTGGAGACGTTATAATTTGGACTTATGATCTCATAATTACAACCCTAATGTCCAGAGGAATAACGGAACAGGAACTGACCACAGTGTTGCCACATTTTGCGGCATTTTTTTGTTCTAATTTCCACCTGTGAAGGTGCAGATGGAGAGACATGAGATAAAGATGGTAGATTTAGTGAAAGGTAGGAGTGCATGGAGGTGATGGAAACACAACAGGAAGTTACTGTTAGTGTCTGAAATACGTCAGAGCATTTAGTCTGAGAGAGGGAGAAACAAATATGATCTATAAACTCACTTAGAAGTTATATATTCAGAAGAAGAGGGAGGAGATGGAGGAAAAGATGGAGAAGAATAAAATGAGAAGAATGAGAAGAAGATGAAAATGAGTAGGTGTAGAAGAAGATGAGAAGTGGAGGGATGAGGAAGAGAAGAAAACGAGGAAGTGGATAAGAAAATGTAGAGAGGAGGAGGAGGGAAAGAAGAAAATGAGAAGGAGAAGATAATGACGAGGTGGCAAAGAAGAGGAAGGAGGAGGAGAAGAAAAAATGATGAGAGGAAGGAGGAAAAGATGCAGGAAGGAGGAGAGGAGGAAGAAGAGGGACGACAAAAAGAAGAAAACAAGGAGGAGAAAAAGGAGAAGGAGAAGAAAATGGGGAGGTGGAGAATAAGAGGGAGGTCAAGAAAGAGAAGGATGAGGGGAAGATGAAGAAGAAGAGGGAGGAGAAGAATGGAGAGGGAGGAGAAAAAGAAGGAATGCAAGAAGGATGAAAAGGAGAAGAGGGAAGAGGAGAAGAAGAAAATGAGGAGAGAAAGGAAGAAGAGACGGAGAAGAAAATGAGGAGGTGGAGAAGAAGATGAAGGAGGAGGAGAAGATGAAAAGGAAAAAAATGAGGAGGAGAATAATAGGGAGGTCAAGAAGGAGAAGAGGTAGAAGAAGAGCGAGGAAGAGGAAGGGAAGGAGGAGGAAAAGAAGAGGAGGAGGAGAAGGAGAAGAAAATGAGGAGGTAGAGAAGAAGATGGAGAGGAAAGAAGATGAAGGAAGGAGGAGAGGAGGTAGAAGAAGAGGGAGGACAAGAAGAAAACAAGGAGGAGAGAAAGGAAGAGAAGAAGGAGAAGAAAATGAGGTGGAGAAGAAGAGGAAGGAGAAGATGAAAAAGAAGAAAATGAGGAGGAGAAGAAGGAGGGGAAGATGAAGAAGGAGTAGAAGAGGGAGGTCAAGAAGAAGGAGGAGGAAAAGGAGAAGAAGGAGGCTGTTTTCCTCACTTATACCTGCAGAGATGATCTAAACATGTCTCCTGACGAGTCCCACCATCGTCTATAAATCTGAACTTGGACACATTTCTCAGCCTTTCTTCTCTTCTCCTCCTTTGTGTATTTCTCTTTCATTCGTCTCCCGTCTGTCGTATTTTGAAAACTGGAACTTTCAGCAGCGACCTCCCCTCTCCGGCCCGCTGACATCCCTCACCGTCACCCTCCGTGACTCTCCTTCAGGTCCGGAGCTGGAGAGGAGGTCGGCGGAGGAGGAGAGGGAGTCGGGGGTGGAAGCATTCAGCTCTCTGTCAAGCTAGCGCGAGCCCGTGAACCCCTGACCCCCCGGCCCTCATGCTATCAGCTCACATTAACTCCCACACAGAGTGATGCCATTATTTTGCTCCAGAGACTCTATTGACACAGAGGATTTAAAGAGCCATGTGCCTGTGGCCCCATTCCTTTCATTTTCCACCGATCACCCCTTCTTCTCTCTGGGCCAGGACCACGGCGGCCCTCCTCCCATTAACGCCGGGGTGAAACCGGGACCCAGATTAGTCTAGGTGTGCCATGTTTGCACAGCAGCCATGTTTTTTCCATTTGGAGGGGGGGCGGCAAATCTGTAGGAGCCGTGGATGTTTGTACACAAGTGCACACACAATAGATGATGAGATAGACACACACACACACACACACACACACACACACACACACACACACACACACACACACACACACACACACACACACACACACACACCAAACTGAGGCTTCTGATCCAAACTGAAAAGACTGTAACACACACACAAAATATTACAAAAATGAGACACAAAATGAGACACAAAATGACAAAAAAATGAGACATGACACGAAACAAAACAGAGACAAAAAATTAGACAAAAAAGTTACAAAGTGACACAAACGAGACAAAAAATCACACAAATGACACAAACGAGACAAAACATGACAAAAGTGAGAAACAAAACGACAAAAAATAGACAAACAACAAATAACGCAAAACACAAAATGACAAAATAAGACAAACAACACAAATGAGACAAAAAGGAAATAAAAAGCAAGAAACAAAGTGACAAAAGCACAAGACAAATGACAAAAGAGACAAAAAAAGACAAAAACCAACAAAAACAAGACAGAATATTACAAAAATGAAACACAAAACGACAAAAGCGAGACACAAAATTACCAAAAATTTGACAAACGACACAAAAAACAAAAAGCTGACAAAAAATTAGACAAAAAAATTACAAAGTGACAAAAAATGGACAAACGACAAAAATAAGACAAAAAATTACACAAATGACACACACGAGACAAAAATGACTAAAGTGAGAATCAAAACGACAAAAATAGACAAAGAATGAATAAAGCAAAACACAAAATGACAAAATAAGACGCACAACACAAACGAGACAAAAAGGAAACAAAAAATGACAAAAAACGAGAAGCAAAATGACAAAAACACAAGACAAACGACAAAAGTCAGATAAAAAAGACAAAAAAACAACAAAAACAAGACAAAATATTACAAAAATGAGACACAAAACAACAAAAGTGTTCTATGATGACATGACGACACAAAACAAAGAGACAAAAAATTTGACAAAAAAAGTTACAAAGTGACAAAAAAATGGACAAACAACAAAAACGAGACAAAAAACACAAAATGGCAAAAACGAGAAACAAAAGGACAAAAAAACAAGACAAAATACGACAAAAATGAGACATAAAATGACAAAAGAATAATGAACAATCTAGTATTTTACTTTATGATCCAAACTGAAAAGACTGTAACACACACACACACACACACACACTCACACACACACACACACACACACACACACACACACACACACACACACACACACACACACACACACACACACACACACACACACACACACACACACAAACACACACTTCTCATCTGAGGCCCACGTGTGTCATTAGTGAATTCCAGGCTGGCAACTCCTGCGGTCTGGAGTTTTACAGCTCTCCAATAAGAGAACAAGCTGCTCAGCTAGCAGGATCTCTCTCTTTCTTTTTTCTCCCACTCTATCTCCCTCCACACACACACACACACATACACACACACACACGTGCACAAACACACACACAAAACTCGCACACTTTTACAAGCCGTGCTCTTCCCTGTAATAAGGCAACACAAACATGTCTGGGGAAACACAGGGAGACTTTACGAGCTCGCGATCAAATTAATTCCCAAAGAAGACATAAAACAAACTGGGACTTTTTAGACACACAACTCTTCTATCTTATAATGAATGATGCCACAGATTATATAGTATTCAACCCCGGCTTTCAAGTCCCTGATACATTAAGTAGTCACACTGCAAACAGAGAGGTAGCATCGACAGCAGGGGTGTCAAACATGCGGCCTGTGGTCCAAAAGCAGCCCTCCACAGGGTCCATTCCGGCCCGCAGCCAGAGCAGACATTAACTGCAGATTGTAAATTAGTAAAACTATACATTTAAAATCATTTCTAGACCATGACAAGTTGTTTTGATCATAAAATACTAGATTGTTCATTGTTCTTTTGTCATTTTGTGTCTCATTTTTGTCGTATTTTGTCTTGTTTTTGTTGTTTTATTGTCTGACTTTTATTGTTTGTTATGATTTTGTCATATTTTGTTTCCTTTTTGTCTCGTTTTGTGTTTCTTTTTACCCACTGTTGGTTAAATACCAACAGTGGGTAAAAATATGATGGGAGCAAAGAATGCCCAGAAACTGCTTGTGGTTCAGAGGGTTAACATAACATTTTGATTTTTTATTTCTTACTAGGACTGTCAAAATCAGTGCGTCAATGTGGATTAAACTGATTAAAGAAGGAACCAAGCAACTCGAAATGGAAGGCGCTAAGCAGCACGTTGGCCGTCTTGGTGGGAAAAAAAGTATCAGACCACCCTTGTTTTATTGTTTTTGTTCATTTTAATGCCTGGTACAACTAAATATACATTTGTTTGGACAAATATAATGATAACAACAAAAATAGCTCATAAGAGTTTTATTTAAGAGCTGATATCTAAACATTTTCCATGTTTTTCTTGATAATAACCAAAATCCCTTCAGTTCTTCCATCAGTAGCTATGGCATTGTTCTTCCAAAAACAGCTTTTAGGATTCCATGTTTGCTTTTCTGTCTGTTTTAGTCCCATGATCCACACAGGAGTTAGTACTGATTCATAACCATTGTTTCTGATGACAAAGTTGGTCTGTATACATACATATATTCCCTTCTTTCTTGAGTCTGTTTGTTCATGCAGAATGAAACACGATTAGTATAGGTTAAAAATGAATGAAATTTAATTGTGATTAATCAAAATTAATCAACAGCAACCCTGTGATTACTCTGATTAAAATTTTTAATCATTTGACAGCACTATTTTTTACATAAAGCAGTTTTTCAGTGGTTGATACTCTTTTTTTTTTACTTATTTGACTTTTTGAACTTTTAATAACCTTTTAAAACAAATTCTATGTAAGCGTAGTGACTTTTTTTTCATATATTGCGTTGTATTAGTTCAGAATGTGATTTCAGTTACTGGTTTTCGTGTTTTACTGCCACATTTTCCTGTAAAAGTGTAAAAAGGTCCTCAAAAACTCTAAAAAAGGGGGAAGATGAATGATGGCTACAGTTTCCATTAGGCAGTAGCAGCACAGAGCCTCTGTTGATGTTTTATTGCTTTCTAACTGAAGATTGACTGATATACTAAGAAGTTCAAAGCTTTCAATCATGATTTCCAACCATGTCTGACAGTCTGAGTGGAACAGCGAGTAATGTTTGTGGTCCGGTCCTTAGTGTCATCACTGCTGCCTGGCTATCCTCCAGCTAAACCAGGGAAGTCAAACTCATCTTAGTTCAGGTTCCACATTCATTCCAATCTGATCTCCAGTGGGCCGGACCAGTAAAATCACAACATAATAATCTATAAATAACCACACCTCCTAATGTTTCCTTTGTTTTAGTGCAAAAATGTTCAAATTTAAGGAATTATCTTTTTACAAGACATTATGAACAATCTGAAGTTTTTAAGTGGAATAAATTCAATTTCACCAACATTCAGCCTCAGTTCATCATTTCCACATTAAAACTTCCAGATCACAGAGTGTCAACAAAGGAACACAACATTTAGTCAACTGGAACTGAATGATAGAGTATTTTACTTTATGATCAAAACAACAAAAGAAAATAAGAAAAAAAAGACAAAAAACAACAAAAACAAGACAAAATATTACAAAAATGAGGCACAAAATGACAAAAGTGAGAAACAAAATGACAAAAAATTAGACAAATAACACAAAACAAAACAAAAGAGACAAAACGAGACAAAAAAATTACAAAGTCACAAAAAAATGGACAAATGACAAAAATGAGACAAAAACTTACACAAGTGACACAAACGAGACAAAAAATGACAAAATTGAGAAACAAAACGACAAAAAATAGACAAACAACAAATAAAGCAAAACATAAAATAACAAACACAAGTGAGACAAAAAGGAAACACAAAATGACAAAAAACAAGAAACAAAGCGACAAAAACATGAGACAAATGACAAAAGTCAGACAAAAGACATAAACCACAAAAACAAGACAAAATATTACAAGGATGAGACACAAAATGACCTTCTATGGTGACATGAACCAAAACAAAAACGAGACAAAAAATTTGACAAAAAAATTAGTTACAAAAAAATGGACAAATGAAAAAATGAGAAACAAAACAAGAAAAAATAGGCAAACAACACCAAGCAAGACAAAAAACACAAAACGGCAAAAACGATGCTCAAAACTATGAATAAAGCAAAACAAAGTGACAAAAATAAGACAACATAAACAAGACAAAAAGGAAACACAAAATGACAAAAACGAGAAACAAGACAAAAACTAGAGACAAACAACAAAAGTCAGACACAAAAAGGCAGTACTGTTTTGGCCCGCAGGCCGCATGTTGGACACCCCTGGTCTATGGGGATGAAACTGACCGTCGAACTCCTGACCTGTGATTGCCACTGCGTTTTTAACAAACTAAATCCATACTTTTAGATTCTTGTGATGTGATTACAGTCAGGCCTCCCTTTCATGTCCCTCTTATCTCCCACCTTCGCTCAGGCTGTGGATTAAAACAAGTGTGGAGTTTTGCTGGGCGTTTTCCTTTAGATTGGCACTAAGAGACAGTGATTCTGAAATGAAATAACAAAGGCTACTTATCTAATTGGTAAACAGAGCTGTTAAAAGGCGGTCGGCTTAAACGCTTGCAGGTCGTGGTAATTGCTGCCAGCCGTGGCGTACAGATGCAGGCATGCAGGCCGACACACGCAGCCTTCCTGCGACTTCCTCCGCTGCAGCACAAACACGCTGATAACCTCTGGGCTCAACCCCTCTTTAAGAATTCCATTCAACAAGTCGGCTGCCCTCCTCCTCCTTCCTCCTGCTCTGCTCTCCTTCTTCGTTCTCCCACCAGCTCCTTCTACCTTTTAGCTCAGGGCTGTCCAACATGAGGCCCGTGGGCCAAAAGTGGTCCTCCAGAGGGTCCAATCCAACCCTCAGTGTAAAAATCACAGAGAAAACATTAACTGCAGATTGGAAATTAGTAAAACTATAAATTTAAAATCATTTCTAGACCATGACAAGCTGTTCTGATCAGAAAGTAAAATACTAGATTGTTCATTTGTTGTCTTGTGCCTCGTTTTTGCAATATTTTGTCCTGTTTTTGTTGGGGTTTTTTTGTCTTTTTTTGTAATGTGGAAATGATAAACTGAGGCTGAATGTTGTTGAAATTTTATTTATTTTTCTTCAGAAATTTCAGGTTGTTTATAATATTTTGTAGAAAGATAATTCCGTAAATGTGAATATTTTTAAAACTTACCTTTTTTGCGCTAAAACAAAGGAACCATTAGGAGTTGTGGTTATTTACAGGTATAATTGCTGTGATTTTACTGGTCCGATCCACTGCAGATTAAGTTGGGCTGAATGTGGAACCTGAACTAAGATGAGTTTGACATCCCTGATCTAAACTGTCGACCCTTCAAACACCACCACTCATCTTTCCTCTTTCATTTCCTCTTCTGGTCACAGGAGATGCGTATTAAAGAAATAGTTTCAGGAATATAACATGATTCGCAGATCGTCGGATTAGCTTCCCATAAATGTTCCCTTTAGATCGGACAAACGGTAAAAACATCTGTTCCACATGATCTATCTCTTTTGTTTAATCTGCACAGAAACCAAAGTGTAGAAACAACAATTTGTGGTTTTCTGGACGGCCGTGTGGCGGATTATTTATTTGCCAGGAGACAAGACTTCCTGGAGTCTCCTAACAGCCTGACGAGACCCTGAGCCGGTTATTTTTACACTTTACTTTCTGTACATATTAAACGCCGTGTTAATTAGTGAGCTTTAAAGGTGCCACCAGGTGGACGATTACGTCTGGACGGAGCCAGATGAGGTGTTTCCCTGTTTTTAGTCTTGATGGTTTAACTCAGGGGTGTCCAATATGAGGCCCGTGGGCCAAAACCAGCCCTCCAGAGGGTCCAATCCGGCCCTCAGAGTGTAAAAACTACAGAGAAGACATTAACTGCAGATTGTAAATTTGTAAAACTATAAATTTAAATAATTTCTAGACCATGACAAGTTGTTTTGATCATAAAGTAAAATACTAGATTTTTCATTGTTCTTTTGTTGTTCTGTGTCCCGTTTTTGTAATATTTTGTCTTTTTTTGTCTGACTTTTGTCTCATTTTTTGGCGTTTTGTGTTTCCTTTTTGTCTCGCTTGTGTTTTTTGTCATTTTGTGTTTTGCATGATTCGTTGTTTCGTGGTTTTTTGTCTCTCTTTTGTCATTTTTGGTCTCATTTGTGTAACTTTTTGTCTTGTTTTCATCATCTGTCCATTTTTTTGTCTCTAACTTTTTTGTGTAATTTTTTTGTTTTGTTTTGTTTCATGTCATCATGGAACACTTTTGTCGTTTTGTTTTCATCAGTTTGTCTCATCTTTTGTTTTGTGTCTTTTGTGTCATTTTTTGTCTCTTTTTTGCCGTTTTGAGTCTCGTCATTTTGCACCGCTTTTTTGTAATATACTGTCTTGTTTTTGTTGTTTTTTGTCTTTTTTGTCAGATTTTTATCATTTTGATTTGAAACTGAACTTATTTTTCTTCAAATATGTCAGTTTGTTCATGATGTTTTGTAAAAAAAAAAACTCCCTAAATGTGAACATTTTCAGATAATACTTTTTTTTCGCTAAAACAAAGGCAAAATTAGGAGTTGTGGTTATTTATTGGTTATTATGCTGTGATTTTACTGGTCCATGAACTAAAATGAGTTTGACACCCCTGATTTAACTTAAGGCTGCAGATTTATATGCAACGGGCAAAGGCGAAGGTGGTATTGATCAGAAATTCTCATGCGTGTTTCCCAGAATTTCAAACTGTTCCTTTAAACTGGAAACTTCACCCTGCAACCTCAACCTGCACAGAAAGGAATAAAGTTTGGGAGGAAAACTAAAAGAAAAAAGAGAAGGGAGTGGGTGAAAGAGGGAGAACGAGAGGCAGCGAGAACCTGCCAAGCATAACCAGCATCCACGGAAAAAATGAAGAGAGAGAAAGAGACTGTGAGAAAAGAGAGGGAGGGAGGGGAGACCCTCGTCTTTCATCCAGTGCCAAGGATTAGATTCCCCTCCAGTTATTAGACTCTTCCACTGTGCTGAAAGAAGTGGGTGGGTGAGGAGGAGGGAGAGCAAAGGGGGGACAGAGGGATGAGAGGGGAGGATAGAATTCAGTCGCTGACCGTCGTCGGTCGCCTCTAGGATGCTTTGTTTTGATTCCTCACATTTCCTGCAAAAAGTCTTTAAAAAAAGTTGCGGTAATAAGGGAAAAAAAGCAACACCCCTCTGTGTTTAGAAATGGTAGGTTCTATGTTGTTTGAGACAACTATCATTACAGGGCAACTTCAATCCGGCAGGCCACATTTAAGCTGGCGTCTCGACTATCTCTGCCATCAGCGGCCTGCCTTATCGCCAGACATGGCCTTTACAGTCCAACACAACGGGCGTCGCTCGCTCGCGCACACACACACACACACACACACACACACACACACACACTCATGCACTTTCCTTCTTCTTCCATTGTGAAGTGATCTTGTGATGGAGCGACCGTGCAACTGGAGATGTTTTGCATTTAACAACACAAGAAACACAAATCTGCAGCGCCGGCCAGACACGTTCCCCCCCGAACCCGACCAACTTTCAGGAAAGCGACCGTGGCGTCGCTCTAGAATTCCTGGTAAGACGTGTTTCAGAGGCAGTTTGGAAAGCCGCTCCAGAAAGGAAGAGAGAAAGTAGCCGGCTTCCTGCGTTTCTGCTGCTGAGCTTCAAAGTTCCAAACAGCTCCAAGCCAAGGAATGTCTCAGGTTTTGCATCGTTGCATTCACCGGACAGCCCCGCTGTCATGTCTTATATCATCCACGCAGAAGGAGTTCATGTGGTCGTTGAGGAAATTCTCCAAATTCTCATGCAGTAAAACTTATAATAATGGTGGCTAATTTGGATTCTTTTACCCTCTGGACCTCCAGAAGGTTTGGAAGGCGTGTTGTTTTTAAAAGAAACGCCAAAATGACGCCATCAATCAGAGACTGAAACTGTAGAAACAAAGAATCGTCAGGTTTTAGACAATAACTACTCATCTGTAACAAGGAGAAAATTCAACTAATCCAAGCTTAAAGTCACAATATTTCATTAAAAACACTTTATTTTTGTCAGTAACTTCTTTTAAATCACTTCTTAAAACCCACCTTTATGGACTTGCTTTGATGCAAGCTTTACTTTTAGCTTTATTTAGTTTTAGTGTTTTATTCTCTATTGTGTCCTGTTTATTTCAGATGTTCTCTCTTGTATTACTTTTAGCTGCCTGGTTCTTTGGTGTGATGTCGTCTCTCTAATCCTTTAATTCTCTATTTTTTTTTTTTTAACTTTTAATTTTAACCCTCAATCGTGTTCTTTAATTTTCAAAATGCCTAATTCCCTTGTTTGAGTTGCGTGCTAATCGTGCGAATTATTCATTTAATTTATTGTCATTGTACTATTTATTTTGTCTTCTATATCTTGTTTGATTGTCTCTGTTTGAATATTTTAACTGTCAAAGCACTTTGTGAATGCTGTTCTTAACCCTGTAAGACCCAAATATAGACAAAAAATGAGTGAATAAATGAACAAATATATATATCTATAAACCCAAATTTAAAAAAAGAAATAAGCAAAAAATTAAATAAAACTAAAAAAATATAAATAACAACAATCATAATGTATAAATCCAAATATAGAAAAAATGAGCAAAAAAGAAAAAATATATAAAACAAATTCATATATATATATATATATATATATATATATATATATATATATATAAAAATAAATAATATTTAAAAAAATAAAACTGATGTTGTATTTCTGCAACAGTGGGTTTTACAGGAATAAAGTTATTATTATTTTCCGTGTCTACTTCTAAATTTCACCAAAAATAAACCATGTACTCATTCTGTAAAAAAAAAATTTAAAAATTGTACTCTTCAGCACAATTGTAGTCAAAAACTCCTGGGCTTTTTCAGCTGAACTGCAGACAGTGTTTATGTAAATAGATAGGAGACAAATACAGAAACAGATTCGATATTTTATGGCTTATATTTAGTATTGAGGGCCACTATTTCTGCTTTACACCTGTAGGCATTTGGGAAAATGGTTGCAGTTTTTTTTTCAATTTTTGTAAAACAATTTATCGAAGAAATTCAACCTTCATTTTTGTTTTTCTAGAATTTATGGCTTCATAACTTTGTCCTACTGCACAGAAGATATTTCTGAGTCCTCAATACATCCAGCTACGATTATGCTGTTTCCAAAGAGGTGCAGGACTTTATATTGCAGTGAAAAATGAGGAAAAATATACATGTACAGAAACTGCATGGGATGTCAAGGGTTAAAAGATGACAGAAGGTGGTTTCAGGTGGGAGGAAATCAGGATTATGTGCTGAATGGAATATGAACATTGGTTTCTCTGAGCAGTTTTCATGCTTTCTTTTAGCAAATGTGTTCATTCCTATAATTTATGACAGACAGGCTTATAAATGATCACATCACAGTCAAGGTTTGCGCTGGAAATGGCTGATGAGCTAATCCGCCGTCTATTTTCGTCTCATTTTTTTTTCCAGCCTGCTTCACGCCGTCTTCCTTATTGACAAACACAGCAGCTCAGTCACAGTTCTTATAGCTCCTATACATGCAACCCTATATATACCCACAGAGACACCAGAGACACACATGGCGCTGCAACAGGGTGAAAAATCTGCCGCGATTAAGACACTTCTTCACCGCTTCGTGAAGACAGAAATCAGGCTGCAGCTTGCAGAATAACTGAGCCTTTAGCATGGCACAGATGATTTAAAGAAAGATGATTTAAAGTCTGAGTAGAGACACAAAAGCAGAGCAGCAGAGCTCGGTAGTTGACAAGCCTCCCCTCCCAACACATTCCTGGACAGGCCCTCTTCCTCAACACTTCCTCCCCCCGCTCAGCCAGTCACAGGGGTCAAGTTGACAAGTCTCTCATTGAGCCTCACGTGGTCCGACTATACGGCCTTCACTCCTCACAACATAATTACACACATTTATTGGTGGAATAGATCCATTTGTTCCACTATGAAGGTGGAATTATGAAATTCCTTCTCAAACTTAATTTTGGAGAATTATCTGAATGTGAAACTGCACTGTGGAAACGCCGGCACAGAAACACAAGACTGGGAGCTGAAAACTCGACACACAATCGCCATACATACCTCACACAGACGGGAGGTGACAAGAGCGCTGTGAAATAATGTTGTAGATCCACCCTGAAAATGTGTTTACTGACACATTTTGCATGAGTGTATTTACCATTTGGCACATTTTGTTGATATAAAATCTGATTTAACCGTCGTGTCGTCCTGCAGGTCAAATTGACCCTTTTTAAAGTTTGAAAATGTGGAGAAAAAAAAAATTCACAGTGAAGCTTCTGATGTCCACATTTTCAACATTTTTGGGAAATCTTTGAAAATTTTTTGGTGGAAAAAAAGAAATGTTAAAAATGTTTCGTAAGAACATTCACATAAAAATCAACCAAAATCCAGCAAATTTCACTGGATTTTGGTTGATTTTTATGTGAATGTTCTGAAAGAAAATATTAGAAGTTTTACTGATATATATGTAATCACTTTAGATATTTTTAGGATTTTTTTGCAAGATTTGTACAAATTTTTTGAAAATATTTACAAGAATTTTCTTGCCAAATTTGGGGGATTTTTTAAAAATAAAACTTTCAAGCGACACTTTTAAGGAATTATTGGAATTTTCTTCCTGAAGGTTTTGCAATTTTTCAGAAATTTGGGGAATTTTTTTGCCTAATTTTTGTATTTTTTTTCAGACATAGAAACAATATTTTTTGGTGCCCGTAAGTGAGGACAACAGGAGGGTTAAACCAGGTCTGTCAAAATTAACGCGTTAACACGTCTGATTAAAAATTGTAATGCAATTAACCCACCTGCAGCATAGAATGACTCAAAATCCCTAAAACTTCTTTGGCAACGCATTTTGGGCAGTTTGTCCAAGAAGACTTACCGTAGCGCATGCTATATATATATATATATATATATGTATATATATATATATATATATATATATATATATATATATATATATATATATATATATATATATATATATATATAGTCAAGCCCAAAGACTTTCATATATATTTTCTAGGGATGTCTGATAATATCAGCCCATTGATACTTTCGGGTCGATATTGACATAAAAATGTAATACCGTTCAATATCGTATGTCTATCATGAAAACCAATGAAATAACGCCTGAATTTCGCTGGCATTTAGCGGACTCCTAAAGGGAGGAAGAGTGTGAACTGTTGTTTGAGACAATTTTAAAAAAAGGCATAAATATGGCATTTTTTCCATAACTTTCCATAACAGTTGAAGTCGTTTTCTTATTTTGCACAGACAATGTTTCCATCTGAAAGCCTTGCTGTATTTGAGAATGCATCCAGTGGGGCATCACAATAAAATGAGGCATGATGTGTTAATTCCACGACAGGAGATATGTGATGCTACATAAAATCAGTTAAATAGCCCACATATCGGTATCGGTTGATATCGGAATCGGAAATTGAGAGTTGGACAATATCGAGATATCGGTTATTGGCCAAAAAGCCAATATCAGACATCCCTATCCCCTTCTTTCTTGAGTCTGTTTGCTCATGCAAAATGAAACGTGATTAATATAGATTAAAAATGAATGACATTTAATTGTGATGAATTGAAATTAATCCACAGCAACCCTGGGATTAATCTGGTTAAAAGTTTTAATCGTCTGACAGCACTAATTTAAACCTCTGACCCCAAACTTGGGTTTGAAAGGTGTGTTATTTAAAAGAAAAAAATAATTGCCAAAATTAACCAAATTTAAGCTTATAATTGTGATATGTCAACAAAATCATTTTATTCTACAATTCTCAATTACAAACTTAGCTAAACTAAACCACTGGCTCTAATATGATTCTGTGAAAAACTAAAAATTCTGCACTCCACAGTGAAACCATGAAGCATTTAGTGACTCAGTGACTTTAGTTTTTCTGCTGAACTGGGCTGAACTGCAGGCAGTGTTTATACGGAGCAAATAGGAGACAAGGATGGAAGCAAATTAAAGCAGTGAAGAAATGTCACCGCTTTGTTTATTCCAGTATTAGTAATGGCTGCGTGCACTTGAAAAAATGTTGCACAGAGGGCTAATGTGAAACTAGAGCAACCCAAACTAACATACTATCAATTTACTGAGTTACTATTTCTCGTCACAGTCAGATAATTAAGGTTAAATACTGTCGGTGTGTTCGGTAGATGCTTCGCGCACTTACAGCAGGCAGTTACACGTCCTGAAAACGGATCAAAAATTAATTCGATAAACTTTTGGCTTAACTCGGCGCTGCATTCGGAGCTCGCAGCACAGGCGACAGTTTCTTGCATTTCATGGAGTCAGAGCCTGCCGACATCTGCAAAGAATCTTTAGGTTCAGCAGCATGGCAGGTTTCCATTAAAAGCCAAATTGCGAGTTGGCAAAAACTCTGAGGGAACAACGGAAAGCCACAGCCAGTCCTGTAATTTAAACCTTATTTTAAATTGTGATTGCCTGACAACATGGACCGAAAGAGAGGGAGGAAGAATACGAAGACAGAAAGGAGGAGGAGGACAGGAGAAAGAAAGGGAGCAGGAGAGTGTGGACGACTAACAACAGAGGTGGAAATTCTTTATCATCTCTAGAGTCTCCATAACATGGGGAAAAGCAAAATGAGAACTGAGGAAAACAATAGCAACAGTGGGCTGAAGTAGGAAGGCAAAAAGTGAGAGAAAAGCTAATAAAACATTATTTGAAACTATAAAACACAATCTTTACTTCAAAATCCGGGTCGCAACTCATCAGCAAACATTTCCTAAACACATGAAGGTGCAAGTCTGCAAGTCTATGAACACATTAGCATCTGGCTGCACAGAGTTAAAGAGCCTATATATTGCAAATTTTTACAGGTTTATAATTTTGTTTTTAGGGTATCCTACAACATGATTATCAGCTTTAACATTCAGAAAACACATTATTCTTCTCATATCGTACACTGCTGCAGCATTTCTTCCAACCCTCTTTCTGAAATGCTCCATTTCAGTTCCTGTCCCTTTAAGAAACTCCCCCAGAAAAGTCCAGTCTGCTCTGATTGGTCAAAGCGAGGTGATGTTGGAAATAACAGCAGAGTACGAGGAAGTTGCTCATTCTTAGTTTGACGGTGTGGCCAAACTAGCCGCTATTATGCAAATGTGTTTCACGGTGATATCGACAAGTAACGGAAGAAAAGCTTTGACGATAAAGAGTTTTAGCCACACATGAACGGAGCTCCTACAATCACAGGGAAACTAGCCAAACATGAACCCTACAATCACAGGGAAACTAGCCAAACATGAACCCTACAATCACAGGGAAACTAGCCAGACATGAACCCTACAATCACAGGGAAACTAGCCAGACATGAACCCTACAATCACAGGGAAACTAGCCAAACATGAACCCTACAATCACAGGGAAACTAACCAAACATGAACCCTACAATCACAGGGAAACTAGCCAGACATGAACCCTACAATCACAGGGAAACTAGCCAAACATGAACCCTACAATCACAGGGAAACTAACCAAACATGAACCCTACAATCACAGGGAAACTAGCCAGACATGAACCCTACAATCACAGGGAAACTAGCCAAACATGACCCCTACAATCACAGGGAAACTAGCCAGACATGAACCCTACAATCACAGGGAAACTAGCCAGACATGAACGGAGCTCCTACAATCACAGGGAAACTAGCCAAACATGAACCCTACAATCACAGGGAAACTAGCCAGACATGAACCCTACAATCACAGGGAAACTAGCCAGACATGAACGGAGCTCCTACAATCACAGGGAAACTAGCCAAACATGAACCCTACAATCACAGGGAAACTAGCCAAACATGAACCCTACAATCACAGGGAAACTAGCCAAACATGAACCCTACAATCACAGGGAAACTAGCCAAACATGAACCCTACAATCACAGGGAAACTAGCCACACATGAATGGACTCCTTGTCCTGCTGACATTTATGTGTTTGGAGAGAAATCCCCCCAAAAAAAGGAGGAGGAGGAGGAGAATATGGACGTGGCTTGGAAAGAGAGGCCAGTTTGGGATTTTTTGCAAAGGGAGCTTTAAGTAAGTACTTGTTAGCATCTACTAACATTTTACGTTAGTATTTACCACTATAGTCTGTCATTTTCCAACAAAACACACTTCTTCTTTGTTTAAATCCCACATACTTGTTTTGATGCGTTTTGTCATTGTCGCCGCATCAGTACGTCATTTCATCCTGCATTTCTATTGGTTAGTTAGTTGTCGTAGGTCTCAGCAGCATCACACTGTGAGACAATCACCCCAAATTTCTGACAGTCAGAATTTTATGGCAGCTTGTCTTTGGTCACCATGACAACAGCCATCCTTGAACCTGTCTCACAATGCGATGTAGGACCACCGATTTAGAGCCAAGACCAAAGATGTCACCATCATTCTCTCATGATTGGTATCTTTAGTCTGGGATGGCTGAAAATCACACAAAAAAGCAATGTTGCCTCTGGTAACGGCTGATCAAACACAGAAACAAATTTAGGGAACCAAATGCTTTTTTTAAAAAAAATAAGGAAATGAATAAGTTTTGCTTTTAGGTTCGTGTTGCAAGAACAACCCTGCTGCACTTTTCTCTGCTACCCTGAACTATTTCATGCACATTCAAGGTTTTGAGGGTGTCTTCACCAACCAACCAGCTTTTCTCTCCATAGTATAAATTGATGTTTCAGCTTTAAAGCCTTGAAAAGCTGGTTCAGATTTTACAACTCGCTTTTTTTTATTACAGAATAAAAAGAGAAAAATGTAGCAGAAACTGAAGTCACACATGCAGTTAAATCCAGCAAAATAATGATAGCAACAAAACGCCTTCATTCAGACAAAATACAAACGCTCTTCTGAATGGGGTCAAATTAACCTGCTTTACAAGTATGTTTAAGCAAAAACCATGAAGTAGGGGAATTAGTTTCGGCTTTTTTGTGTGACAGAAATGAAATTTCATGAAGTTTAGTCTGTTAAACTTTGTTAGTTGTAGCGTTGATTAGGGATTTTGTATCAACAACACTCATCGACTATCAGAAACAAAAAACTGAGTCAGATTTACAGTTCATATTTGTATTTTTGAATGTATATTTAGAGGTATATTTCTTGAAATCTACGCTGTAAATGTGCCGTACTTCTTGCCAGTATGCTAATTAAGAAACTTGAACATCTATTTTATCTCTTCTCAGCCTTATCCAGCTGCTTTTAAACATTCTTTCTGTTGTTGTCATTTTTATTTCACCTTTAAACTACATCGCTTTGACATTTGTAGAATTTGTTGGCTTGTCATTTTGGCAAAGTGCGAAGTTACATTTGTGTACTAAATATTTAACTCCATTTATCTCTAATTACATTATGTTAAGAGTTAAAATTCTTAGTTTAAGTTGAAGAGAGGCAGCTGTTTATATCAGGACTTTAACTAAAGGAACAACGGGTTGCATCCAGAGTGATGTAATGTTCATTTTCACATCGCTTTGTGTGATTTAAATCACTGCAGACGTGTGCTGCCAGTGCTCACATATAACCATAAAAAGTTAAATAAATGCTGCAGGTACTATGAGAACAAACTGCATTCAGGATCTTTGCAACTTGCCAAATATTCCAGATATTCTGTTTCTGTTAACACAAAACAGTCCGTGTGCATTATGTCCTGTTACTGTTGCAAATTGATTGAACATAAATGTAATTTCTGGGAACCAGGTTCGTAATAACTGTGTCCAAACTCTGGCATTCAGCCCTGAAATGTAAAAAAAAAAAAAGTCAGAATAACTGAAAGAAAACCGATATTAACCCTCCTGTTGTCTTCATTTACGAGCATCAAAAAATATTGTTTTCTTGTCTGAAAAAAATCCAAAAATTCAGCAAAAAAATTCCCCAAATTTCAGAAAATTTGCAAAACCTTCAGGAAGAAAATTCCTAATTCCTGAAGTTTCCCTTAAAAGTTTTATTTTTTTTTTAAAAAAATTTAAAATTTAAAAATTTAAAAAAATGAGTAAAAAATCTTCCAAAAAAATTCCTAAAAATATCTAAAGTGATTACATATATATCAGTAAAACTTCTAATATTTTTTCAAGAACATTCACAAAAAAATCTACCAAAATCCAGTGAAATTCGCTGGATTTTGGTTGATTTTTATGTGAATGTTCTTAAGAAACATTTTTAACATTTCTTTTTTTCCACCAAAAAATGTTCAAAGATTTCCCAAAAATGTAGAAAATGTGGACATCAGAAGTTTCACTGTGAAATTATTTTTTTTCCCCCCCACATTTTAAAACTTTAAAACGGGTCAATTTTGACCTGCAGGACGACACGAGGGTTAAAGGTGTGTGAATGAGCTGCGTCCTCAGCTCGTGTTGAGAAGGAGTCATGATGGAAAATATTTGAGGAAATGGCAAATGGTTAATGGGCCAGCGCTTGATGTTGAATTCCATAGTCTAATGTGCCTCAGTCAGGCATAAGAGCGAGTGTTGAACGCGTGCCAGTGAACAGGCTGGAGGTTCAGGTCACGGCGAGGACCCGTCCAGACGCTGAACGACTCGTTCCCACTGGATGCAGCAGAACGTGGCTGTTTACTCCCTGCCTGTGCACCGTGTTTACGTCTCAAAATCAGTTTCACCTCCTTTAACATTCACGCTTTTGAGTGAATCCTCTACTTGGGTACGACGGAGCTTCGGTAGATGATTTACAAAAACCTCTCTGAGCTGCGTCGACCTGCGCTGACCTGGAAAGCTTCACACGTTCTGCGCCAAACTCTTAAAACCGCCTTCTTCCCAACTTCCCAAGAATGTCGGCTCCGGCTCCTTGTTTCTTAAGTATTAATGGCGATACATTCAAACACGTATCGGATGTCCCTCTCCGGAGTCAGACCCCCTCTTCCCCCTCCCCACTTCTTTCCCTCCGAGACCCCCGCTCCCCCTCACCTTCCCAATTTCCCAACATTCCTGGGCCGTGCCACATCAGTCAAAGGGCCAATTCATGGGGTTAATGCTGCAGCGAGTGCAGACGGCGCTTCGAGACAGGATGTTTGGCTGGTACCTCGCTCTGCTTAAGCAAACGACCCCAAAATACGATTACCGAGGGTGGGGAGGGAGCCGTCCTCTTGTCTTACTGTGGCGCATCCAGTTAACGTCCGCTAAGTATCGCTGCTTTGCTTGTTTCCACATGTTGAAAAGCTCGAGGCCTGATGACAGCAAGGAGAACAAATGCTGGACAATTAGAACGATGTCAGACAGGCTTTGTTTGTTTGTTTGTGTAATTTAGGTGAGAATGAGGTTCATTTGATGTTTTACTGTCCTGTATACGAAGATACTTTTCAGGTAAATGTCCTCTGTTTGCGCTGATTTCTTTTGGTCGGATGACCATGAAAAAGTTGAGTTATGTTTTAGAAGAGAAACTTTTTCATGGCAGGATTTCTTGGGATAGAAGGGAACATATTTAGTTTGAGAACTGAGCAGCAGAATAATGTGTGTTTTGGATGGATTGCTGCAATGCTGGTATTTTGGTGTGACATGAAAATAAAGAAATCAATCAATCAATCAATCGTGTCCAACCTGCAAGAATATCTTTAACTCTCCGGTATTGTCCTTTAACACTCTGACACAGGGGTGTCAAACTCATTTTCAAATTCATCACAGAGTGTCTGCAAAGGAACAAAACATTTAGTCATCTGGAACTGAACAGTACAGGATTTTATTTTATGATAAAAACGACAAACGTCAGACAGAAAAAGGCAAAAAACAACAAAACAAGGCAAAATATTACAAAAATGAGACACAAAATGACAAAAGAACAATGAGCAATCTAGTATTTTACTTTCTGATCCAAACAACTTGCCATGGTCTAGAAATTATCTTAAATTTATAGTTTTACTAATTTACAATCTGCAGTTAATGTCTTCTCTTTAATTTTTACACTTTGAGGGCCAGATTGGACCCTCTGGAGGGCTGCTTTTGGCCCACGGGCCGCATGTTGGACACCCCTGATCTAATATATAGTAGTGGTAAAAAACAGAACGGCACCGTGGCATGAGAACACTCGTTAGAAACTCGAAAACAAAAGCAGAAAAACAGGTTATATGAATGCCAAAAATGATATAATTTAACCTGAAGGGGTATTTCTGTTTACAGCAGGGGGTGTGCATCAGACTGATCACTTACTGCTAAATATAAGCATAACCTTAAACATTAGCCCCTTAGTTTTACTACAGGAAGGAGATCTGCAGCGTCTGCTACATGGAAAGACCTAAAGAAGGGCCAACAGGGTCACATTCGATGTAAATAAAATCAGATGTCGACTCAGATAATTACAAATGAGCTCCCCAGTTTGTTTAGATGTAATTCAAGCTGCTAATAAAGGTCTATCAATATGTTTCACAGTGATTTATGATCCTGGTTTACGCTGGTTTATTATTTATACGAGGTGATGACAGGAAAGCATTTGTCAATAACATGCGAAACCTCGAAAGTCATAACATCATTTTACGATTTTGCATGATTTTAATGAGGAATTAGACTCAGTTTGTTGCATAATTACGCAGAATGCTAGTAGATAGAAGCAGAAGTTTGGATTTGTTTTGGTTATATCAGCAAACTTTGGGTGATGTTTGAACACAGTTTCCGAAAACAGCATTTTGTCAGCACGTCAACTTAAAAAAACTTCAGATTTGTAGTTTTAACTTGTTTGAGGTTGAAAGTGTGCAATACAGAATGCTATATGCTCATTTTTCTCCAACTGTTTCTGTACAAAAATGTCTAAACAGGGCATCCAGCTGCAATTATGAGCTCATATTACATGTATTTTTTAATTCTGGAGGAATTTACATGATAAACCTTGTACTATTTAACCCTCGTGTCGTCCTGCAGGTCAAATTGACCCGTTTTAAAGTTTGAAAATGTGAAAAAAAAAAAACATTTTCACAGTGAAACTTCTGATGTCCACATTTTCAACAGTTTTGGGAAATCTTTGAACATTTTTTGGTGGGAAAAAAAGAAATGTTAATAACGTTTAAGAACATTCACATTAAAATCAACCAAAATCCAGTGAATTTTGCTGGATTTTGGTTGACTTTTTTGTGAATGTTCTTAAAGAAAATATTAGAAGTTTTACTGATATATATGGAATCACGTTAGATATTCTTAGGATTTTTTTTGGAAGATTTTTACTCATTTTTTGAAAATATTTACAAGAATTTTCTTTTCAAATTTGGGGGATTTTTTAAAATAAAACTTTTAAGGGAAACTTTTAAGGAATTATTGGAATTTTCTTCCTGAAGGTTTAGCAAATTTTCAGAAATTTTGGGAATTTTTTTGCATAATTTTTTTTTGACAAGGAAACAATATTTTTTGGTGCCTGTAAATGAGGACAACAGGAGAGTTAAGTGAAAATCAACAAATTATGGGTGTTTTTGGCCTAAAAAGGAGGCCTCAGCTAGCATTTTATTTCTGACAGTGGATAACTACATTTGCATTTGTGTCTCATTTTTGTAATATTTTGTCTTGTTTTTGTCTGACTTTTGTCGTTTGTCTCATGTTTTTGTCGTTTTGTTTCTTGTTTTTGTTGTTTTGTTTACCTTTTAGTCTCGCTTGTGTTGTTTGTCTTCTTTATATCATTTTGTGTTTTGCTTTATTTGTTGTTTGTCCATGTTTTTGCCGCTTTGTATCTTTTTGTTGAATTTGTTGTCTCTTTTCTGTTTTGTTCCGTGTCATTTATCTCATTTTTTTGTCATTTTGTTTCTCGCTTTTGACATTTTGTGTCCTGTTTTTTAATTCTTGAAATGTGAACATTTTCAGAATGTACTTTTTTTTTGCACTAAAGCAACGGGAAAAATGTGGAGTTGTGGTTATTTTTATCGGTTATTATGCTGTGATTTTACTGGTCCGGTCCACTGGAGATCAAATTGGGCATAATGTGGAACCTGAACTAAGATGAGTTTGACACCCCTGGTCTAAAGAATATTATTTTTAGGTCTCTGTAACACCACAATGCTTAATCTAAAATGCTATGTCGTGTTACATTTTGCTTTTATCAAAAAAAATGTAGGTGATTTGAATATTGCAGTAAAATTTGACTCAAAAAGTTCCACTCTATAGTGCTGATAGTCCAAATAATTTGATGAAAGGCGGCAAAAACTTTGTCAAACACACAACAAATGTGTAACTTTTAGTTATACGTCAAATATGAAAGCAAAACTTTTCATCCCTCCCAACGAATCGCGTGATTGGTGGATGTGTGTGTGCTTTTCTGTCCTGATAGAACCCCTATGTGAGTCTCTGAGATGATCTTATCACCGAGTCAGACAGAAATTCCTCCCCGTCTCTCACACACACACACACACACACACACACACACACACACACACACACACACACACACACACACACACACACACACACACACACACACACACACACACACACACACACACACACACACACACACACACACACACACACACACACACACACACACACACATGCCGACAATAAGCAGCTGAATGACGCGTTTTGTTGGAGTCACAGAGGGATGATCCGAGCAGATAGAAGCCGACCAAACTTCCAGTAGACATTTCCCTTTTCAAAGCGGGGCTGTTTGCTGTGGTTTGAACTGATCGGATGATAAAAGAGGCCAGGGCAAAGGTATGTATGGACCACACCCTGCTGTTGCTCCGTTTTTTAAAGCTCCCGTACATAACTGGTTTTAAAGGAATAAAAAAAAAGATGCTAAAGTGCCAGAGCTCGTGTTCAATGCTTGTATTTGTTCTAAAGAAAACATCACAGGCTTTAGAGGATTACCTGCACAAAAAGAAAGATCCACAGACACTCCTGAAAGATCTCCCCAACATCAAGGCTTTTTCCCCCTTACAGTCAATTCTTTGATACATGTTGGAGTGGGTTTTATGTTCAGCTTATTTCCTGTTATTGGAGCAGCGGTAGCTCAAACCGGGAGTCTTATAACCTGTCAAAGTTAACAATAAAAGCTACATGCAGATTTCTTGGCTGCCTCTGTTTACCCAAGTCTCGCTCCTACTTCTGCTCTTGGCCTGAGCTCCGGTTCTCGGCTCCAGCGTTCTGGTGTGGGGGGCAGGGGATCAGAGACCACACACACACTCACGGCCTCGGATACACACTCCAACACAACACAACTTGTAAGAAAACCAATGTATTTCCACTCATTTCAGCAGGCAGACAATAGGAGGTAGCTGTTCTCACCGCGCAGCATCCAGACGCATCAAAATCACAACCCAGAACTTGACTTTTGATCGACTCGTGACCTCCACTGAAGCAAACTTTGGGTGATTTTCCAGCACAGTTTCCAAAAACAACATTTTGTCAGTGCAAGTCAACTTAAAAAAGACTTTAAATTTGTAGTTTTAACTTGCATGAGCTTGAAACTGTGCAATATGGCATGCCATGTGCTCATTTTTCTCCATTTCTGCACAAAAATGTCTAAACAGGGCATGCAGCTCATATTATATGTGGGGTTTTTTTTTTTTAATTCTGGAGGAATTTACATGATAAACCTTGTATTATTTCAGTGAAAATCAACCCATTATGGGTGTTTTGGGGCTGATAGTGGCCTAAAAAGGAGGCCTCAGATAGCATTTTATTCCTGACAGTGGATAACTGCATTTGCATTTGCACAACTACATGGAAAATCAATGGAAAAAAAAGCTTAGTTTTAAAATTTCTGATCAAAGTCTAGACCAAAGGGAGACCCTCTGCAAAGTGTCATTTTGAATTCTGCTTGTAGAGTCCACCTTAGTCTGAAAAATAACCAGCACACAATGAATCTTGGAATAGATTTGGCCACGAAGGAGCCACCTATGGGGTTTTCTGCAGCCCGGGAAAAGAAGGACACATTTCATGGATGCATTTTAAAGATCCTTCCAAACAAGACGGCCACCATTGTGCAGCTGAGATGCATTCGGTCTTTGAATGTAGCCTCATCGACCCGTCAAATTCTGGGCATTTTTGGGCTGATTTTTAGACCATGTGGCCTAAAAAGGAGCCCCCAGCTAGCATTTTATTCCTGACAGTGGAAAACTATGTTTACATTTGCACAAATACATGGAAAATCAATGGAATTCCTGATCAAAATCTTCTAAAAGTGATGCATTTGGACGACTCCTGACCTCAATATTTCTAAAGTTTTGCCCCCAGCGCTGCAGCTAAACATGGAAAACGTGCACAACAACTTCAACTTTAAACATCAGCTTTAACTCAGTTAATTTCTGGATGCAACAAAGCCTGGCCGGCTCGCTGCTGACTCCTCAGACAGCCCCAGGATGCCGTGACTACACTACGCAGACTTCATAGGTGCCCATTCACCTTTCAACACCGTCCACAAGTGAGCCCAGGGAGGCTTGATCGAGTGGGTTTGTGGGTTTCTTCTAACGCTACAAGGACCTCTCCACCCGACCCCAGCACGTAAACAAATAAAGCTCCAGTTTCATCATCTAGAGGGGGCTGTTTCCTGTCCAAACGCAGCCCTCCAGTCCCCCAAACCCTCCCCTCTTTTCCACATATACGCACACAAAACTCTACACCTCCGCCTCATCAGAGCCGCTGGGCTCCCCCGCCCCCAAAGTGCCAGCCTCTTTCCACTGCTCAATTGCAGAGAGGAATGAAGGGATTTGAGGGAAGAAAGAGGGAAAGAGGGGGATGGGTGCTTGGAGAGGCGAAGGGGATTGGGAGTATGCACGGGGATCTTATTGCAGCTTCGTCCCAGTGAAATATTTTGCTGTGGAGAAAATGTAGACGGGGGAAAGAGAGACAGAAAGGCTACACTGCTGCGGCATCCAGATAGCGAGACCCCAGACCCCCACCGAGCCCTCCAAGCCTCGCTGACAATGGGAGCTTTATGCAGCCCACTTTTTGGTTGTCTTAGCAGCCTTTGAAAATAGGAGGAAAGCACAACATAACAACAGCAGTAAATATAATTAACTCTTCAGGGTAAACATCCAGAGGGGATGCCGGGGACGTGGACTGACGAGTGCGTACGTCTGGCGTCAAACTTCCAAAAAGTTTTACAGTCAAACGCATCTTTCTGGTCACAATATCCGCGAGTTTCTGCAGGAATTATGCGAGTTACTCACCTGTGTAGTCTCTTGGCATGATGTGAGGTGGACTGGGGAGGAGGGGGGGTGCAGTTTCAGTGTAAGACAGAGTTGAGTCTGGTGGAAAAAGAGCAAACGTACAGGAGATGAGCTGAATCCAGGTCAGTTTAGGTAAATCATTCATCAGTTAAGATGTAGACACAACACTTTATTGATCCGCTAAGGCAGGGGTGTCCAACTCGTTGTAGTTCAGCCCAGTTTGATCTCCAGTGGGCCGGACCAGTAAAATCACAGCATAATAACCAATAAATAACCACAACTCCTAATTTTTCCTTTGTTTCTGTGCAAAAAAGTACATTCTGAAAATGTTCACATTTAAGGAATTATTTTTTCACAAAACATTATGAACAACCGGAAATTTCTGAAGAAAAATAATTCAATTTCAAATCAAAATGACAAAGTCAGACAAAAAAGACAAAAAACAACAAAAACAAGGCAAAATATTGCAAAAATGAGATGCAAAATGACAAAAACGAGACACAAAACGACAAAAATGAGACAGAAAACGACAAAAAATGAGACAAAAGACACGAAACAAACCAAAATCAGACAAAAAATTAGACAAATGAGACCAAAAATGACAAAAGCGAGACATGAAAAAAAAACACAAGACGACACAAACAATACACAAAACAACGAATAAAGCAAAACACAAAATGACAAAAATAAGACAAAAAACACAAGCAAGACAAAAAGAAAACAACAAAAACATGAGACAAATGACAATAATCAGACAAAAAAAAAAACAAGACAAAATATTACAAAAATGAGACACAAAACGACAAAAGAACAATGAACAATCTAGTATTTTACTTTATGATCAAAATAACTCATCATGGTCTAGAAACTATTTTTAAATTTACAGTTTTACTATGAATATTTACACTTTGAGGGCCGGATTGGACCCTCTGGAGGACCGGTTTTGGCCCGCGGGCCTCATGTTGGACACCCCTGCGCTAAGGGAAATTAAAGTTATTCTCATTTATCAAGAAAAATGCAAACCATCTTCTCTAGTTTCAGCTTACTGGACATGGACCTTGAATCTTAAAATATTAGAATATTTGTCAAATGAATCAATATTGTCCTTCTTTGGGACAGCCTTTAACAAACACGGTCTTCCATCAGGGAAGATGAGCCTAGCTGTGCCACATTCAGAGCTAATCTGTGTTTACCGTCTAAAAATACGACCCTCTGTGTGTCATTTACATGTTTTGTAACGCGGAAACCATTTATCCAGACTCACCCAGTGGCTTGTGTTCGTCTGAACGAGAGTACGGAGGAGGAGGCGATTCTGGAAATAGACGGAAAGAAAACACGATCAAGTTAAAGGCTGAATTATTAACTTCGCAAAAAATACTCCAGAGCTAATCATCATCTGCATTATATGAGCTCCTGCATGAAACTATAAAAACAGTAAGTACATGTTACTGTGCAAAATGCTTACAGTTTGCTTTCTACTTTATTTATTGTGTCATAAACATGCATAATAACAAGGCACCGAAAAGAAGCATTTAAGCAGTAAATCATTGTCAAACATGGATATGATATTACATTTGAACAACTCTGTCTCGTGTCAAAGTGAGGATTTGCTTCTTAACCTTGTAAGACCCAAATATTGAAAAAAATGAGCAAAAAAAATATGAAAAAAATTATATATACACTACCAGTCAAAAATTTGGACATATATATATATATATATATATACCCAAATAAAGACAAAAATGACCAAAAAATATGCAAAAATTATATATATATATATATATATATATATATATATATATATATATATATATACATATATATATATATATTTATCATTGTTATAGAAAAAAATAAAAAAAATTATATTGTATTTTTGCAACAGTATGTTTTACGGGGTTAAAACACAGAAATTTAGGACATTTTTACCAAAACCTGCAGGAATTAAATTTCAACAATCATATTTTCTCTTCAGGGAAGCCATTAAAATACCTGTTTTAAAGCATTGCAGCTTGGCACACAGAGATCTGTTAAATTAAATGTTAAATTAACCTGATAATTCATATAATAAGACTTCATGTTGTGGTTTTATCAATGAGACAATAAGTTTGCAAGTCTGAGTTTGTATCGAAGACCTGAACAGGAATACAGCTGTGAATATACACTATCCAGCCTTATTTTGAAAATCTTAACATACATAATTCAACATCAGAGGTCAGATCCAGTCAGACTCTGCAAGTATTTCTGCACAGACTGTGTAGTTTTCTATTTTTTTTTTTTTTTTATTGCTTTTGATTCATCATGCTTGTCCTGCATCTTTGTTTTGTCTCAACTAACATATTTGGTTTACATAGACTCTAAGGATAAACTTGTGTGTGCAAAGCAGCTGTAAAAGCTGCGCAGAGCAGAGCAGAGCAGAGCAGAGCTGCCTGCATGCCCACAGTGGACTCCGTGGAGTTTGTGGCTGCGGGCCCTTTAAGAGCAGAGCCAGTAATTGCCGGAGTCCTCAGTCAGTCAGATACCCAGCGAGTCAGTCTGGCGCCAGCACTATGCAAACTGTATATTATCGGCACTCCTTCACCTAAATAACAAGAGGAGGACCTCCTTGTCAGAGGAAAAAGAGCCTAAGTGCAACTTGAGAGCGACCTTCATTTGGATGATGTGGGAAGCTGCAGAGTTTTTGCGCAAATTTAACAAAGTGTGTGATGTGTTTGGAATGTCGACAAGGAACCAAAGTAATGGTTTGAAAAAAAAGAGTCATGAAAAGATTATAAAAGTGCAAGCCAGGCGATAAAACTTGAGGAAAGACAGGGCTGCATTTTTTTTTACATTCAGTTCCCTTCAAATGAGCTTCATTTGCAAACGATTTGATAGAAAGAAAACAGTCTGTGGCAGCAGTTTGACACATTGTGATGTGATCAAACACTAAAATAAACAATATTTTCATTCTTCTACAGCTGCAGGCTCCAAGCTGCAGCTAAATAAGCTGATTAATTGGATATTTCCATTAATTTCATGCTGTTTTTCTGCTGCAGTGATGAGGCCTGTCAGTCTTTGTGTTACACTAATAAAACTGGAGATGCACTTTAGTTTTTGTGAGATGAGCTCTGCAGGCCTCCAGCTGATGTTGGGCCTTCAGGGGTCAACGAGGGACTCAGTGGGGTCATGGTGGAGATGTCTGCTGCTTATTTTAGTGGAATTAAAGCAGACATTGGTTGTTATCTGACATTTGTAAGGTGTTTTCTTCTCTGAACCTTGTCCCCTGGTCTGACCCCCTCCCCTCCGTGCTGCTGTCCTTACCTGGCCCACATAGGCGGCTGTAGTGATGCGGGTTGCAGCACACCTTGGCGCTGTCCACCGAGCCGAAGCTCTGGCAGTGGCTCAGCGCCTTGAGTCGGGCTGAGACCGGCAGGTCGCTCCAGCGGAACATCTTACACAGGAGGTGCTGTGGAGAGACCAGATGAGCCCCGAGCCGCAGCTCCGTGCTCGGCACCATGACGCACTCGCTTGGTGCTCCTCCTCTGGTCTCCACAGCTTTCACCAGGGCGTCCAGGCATCTCTCCTTCAGTCTTTTCAAAAATGCATTAGCGGTGCTCGCCAGTTCCTCCTCCAGCCCCACACGCCTCGGTGCGCACTGACAAGGGCCACTTCCATCTTTCCTCGGGGCCCAGTAAGGGCTCCGAGACCTCAGATCCCATTCCCCAAACAAACAACACGTCACCGTCCCACCGTCGCCCTCCTGCCCGCGCCGGGAGCCTCTGTGCACCGGGACGCACATGGCCCCCCGGTCATCGTCGGGCTGCTCCTCGTCCTCCCTCTCCGCGCCCTCCGTCGGCTCTCCAGCCTCCCCGGCGAGTCCCGGAGCCGGGTCAGCGTGCGTCACCGACCGCTGCTCGTGTCTGTGGAGCTTTCCTGAGTGTCTGCCGCACGGACCGTTCCGTCCTGCCTCCGCTCGCCTGCTTCCATCCCGCCCGTCGCTCTCGGTGACCAGACGGCTTCTCCAGAGTCGCCGTACGAGACCTGAGCGTTTCGACTTGAACATACGACAACCTAGACAGTTTTGGATGAGTCCTGTCGGTCCCGTCCGCTTCTCGGGAGATGCCACATCGATTTACACTCGTCGCGCAACACCGGGAGTTTGTGCCGCACGGTGCGCACAACATGCGCAGCCGGTGGTCGCAGTTTTCTGGCTCTCCGGCAGCATTAGAGGCAAATCTTCAGTCATGCGTAGCGTTAAACATCACCGACCGTCTGCAGAGGGAGAAGGCTGCACACAGCCGCTGCTCACTGACCTGCTGTCGCCAGCTCAATTAAGCCACAACTTTTGCCAGCCCTCTCACAAAGCCTTCAGCTCCCAAACAGCCCGGAGATCCCGCACACGATCCACGAACCATAGCCAGACTGCACAGGCACCGGGATCAGCTTACAGCAACACAAAACACCATCCGACGCACAAACCCCAAACTTTTCCACAGTTTCTCCTTGACTTTCTCGAGGCTCTCGCTCCTTCCTTCACCCCCGGAATAAATCCTCACAAAGCCAAAGTCCTGAAGGTTCGCGTCGCCGCTCTGGAAGCTGCAGCTCCGCCTCGGTGTCCCGGTTTGAGCCGCGATGACCGGAGAGTCCAGCGCCAAACTCCAGGACGGATTCCGTGCTGAGAAGTTGTTTTAAAGAGAGTCGGAATTACTCCGCTCTGCCTCCACTCCCCTGACACACACACACACACACACACACGCACGCACACACACACACACACACACACACACACACACACACACACTGGAGTCAAGCTACACACAACACAACCAGGAGTCACTTGTGAATTTCAGAATAAAACCTCCTTCATGCTGCTGTGTAAATAATGAAGAGATTGAAGGTAAAACACTTTTTTTTGTTGTGATCCAAAATCTTATATCCATGTCTTTAAATATAGATATATACAAGTAAAACAGATCACTATAAAATACAGATAATTTCTAAGGATAGTGCAAATCTCCCCCCAAAATACTGTTAACAAATGTCAAATCTGATGTTTTTTAGGCACCAAAACAACAATGATCATCATGATAACTTTCTGAAGTACCTCCATATCTAGCACTGTAACAAAGACACAAAGAGATGAAGTAGCCTCTTTGTCTCTTTGCCTCCTTGTATGTCTTTTTGTCTCTTTCTCTCTATGTATCTTTCTGTCTTTGTCTCTATATCTTTATATCTCCCTGTCTCTATATCTCTAAATGTCTCTCTATATATCACTATATATATCTCTCTACAGCTTTATGTGTCTCTATGTCTTTGGCTCTGTCTCTCTATATCTCTGTCTCTTTATATTTCTATATCTCTATGTCTCTCTACAGCTCTGTCTCTCCAAATTTAGTCTCTCTGCCTCTATATCTTGATGTATCTCTATGTCTTTATTTCTCTGTATATCTCTACATGTCTGTCTCTATGTCTCTATATATCTATATGTATGTCTATATATATCTATATCTGTCTCTCTTTAGCTCTATATTTCTATATCTCTCTATATCTGTACAGCTCTGTCTCTCTAAATCTTGTCTCTCTATATCTCTGTCTCTCGTTGTCTTTATTTCTCTCTATAACTCTACATCTCTCTATTATCTCTACATCTCTGTCTCTATTATCTCTATTTCTCTCTATTTCTGTCTCTCTATATCTGTGTCTTTATTTCTCTCCATATCTCTATATTGCTCCATATCTCGATATCTGCCTACATCTCTATGTATCTGTAAATCTCTTTGTATCTCTATATCTCTATGTATCTCTATATATCTTTGTCTATTTCTTTCTCTCCATATCTCTGTCTCTCTGTTATCTCTACTGTAAAAACTGATGGTGTGAAACAACCAAAGATTTACATTCAGTGAAATATAATGTCTAGAATATATTTAATAGTCTACAATTTGTCCCACAGTAATGTTCATACATTTTAAAAAGAATGAAATGTTGTAATTTACCAGCAGCTATAACTGCAGTTCACGGTGTTTACAGAGACGACACTATACTGCATAAATACAGAGTGTTTTTTGGAAAAATGCAGTTAGAATATTTAACAGTAAACTGTTTTAGTATTTTATACTGTTTTAGTGTTATCCTATTCTACTTTTTGCACACTATTTTTTTGCTGACTATCTCATCACATGTGCAGCTCTTTGGTCAGTGCACGCTGTTTTGAATGTGTTATATGAATAAAGTTAATTTGACTTGATTATTATTTTAAAATATTGCTAATCAATTTGTTTGACTGACTGCAAGCATCTGCTGTTAGTGTTAAAAAACGCTGTCATTCCCTTATTTCCCACCGTACATTATGCTTCATTGGAATGAATACCAGGTTAACAGGATTGCCCGGGCATTAAGGATATTGAAATATAATAAAGAAGATTTATTAAAAAAACTGAAAAAAAATACAAATTTCTAAATTCACAGTTCAGGATAATAAGTTCTCAAACATGCATTACCTTGCAGTCACATGGGCTCCTAAAAAATGTAGTTTTTCCAAAATGTCATGCTTTTATTTTGAAACCGAAATCACAGAGCGTCTTATTTCTGTTCACATTGTTTCTCTCTCTCGCTTCACTTAGCTTCATTGGTACAAATGCAAATTAAATTATGACAACTGTAATAATTGTTATTGTAAAACTAAAAAAACACACAAGAATATATGCATATGCTTCAGCCGACCTGCCTTCTGTTTCCTATCCATATTTTCAGAGTGATGATGAAGTCCTTCTTGCTGCTGAGGAGAATCTGGAGCTTCAGGATGTGACCTGCTTCTACAAAGAAACAGTGAAGCTTGAACATCAGCAGACCACTGAGTTTAAAGTAGACATATGTTGAAAATAATGCAAGAACTATCTGTCTCCTGTGTAGTTATCTGGCAAGGAAGAGAACTTTCTGAAGTACCTCCATATCTAGCACTTTAACAAAGACACAAAGAGACAAAGTAGCCTCTTTGTCTATTTGTTGCTATGCCTCTTTGTATATATTTTTTGTCTCTTTCTCTCTATGTATCTTTCTGTCTTTGTCTCTATATTTTTATATCTCCCTATGTCTCTCTATATCTTTATGTCTCTCTATATCTATCTGTCTCTCTATATCTCTATGTATCTCAAAATGTCTTTGTCTCTCAATATCTTTATTTCTCTCTATGTCTCTCTATATCTCTATATTTCTATATCTCCCGACAGCTCTGTCTCTCTGTGTCTCTATCTGTATCTTTGTCTCTCTAAATATCTATATCTCGCCATATCTCTGTCTCTGTCTATATCTTGTCTCTCTGTATATCTCTGTTGCTGTGTCCCCATATATATATATTTCACTCTACATCTTCATGTCTCTGTCTCTCTATTATCTCTATCTTTCTATCGCTCTCTATCTCTATATCTTTATCTCTCTCTGTCTCTTATCTCTAAATGTCTATGTCTCTATATCTCTATATTTCTATATCTCTCTATAGCTCTCTACAGCTCGATGTCTCTATCTGTATCTGTATCTGTCTATCTGTATGTTTGTCTGTTTCTCTATATCTTGTCTCTGTATATCTCGATATATCTCTATCTCGTTGTGTCTCTGTCTTTATTTCTCCCTATATCTTTGTCTCTATTATCTCTATACCTCTATATTTCTGTCTTTCTCTATCGCTATATCTTTATTTCTCTCTATATCTCTCCACATTTCTATATCTCTCTATATCTCTATATTTCTGCCTCTATGTCTTGATGTCTCTCTGTATCTCTATATCTGTATTTCTCTCTATATCTCTATATACAGCTCTGTCTCTATGTCTCTGTTATCTCTATCTCTCTATATCTCTGTCTTTCTCTCATATAGAGAGACATATCTTTATGGCTCCCTGTATGTCTGTCTCTCTATATTTCTATCTCTCCGTGTCTCTATTTCTGTATTTCTCCTTATATCTCTCTATATCTCTCTACAGATCTATGTCTCTATATCTCTATTTCTCTCTTTATGACTATGTCACTCTATATCTCTATCTCTATATTTCTACATCTCTCTACAACTCTGTCTCTCTATATCTCTCTTTATGTCTCTGTTTATAACCTCCTTCTCTCTCTGTCTCTCCCTCTTTGTGTCTCTCTCCCTCTGTCTGTCTCCCCCTTTCTGTCTCCCCCTTTCTGTCTCTCTCTCAGGGCCCCAGAGGAAAGCTCTGGAGCCATTGGCTGATTCCCGCCATCATGTGCCAGTCTAGACACTTTGGCGGCTGGGAGCCGCACTGATTGTTGCGCAAACACGGTTTCAAGTTTCTTAACTCTTAAAGACGCAACATCCTGCTCTGCTCTGCTCTGCTCTGCTCCAACTGGAAACGCTGAGCAGCACAACACAGTCACTCTCATCACATATACATGAGCGTATAATTACAGCCTGCATATAAACACATATTTAAATGACAGGATAACCCCCTTAACTAGCACTGACAGATGCTGGGATCCATGTCATTACTGTTATCCAGAGTATTGCCATCATATTATAATTACACAGTGGAGAAGATTAACATGATAAGCGGAGCTTTTTGTTTTCAAGGATCGTACATGCAGGAACTTAGTGTCAGACGTTTAAATTTTAGCCACAAACAGAAGCATGAAGGGTTGAGATGTAAACCTGTAAGTACATTACAGACTCATAGCTGCTTGTAAGACTTAAATGGAGCAAACAGCTTTACATTTTTGATTTTTAGAAAGTCACTTTACTGTCAAACATCCTGAGTAAACCTTTTGTTTCAATTAATGCATCTTTACTTTCATATTAGACATTTTGCACATCTTTATTTCCTGAAAGTGTATTACAAGTGATAGCATTACTCTGGTATCAGACACATAATAAAGATTTTGAAGGGCTTTTTTAAACTCTGACTGCAGTGATACATTGAGCATGTTGTCCACAAGTCACACATTGTCAAATAAAATCATAGGAAAAAAATGTAAAACTTGGCAACAAGGGTGCCAGAAAAAATAGTTAAAAACTGTGAAACCATGCTGTGAAAATAACAGCACATATTTGTAAAATAATTTTATTTTTAGCCACTTTAAATATAGTAAAATATGGTCAACAATTTTTTAAAAGAGGCATTAAAAAATCAGTAATACAGATAATTTTGTCTCTCAAAAAACTGCAAAATATTTGTGTTTTTTTGCTGATTTAAATACAGTATAAATGGTGTCATTTTACAGAGACTATTTGTAACAATACATATTTTTAAGGGAACATTATGTACAGTTTTGACCTATTGTTTTACAGTCAACATGTAAATTAATATTTTTTCTGTCATTTTAGTAGATTTTTACAAGATGAGAGAAAATCTTGTAAAAGCAGTCGAAAAAATAATAAAAAAATATTTACCCATTTAAATCATTAATATATAATTTTTCTTTCAAATAATACCAAATATCTGTGAAGTAATATTTTATGATTTAAATACAGTAAAAAAAAAGCTACATTTTACAGTGAAACCTAAAAGAACAAATCACTATTTGTAACCGTATAGATTTTGTACTACTCAGAGTTTTGGCTTTATCTATCTATCTATCTATCTATCTATCTATCTATCTATCTATCTATCTATCTATCTATCTATCTATCTATCTATCTATCTATCTATCTATCTATCTATCTATCTATCTATCTATCTATCTATCTATTTATTTATTTATTTATTTTTTATTGTTGTTATTATTATTATATTATTATGTTTGTTACTGTTTACATGTAAATAACACATTTATCCTGTGAATTATTAGTGAACAGTCAACATGTATATCAATATTTTTGCAGATTTTTACAAGACTAGAGGGAATCTGTAAAATAGCAGTCCAAAAATATTTACCCTTTAAATCATTAATATATAGAGAATTTGTCTTTCAAGTAATGGCAAATATCTGTAAAATAGTAATATATTATGATTTAAATACAGTAAAAAACATTTTATTTTACAGTGAAACTAAAAGAATAAATTACTATTTGTAACCATAGATTGTTTACTATTCAGAGTTTTGACCTGTTTATTTATTTATTATTTATTTATAATGTATTATTATTATTATTATTATTATTATTATTATTATTATTATTATTATTATTATTATTATTATTATAATTACTATTGTTATTATTATTACTATTATTAGTAGTATTATTATATTGTTCTCTTTGTTACTGTTTACATGTAAATAACACATTTCTTCTGTGAATTATTAGTGCATCTTCCAGTGACACAGCAACTGACTCCATGACTCGGTCCTGGCATTTCAACAGCTTTTAACGTGTTTGGGTTAAGGCTGATGTTCCGGCTGAAGGGTTAGGACTGTGTTTGTGTGCTTGTGGTGCATCTCGTACCAGCAGCTCTGCGTATGACTGCTACGTTCAGCTACGTGTGCTGGTCCAGGACCAAACTCTGCAGAGGTATACGAGGGGCTACTGGGCCGGCTGAAGAAATGAGAGTCAGGTTACAATGACAGGGTTGAAGAAGAGGAAGAAGAGAGCAGTATGTGTGCAGCTTCAGAGAGGTCTGGGCACCTGTTCAGAACGTGTAACTCAATCACATGCAGAGATGCAGCTCAGAAAGAAAGAAGTGTTTTGGAAGAGCTTTACGTAGAGTTGAATGTTTCCACATAAACCAGATCTATGAGGGCACTTCAAAAAGTTCTCCACCTCACCTAACTCCTATTCTGGAGCATAACTATATACTCTAAAGCCTGATATCACTGTCCACAATAACTCAACTGTTTGTTGTCATTTCTCTGCAGAAACAGCCAAATGTGGTTTGAACTGTTTCTTCATGAACGTTTCATCCCGAAAAACCGATGACTGATGACTTTTCAAAAGACAGTTTTAATCATCTCTCAAATCAAAAAAGGGAAGTTAGATCTTTTTCTGAAATCCAAATAGTTTTGAATTCAAGTCAAATCCAGTTAATCATCACATTTAGAGGAACTTCTCCTGATTGGAAACTCTTTCAGCCTCTGATCGTTCCTAAACGTCAAAAATTTGGATATTAATGTCTACAATTTGAATTTTAATGCACCCAAACATCAAAAACCCAAATTTTATGCACAAAAATGTCAAAAACCAAGTATTGAC